>NC_045559.1:300000-599297 GCF_009819795.1 Aythya fuligula
AGCTCCTGCTGCACGACTACGCCCGGCTGGGCTGCGTGGATGAGAACGGCTGGCAGGAGATCCACCAGGTGAGACAGACAATGGACAAGGTGCAGCTGGGGCCACCACTGCCATACTGTCAGTGAAGAGGCCTGTCCTGTCCCCTCAGGTGCTGCAGGGATGCGGTGTCTTGTTGGTGGGCAGTGGTGGCACTGCATGGCAGGATTGGCCGGCATGGGGGGAGGGTCGTATCCTGGGTCCCGTCTGGGGATTTGCTGGGGGAGTGCCAGTTCTGTGCCCCACCCAAGGCTTAACATTCAGGTTGTTTCATGCTGGCCTTAGTCAATGGGTCTGGGATCCTCCCCAGATTACAGCTGTGCCAGGACAGTGATTTGGGACCTTGATCGAGCCTGAGGAATCCTGATTACAAAAACACAGTTATATCTGTACAGGGTGCACAGGGAAGAAAGAGATGAGCTAGATGGGTGAGGGGACCTGAGCTGGCTTTGTGCTTCAAGACTGAGCTCCTTCTGGAGAAGGGAGGGTTTTGCTGGCTCTGCCTCAAGTCCCTCAGTCTGGCACTGTCAGAGGGGCAGGCTGCCTTTGGGCCTGTGGCCTCCCACAGCACTCGGCTCTCAGGCCGTGCAAGGTGAAGGAATACTGGTACATCAAAGGACAGATGGATGAGTGAAAAAAACAACAGATGCATTTGTGATCTTGATTTGTGGGACATGACTCTCCTCCTTCCTGCCTCATCCTACATTGTCATGGCTGATCTTTGAGGTCTGCTCATCCCGGGATGGACCAAGCACAGAGGAAAACACCACACTAGATCTGGATCTATTGCACTCTGCTTTGTCTGCTCGTGCTTCAGGGCTTTTTTCAGCAGATAAATATTATTGATGTAGCAAATGATCTGGAGGAGTCCCTGATACCTGCATGATGCTGAGCCCAAATTTGCAATCAGTGTAAAGGTAATTTATCTGATAAGTGTTTGTGTATATATTGCTGTAAGGAGGAGCAGTGAGTGTGCATGAGTGTTAATGGAACTCTACAGGTTACTCTTCCTGTCTGATACAACTTTTCTAGCGTAGATGAATCCAGAAGAGACAGGAAGATGTTATGAAGTTTATCACTTCCCTGCTGCTCTCTCATTTTATTTTTCTATTTCTTTTTTCCCGTTTTGCATTTTGAGCAGGCATGTCGCTACGGCCATGTTCAGCACCTGGAGCATCTTCTCTTCTACGGAGCTGATATGACTGCACAGAATGCCTCAGGAAATACCGCTCTTCATATTTGTGCTCTCTATAATCAGGTACTTCTGTGTGATTCAAGACATGAGAACAAAGAAAACATAGATGAGGAACCAGCCTGCCAGAGGGAACAATGCTGGGCTGGGGCATCTTCTGATTGCTATTACTGTTTGCAGGCCTAGAAAAGTTTTTCTGAATTGTATCCACCCTCTGTCTTGGGATGAGGCTGTTTCTGTTTGCAGCACCAGACTGACGTTAGATTTCTCAAGAGTCTGGTGGCTAGGGGAAAGAGTCTGTGGTTCAGTCTAGTCCCATTCCCTGATTATTTTTGCTGATTTACTGCCTAACTTGTTCTGTAATTTTTCCTCTGGTTTTTATTCCTTCTTCACACCAAGTGCAGCGAGCCCCCATCACTGGCTGGAGGGAGCAGTTTGCCTGGGTGGAGAGTGCTAATTTGGTCCAGGTGCTTGCATGTAACTTTGGGGAGGGCACGTATCACACAGAATCACAGAATTTCTAGGTTGGAAGAGACCTCAAGATCATTGAGTCCAACCTCTGACCTAACGCTAACAGTCCCCACTAAACCATATCCCTAAGCTCTACATCTAAACATCTTTTAAAGACTTCCAGGGATGGTGACTCCACCACTTCCCTGGGCAGCCTGTTCCAATGTCTAACAACCCTTTCGGTAAAGAAGTTCTTCCTAACATCCAACCTAAAACTCCCCTGGCGCAACTTTAGCCCATTCCCCCTCATCCTGTCACCAGGCATGTGGGAGAATAGACCAACCCCCACCTCACTACAGCCTCCTTTAAGGTATCTGTAAAGAGCAATAAGGTCGCCCCTGAGCCTCCTTTCCTCCAGGCTGAACAAATCCAGCTCCCTCAACTGCTCCTCATAGGACTTGTTCTCCAGACCCCTCACCAGCTTCGTCGCCCTTCTCTGGACCTGCTCAAGCACCTCGATGTCCTTTCTTGTAGCGAGGGGCCCAAAACTGAACACAGTACTCGAGGTGTGGCCTCACCAGAGCTGAGTACAGGGGGACGATCACCTCCCTAGCCCTGCTGGTCACACTGTTTCTGATACAAGCCAGGATGCCGTTGGCCTTCTTGGCCACCTGAGCACACTGCTGGCTCATATTCATCTGACTATCCACCATCACTCCCAGGTCTTTCTCTGCCTGGCAGCTTTCCAACCACTCCTCTCCCAGCCTGTAGCTCTGCTTGGGGTTATTGCGCCCCAGGTGCAGGACCCGGCACTTGGCCTTGTTAAACTTCATGCAGTTGACCTCAGCCCATCGGTGCAGCCTATCCAGATCCTAAACATGCCCCAAGCAGGGCTTGTTGGGTACATCCTGTGGCTTTCACAGCCTTTGGGGCAGGCATGTGGGCTGGGGTGCTATCCCTGACACAAATGCTCATAATGGTGAGAAGCTGTGACATGGGAGGTTCAGTCTGGGTTTAAAGAAAAGGTTCTTCACTGAGAGGGTGATCAGGCATTGGAACAGGCTCTCCAAGGCAGTGGTCACAGTGCTGAGTCTGTTGGAGTTTAAGAGGTGCTTGGATAATGCTCTCAGACACATGGTCTCATTTTTTGAGTGATCCTGTGCGGACCTAGGAGTTGGACTTGTGGGCCCCTTCCAGCTCAGGATATTCTATGAACATCTTATTACCAATCCCTGAATTTTAAAGAAGGTTGACCAGGCGATGCAGAGTACCCTGCCCTCAGGGCCACTGATCTCAGTTCAGAAGAAATTAAGGGTAGTGGAAGAGCCCTCTCTGATATTGCCCTCCCACTGCTCTCTTTCCGAGATGTAGAGTTCAGTATCTAAGGATTTCTCCTGTAGGTTTTATTCCTTCCTACAGATTTTATATATTCTATTTTCTGTTTTTGCTATAAAGGGAATTTTTCAGATTCCAAGGTGCCTGTGTTTTAAAAAGTGAATACTCTTATAATTTGCAATAGAAGCTGAATTGTGGCTTGTTATGTGATGGGTGCACTCTGCAGACCTATGACTGATATCTGGGTTTATGCCCACTGGGTTGGTTAGGGAGAGCAGCATTAGGGTATACAAGGGCTCATAAACGTGTGGAATTAACAGTAGAGAAGTACAGAGCATTCAAAACAGAAGTGATAAAAGGCTTTAGGAAATAGCAATACGTGGGAATGTGTAGTGGTTACTGTGCCTCATAGGTGTGGTCTTGGACTGAGTATAGGGCTTGACTGTGGTGGCAGCACCTATAGCTGGCACACAGGTAGATGGAATTGGTCAGCTTGGTGCCAGAGGTAACCAGTTCATGGGGATTCTGGATCCTTTTATATTCCTTGCTCTTGCCAAAGGAGGATTTCTGAGTGCAATGAAACTATGTGGTTTGCTTCTTTGTTGTCACCAGTCTACAGTGCTAATCAGACTCTTCCTGTTTCCTCCTTGCTTGCTTTCCCAGGAGAGCTGTGCTCGGGTTCTCCTCTTCCGTGGTGCGAGCAAAGAGATTCGCAACTACAACAGCCAGACGGCATTCCAGGTGAGACAGTGAGCTATGGGCCCCAGTCCCTCCCACACAATTCCTCTGGCATGGGCAGTGGCAGCTGCTGACATGCCCCTTGGGCATGCCTGGGATAACATTTACTGGAACAAAACCATTGATTCAGGACGCCTATTTTGACACTGGAGCGGGAGGGAGGAAAGCGATCATCTTGAACATGGGAAGGACTATGAAAGTGGTATCTTATGGTGGGAGACTAAAAGAGTTTTGCTTGTTCTGTCATGTGTAATGGAGGTGGAAAGGAGGAATTATTGCTCTCTGTAGAAGTGTTCCAGTAAATGTTAGCGAGGGAGCAAAATCCTCATGAATAAAGGATTCAGTTTTGCACCAGAAGTGCACCTGAACTTGCTGTTAATAAACTCAAAATGGGAGTTAGAAGACCTCAAGCCACTATTGAAATGGATTGAAATTCTGCAATAGCTTTCATGTAAATATGTTAGGTAAAACAGATGGAAAAGGGAAACTTGGTCACTTTGCAGTATGACTCCTAAGTCTGCAAGTCATGCGAAAGTAATTGCCTGCAAATTATCATAGGCTGCAGTCTGATACAGGGAGTCTCTTCCCTTCAGTCTGCTTTGCCTTTCTTTTGAAAAGTTCTTGAACTTGAAATAGCATTTCTGCCTGTGCTTTTGTGGAAGCATAATCTTCTACCTGCGGACCTTTCAGAAATGTTGTGACTCATTGTCCAGCTAGTACTAATCTTCAGGTGTCCCTTGAGAGTAGAGCGTATCTGTCAGCATCTTAATCATGTACTAGCTTGGGTAGCCACAGATGAGCTCCCTAACCATTTTCCCTTTAGAAATGCTTTTCTTCACTCTTTCAGTGTTGTATATAGAGGTTCTAGGCCAAAGCATCTCAAGCTTGACCATCACAATGAAGTTGCACAGCCCCTGCAAGCATCATGAGTGGCTGCTGAGAGATGCCTTATTACAGATGCAATCACTCTCGTTCCCTGCGTGCAACTACAACTGTTTGTGCAGCAGCATGTCCTGGGAGGAGAAGGATAGGAAATTGGGCAGATATTCTGCACATGCTGGAAATCTGGTGCACTCAGGTTGTGCTGTGCCCGTGTTGGCTCTCACATGGAGGAAGTGGGTACTTCTTGTGAGCCTTGTGTCCTGAGGGATGATATTTCTTCCAAATGAACTGAATACTTGAGTAGCTTGAATGCCATGAGTACTCAGGGGGAGCTGAAGTGCTCTCTGACGTAACCTGCCTGCTTACTGGCAGCCACGGTGAACTGGCTGTGGTTGCCTTGGAATGGTGCTATATTCTGCATCAGGATATTTCATTTAAATTTTAAGTACATTTTAGTGCAAATTCAGCAAACAGTCCCAAAAAGAGTACATACAATCATGGTAAGTACACATGTACAAATTAGGCAGCTGTGTAGAGATACCAGTTATTATGTACACAAGAGTGTGTACATAACTAATAATGCATATGTAGTTTCAGGAAATGATTATATAGCTTATATTCTTGAAAGTAATTTCTCTTGGAAGACTGAGGAAGACAGAGCTCCTTACAAGCTGTGTTATGTGTTGGCTTGGATGCTAAGAGAAGAAGGGGCCTGGAAGGTCAAATTGAGCATTCCTCATAGCCTGTCTGGTATTTTGTCATATGTGGGAACTTTAACATAGATTTGTGCCATGGAGGTACACCAGTAATAGAATAAGTTCATGTATTCACCTAGTAAGTGGTTGTTGTCTGGTCATACCTGGTGAAGCTGTGAGTGTCATGCGTGATGAGTTGCAGTTGCCTGCAGAGAAGGGGAGGCTTGTACTCCCTTCCACAGTGGCCCAGAGAGCATGGGGGGTCTGGCTCCAGAGGGGTGCTCATGTACACAAGTAGAGTGCCACCACAGCCAGCTTTGCTCTGAATTACAGTGAGCACTGTGCCTTGTTAACAGTAGCGAATGCTGAAGGGTGCGTGAGCTCAGCCCTTGGTGAGGACCCCATCCCATGGGAGCCTTTTCTCCATGAATCCACCTTAACTCAGACCTTTTTCTACATGTTTCACCCAATCTCCCACCTCGGGAGATGGGCCATGAAAGGGTTTGTTTGGATGGAGGCAGCAAGATCTGCTGTGCTCAAAGTGTTGCTTTCCAGGGAGTTTTCCTCTGGGAGCTGAGGTTTTTCCCATCTGACTGCTCTTAGATGTAATGTGAAAATATTCATTTCCAGGGAAGTACTTTTTCCAGGAAACTGTTGCCTTGTTTAATTGACTGTACTTTTGGAATCAAGAGATGGAGAAAGGACAACCTTTTTGCTTTGGGCATCTGAAGGAAATGGGGTTGTGTAGCAGATGGTGGAGAGAGAACAAATGGCTCCTGTTCTGATTTTGCTCATGTCCTGCAGAGTCCTAGTGAGTTCTAAGAAGGGATAAGCAGTGTTTGTCTTCTTTTTTGAAGTAGTTTGACCAATTGGAAGTTTCTGTTCCAGAGAATTGAAATCATGCTTGGTAATCTGAATTTTTTTTTATTGACAAGTATGACCTGATCCAAACTAGCATCTGATATTAGTGTTATGTGCTCCCATCAGCTCCCAGCTTTCCAACAGAAGCGCTCTAACTCCTGGCTTAGATTGCTTGCTCAAGATTTCAGCATGTGATTAAGTTACCGTATGCTACAAAGTCTGGCACTTTCTCACGCTTTGTCTTTGTGTAGCCATGGTAAAGAGGTGCTATCTCTCTGTGACTGATTTTCAGCACAGCAGAGGAAAGCCAAGCCTGTACAAAGGAGTGTGCACTAGCCACAGCAGTTCTGTGGCTGCTGGAGCTTGTGTAAATGCCTCTGATTCTGCATGGCTGTTTAGTCAGTTTACTGCATATACCTTGTGCTAATTTGATTGTTACTGTTAATCAGATAGCTTGGTGTCAGTGGCCTGAGATGGCTCACTCAGATAACACCGAGTAATTTAGAGGTTTAAAAAGTTGTAATCTCTTTGTTTATCTTCCATGAGGCAAATCAGCATGTTCCTTCCCTCGGGAGGTAATGCCACATCTCACTGTGTTGTGTGGTGAGTTCTTCCAGCTGCAGAATGGCCTGATGGAGCACTTGTGGACTGCAGCACATGGCCGGTATGGTGGGGCAGGAGTGCTGGGAGCATTATCACCTCTTTGTGGCTAGTGGCAGGCTTCAGAGAGGGCTGCCAAAGCAGGGTAGGTTTAGGGTAAGAGTTTTCCCATAGTACCTTTTCAGCTTCTGGAAATCTTCAACTTACTGTTTTATCAAGCCAGGGTTTATACCTACATCTGTCTTCCATTGCTCTTAGCTGGCTTGACTTCCATAAATTGTATGAGAGTCCTGTATGCAGATGTAGTCCTTCTGAAAGCTCCCCAGCATCATCCAAATATGTTTTTCTCACTAATGGTTGGATAAATCATTTTTCAGGTAGGATACTGCATACTTAAAATACACTGGAAAATAATAATATATATTTTTTTCCTTCCGGCTATTTTAGCAGCATCGCTGGTGGGGAATCAGAAACAAAGTGCTACTAAAGCACTAGTTGTCTCACAAACATCAAACCTCCCATGTGTCTTCAGGTGCTCACTGACTGGACTTGGGGCACTGGCCAGTGGAGCATGCTGTGGGTCAGGGGCCTGCAATGGGAAGGCCAAACACTCAAGCCAAGACTGTGAAGACTGACAGTTGCAGCTGGGGATGTGGTGAACCCACCATCATATTTAAACAACAGAAAGGCATCCAGCAGATGGCTGTAATGTGTAGACAGCCATACAAGTAGGTGGTTGTGCAAACACAGTGAATGGTTGCTGAGTGGTCAGTCTGACCCTGCTGGGGGAGGAGGAGGACATCTCCCTTTCCCCCAACAGGGTCAGATGCTATGGGACATGGTTTGGACAAAACAATGAGCTCTCAGCATGGCTGTAGGCCTCTCATGCAGAAGCTTCATGTGGGGCGTTCCTGCATTTGCTCCCTTCTACCTCTCCTGTTGCAGATCCTTCATCCCTGTGGATGTGGTCACAGTGCATGTGGGGTGGAAGGAAACTAATCCTGTTTGGACACACCAACTCTGCAAGCTGGGCTCTTTGGATAGATCAGTCAAAGATTTCATGCTATCTGTCCTAAGCCTGCTCCAGCCTTTCTGTTCTGTGAAAGGACTAGGAAGGTGCTCTGTGGATGCCACATGCCCCTTTGTCCTCTAGACTCCCTTTTCTGTCTTTTCTTGCTTCTGATAGGATATTATTGTGTTGGGATCATACAGCATCAGATGCTTGGGTGCTGAATAGTTGCCAACAACTGAATGATCCATTTCTTATTTCTGTCTCTTTTTCTTGGCCCTTTTCAGGGACAGTTTTCATGAGTCTACCTTGTCTTGAGGTTAACATTGTGTCAAGGAAGATAACCACTTCCATTACAGGTCTGTATTGTCAGGGCCCTGAGGGCACTCAAGATCCTTAATGTCCTTCGCCAGCTTCACCTCAGGCCCCCACCCTGTGGGCCCAAAAGCCCCATTTTAGCTCAAGCATAGGACTGTTGATAGCTCCAAGTCTTCCAGGTCAGCCTGTCTACAGTTTTTTTTTTTTTTTTTTTTTTTTTTTTTTTTAAATTGAAGTATGAAGCGTTAGCTTCTGTTCATTTGCAATGTTTTGGGCTTCTCAGTTCTTTTTCCTTAATGTCAGCTGACAGAGTGATTCCAAAAGAGATGACCTTCCAAATTCTGTGAACAGCTATGTCCCTTTCTGAGTATGCAGATTACATGACCAGACTTGGAAATGAAACCATTTACCTTTGCAAGCTGAACTTTATCAGAACAGTTGTTGATTCTCAGGTGAGCATCTTATGTGCAGATGGTCTCCCCTAATCTTGAATTGGTGCTGCCTGGGCTATTTCCAGTAGGATGCTGGATGAGACTTTCTGGGACCATCAGAAGTCCTCCTGTTGATGAAGTTTTATTGACAATCCACGTCTGATGCTGTCAATGAGCTATGTGAAACAGTCTTCCTGTCTCATGAGGTTTGATGTCCAGCTGACAGTTTGATTGTTGGAGTCTACGTTAACAAGTGTGTATGATGGAAGAAGACACCCTCTACTCTTGTAAAAGTCATTGTCCCTGTGGCTGTCATCCAGCTTGTTTTCTCTAGGGCCTTTTCTGCTGAACTGCTCCTTAGCATGTCATTGCCAAGGCTGCTTCCTTCTCAGATATGACTTCGCGTTTGTCCATTCTGAATTTTATGGGGGTCCTCCTGGCCTATTCCTCCAGCCTATTCAGGTCCCTCTTGATTGTAGCTCTGCCCTTGAATATATTGATCATCACCAGTCTGGAGGTACCTGCAAACCAGATGACCTCTGTCGTGTTCCACTGGTTTGTAGCTGTTAGGTAGAGAAAGACCCATTCACAATCACTTTGACCTGAACCATCCAACCAGCTTTATTTTCCCCATCTAGCTGTCCATGCATCCATACTGTAATGTCCTCATTATTACAGACAGAGATGAGACATGGGAAGAGCCCATCTGTCTTATTTCCCTGTGTCCTCTAAGATACCTGCTGATTTTGCTACCTCTGTATCAGAGGCTGGGCCAACTGTGCCACTTGTGTCTCTCAGCAGTCTACCATGTACTGTCAGGTTGGAGAGCTGCTGTGACCAGAGGAACCCTATCTCTTCCATATAGAGATTTCCCTGTAAACAGCAGGAGAATCCTAAACTGCTTCTGCTCAGTAGCCATACGAACCATTTAGTTTCTGCTACCCATGCCTGTGTCTCTCCTTTTCCCATGGGTTCATCAGTCCCAGCTATTCTGAGTGGTTGGTGTGAGATGGGGTAAAACCCTGCCTTAGCTGTGTTAAGTTCTGTGGTTTCTTTTCACCTAGCTTGTCACTGCCAGTCCATCAGGTCATGCCTTCCTTTTCCTCCCTGGCTTTTGAATGTCTTAAGGGCTCACTTACATATTTTCTTTCTCAGGAGCCCAGTACGCTGGTGGGAGTAAGGCAGGGGTCACAAACTGTCATGCTTTTACTTTAAAACTCTGGGTTATTTTTTAACCCTTCATTTAATAAAAGTAGCTTTTCCAGTTGCCCTTACACCTGTTTAAAAAGTAGAAGTTCACATTGTAATAGATGACTTAAACCTTGCACTGTATTTTTCAGTGACCTGATGGAGATGCCAGCAGTTTCCTTTTAAGGAACATCCAAGTTTTATCTTAATACCACTAATTTTCCAGTTTTCTTTCCTAAATCTTGTATCTCTAACATGGAGTCTGTGCTTTGTGTTCTCAATGTCAAGATGACTTTTTTTTTTATTATATGGACAGTGTTTTGGAGGTTACTTACACTGCCCCTGTATGTTCCTGGATGATGTGTTTTCAGTGGCTGAGTCATTTCAGAATCACTTGTTTAATTTCTCAACCCCAGATATTTCTGGTCCTGACACCTGGAGGTTGGCCCTTGCCTTCTCCAGGTGTACTGGATTGCTGCACCACCTCAGAGCTGAAGTCGTGTTGGTGGAGCGGTTTGCTGCTAGTGCACACATGAAGGACCTGAGGAGCTCTCTACAGCAGGTATGCGGTTGCCTCAGTGTCATCCATAGCACAAACATACATGTAGGCTTGGTGGTAAGCTGCAGTTCATCAAGCAATCTTGTTCACATGCTAGATTATTGTGTACATGCTTATTTGAGTCCTCCGAGGCACTGACTTCCTATGAAGAGGATCTGGAATGGCAACGGGCATGCTGTAGCTTTTGTTTTCAGGCTCAGAAGGAGAGGGGCGGTGGAGATGAGCTTGGGCTCCCATGGTAGTTCAAAGGGAAATGAATCCAGCTGTAAGTATTGGGTTATTTCCAGTTGACATCCGTGTTTACATGCATGTGTTGTCACTGGTAAGTCATCTTTCTGCATGTATTTTTCCAATACTTCTTTCCTAGCAGTAATGGAAGATACTTTACTGGAACTGTGACTTGCCTTTTCTGGTGGAGGCTTCTCATCTGTGTTTGCCACAAAATATTTTGTTTGGGCAAGGTGGTTTTTCCATTGTCTTCTCAGGAATGTTTCTGGTGCTCAAACAGAGGCCCTTAGGGCCAATCAGACGCTCCAGAGCTGTTGTGCCTGAGTGCTGCTTATGATATCAAAATAAGAAAAGACGCCTGTAAAACACAGCTTGGTTATGTGCTGTATCCATTTGTCTGTGTGATTTCCACTCTGCTTTGGATACTGGAAAATTATTATAAATGTATGAACTTGTACCAATGTAGCTTTTACTGCCAATAAAGATGGCTATGAGAACCTATCAAAAAGTGAACTCAGCATTGAAGGTTTTAATTATCAATGGATACGAATTCAGTGATATTATTTGAAAAAGATAATCATAATAGTCTTGCATAAGCAAACCTTCAGCTCAGTATGAGTGTGAACAGGTGACTGGTATCAAGCTGAAACTAAACATCTTTAAACATAGATCCTGGTTTCTTTCCTGTCAAGCTTGTATTCCAATGGTGCTATGGGATTGCTTGTGTTAGCTTACCCCAAACACTTCTAATGTAAGTTTTAGAAGTAAGTTTTATGTCTCTGCTTCATGACTGGATTTTTTCCCTAGGTCTGGGGATAATTTAGCTGTGATAATTTCACATGTAAAATGAATAAACAGAGTGCTTCTTCAGGAACTCAAGAAGAAAAGGAATTTATGAATTCTTTTGGAAGAATTCTGGAAGAAGGGGCAGGGAACTCAGGAGGACTTCAGTGCTGGTATGAAGTTGTGCAGGGAGAAAATTAGGAGGGCCAAAGCCCAATAGGAACTCTATTTGGCAATTACAGGAAAAGACAATGAATACATTCTATAAATACATGTATATTAACAACAAAAGGCAGACTAATGAGAACATTCATCCTTTATTGGATGTGAGGGGAAACAAAGTGATGAACGATGAGGAAAAGTGTGCTTAATACTTAGTGCCTTTTTTGCCTCAGTCTTTATTAGTCAGGCCAATTGTTCTCAGCGTACCCAGCCCCCTGATTGGAAGATGATGGCAGGGAGAGAGATGAAACTAGTACAATCCAGCAGAAAACTGTAAGTGACCTGTTATGTTATTTGAACATTCATAAGTCTATGGAGCTAGATGGGATTCATCCAAGGGTACTAAGGATATCCCTGACTGTGAGGGGGTCTAGGATGGTGAGTCCAGCCTGGCCTCAGTATCTTGATGGGTCTCACCAGTGCTGAGTGGAGGGGAGCCATCCCTGCCCACACCTGCTGGCTGCCATCAGCCATCACTGCCCGAGGGCACTGTCAGTGCTGGGTCTGAAGGCCCCTAGGGTCCCCTGGGCTTTCCTGCAAAGCCATTTGCTATCCAGTCACCCCATCTGGTCCTGTCCCCTTCCATCCCCCAGGGTTGCTGGAGGCCATAGTCAGGGCTTGGTGCTTGTCTCTGCCAGTCCTTGTGGCTATTCCTACAGCTGCTCTGAGGAACAGCCTGGCTCTTGTTGCCTGTTGACTGCTTCTAAACTGGCTGACAGTGGTTTTCCTTTCATCATCATGGCTGTTAATGAAGGTACCACATGGTGCCAGCTGCCATGGCCATCCCTGAGGAATGAGCTTGTAACTGACCATCAGATGGGCTTCATACTGCTGATTGTCACTCCTTGAGACTGGTGGTCCTGCCAGATGTCTGCCTACCTCATCATACATTTACCCAAAACAGCCTAGTCCTGTTTTGCAATAAAGATGCTATTGGAGACCACACTGAAAACCTCCTGAAGTTAAGGTTAGATGTTTCCTGTGCTTCCCTCATTCGGTGTCAGCCACCTGTTGAGCAGGCCATATGCAGATAAGACTGAGAAGAAACCTGAGACCATTTTGTGTGCTGTTCTTCCCACACACAGAATCAGCACTGTCTGAATGCTTTATGACTGATGTTTGTGTGACCTGCTCCTGAGACCCTCCTGTGCTGGACATTGACTGCAGCTTCCTAACACAGTCTCTGTGCTTAGTTGTCTCTGCTGTCAGAAGACTTTTTCCTGACATCTAACCTGAATCTTTCTTATTGAATTTTAAGCCCTTCACTTTTCCTTGGTTATTAAAAACAGATTATTTTTGTCCTTGCTGCAGCTGCCTTCTTTCTGCTTTTATGGCCTCATCACCCCTTCCCCACCTCATCTTCTGTTCCGTGGACTAAGTGTCCCAGAACATGCAGGTTTTCCTGCAGAGACTTTGAAAGCATAATCTGATCATTACTGTTGATTTACTGTGGATTCTCCCCATATCTTTTATTTAATTCAGTTCCCCAAAGTAGCTTACTCCAGCTGACACCCTAACTGGTCTGCACAGAACAGAGAGATTACATCACACAGGTTAGAGGTGAGGCTGTTAATTGTAAATCCTGGTATATTTTCCCTTTTCCTGCCACAATGTGACTTTGTTGATTCATGTTGAGCTTGTGATCCTGCAATCCTCAGATTTTCTACAGCAGGACTGTTGCCTGCTGCACTGTGGAATATGTCCCTGCCTGGTAACACAGACTCACCCAAGCGATTCACATTGAGCAGACCTTGGGACATCTCTAGTCCAGCTCTACTGCTCAGAGGAGGGCCAGCCCCAGAGCTGGTGAGGTTACTCAGCACCTTTCCCAGTAATTCTGGGAAAGTTCCCATGGCTGGAGCATTCCCACCTCTCTGGGACTTGTTCTAGTACTTAGCCTTTCTCCTAGTGAAGAGTCTTTTAATTGTGCCCAAACAAAATTTCAACTGGTGCAACTTGTGCCAGTTGCCTCTTATTCTTTTTGCACCATGGGGAAGAGTCTGGCTCCATCTTCTATAATTGTTGAACATAAATCTAGATTATAGTTTTCTCTATTGAGTAAAATCCTATTTTTTTCTCCTCATACATTTCTTGAGTTTCCAACAATCATTTTCATTCTAAGCCTCTAATCAGTTTGCACCTCCTTCCAGGTTCATCCCATTTAGGAATTTAATAAGCAGGCTCTGTACTCTATCATCCAGGATGTTAATTAAAAAAATAAATACTGCTGAACCTGGGGTAGGGTCCTGTGAAAACCATTCAGTGTGTTTTTAGACTGAGAGTAAGTTATGAATTAGTTTTCCGATCAGTTTTTCATCTACTTAGCAGGAGTTTCACCTACATTTAATTCCTATAGTTTCTGAGAATGTCACATAAGACTGTCAAAATTTTTGGTGAAGGCACCTATATGGTATCTTTAGTTTCTTTGGTCTTCAAAAAGCCTGGCTTGCTACCCTGTCATAGAAGTAACTTGGATTCCTTATGCTCTTTGCAAATTAATGCTGTTGTTCTTCTGTTTAAAAATCGTCTGCTTCAGCCAGCATTGTTCCGGACAATAAAATTAAGCTGTCTCTTCTCTAATGCTGTTTCTCTCTTTCTTGTGCTGCATATTTTAAATCTAGTGGTAGCATCCCTCCTTTTCAGGCATCTGAGAACCTTCAGAGATGATTGGAGTAAACCACTAACTCTGCAGATTTCTCCCAGCAGATTTTTGGCAGTGTGACTCACACATGGTCTGCAGATCTCTGGTGATTTGTAGAAAAGTAAAGGCAATTCATAGACAGAATGCAAAAACAGACACAAAGGCAAATAATGCCCTAAATACCATGTCATAGTTTTATCGGGCCCAACTGATTTGCTGATTTGGTGATATTTGCTGAATGATCACAACCAATTGCAAAGTAAAAAGCTAAAGCAAAAAGCCAGTTAACCCTCTGGCATTCATTGTACTAACGCTTTCCTCCCATGACAATTTGCTGGTGTGCTTGATCCACTCTTGCAGAAGCATTATTATGCTTTCTTGTGTCCCATGTGTTCTTTACACACTTTGGTTGCTATATCTCATTTCATACCTTGACCTTTCTCAATCTTTTGCATCTGTCACACACATAATTGGGCCTAATAGCCTGGTAGTACTTTGAACGGTTCACCTTAAATCCTTAAAGATTTGCATTTTGATGTTAACTTAACATACCATTTGCATCAGCTTTTAGTACAATACAAACAGGCTGTTAGATGTATTTTCTTCAAAGATTTGTATTTTGTTGCTTTAAAATAGACATCATGGTCTGAACTCTGCAATTTGCAGTCATGTTGCCCAGGCAACAGAATTTTCTCAAATGGAGTGATTTTGTTAAAGAATGTCTTCACTTAACAATGGTTTTTCTAATTTAACTTAAATTTTAGCTGACAGTGTTTAGATTTATAACTAACTAATGACATCATATCTTGTGATGTTATAGAAGATAATACATCTAATTCTACTTATGTAGATTACAAGTGTCAGTGTTAAGTATACTTGGAAGGAAATGACAAAGATAGTTATTTTACACTTTAGCTAGCTTAGCTGTAAACTCTTGCAAGCTAGCTGCCATTGTTCCTCAACATGTGTAAAATACACAAACATCATCTGCTATTTAACATGCTTTAAAGAGTTAGTACTAACTAATGCCAACATTTTTTAGCTGTTGTGAAAATGTCTATACCATTATTTTTATTAATAAGCTCCATATTTTTCTTGTCCTCACTACAACAGTAACCTTGTTCTCCTCCATCTGTTCTCTCCTGTCAAGTGTTTGGATTGTAAGGGTTGTGGGTTTTTGTAAGTGTGTGCAGAGCCTACTGATTTTTCTCTCTATCTCTACTATAGTAGAAATTAAAATAATTTATGGAGGTGTGGAGTTCCAGTTGGCAGTTCACACTGGAGTGGTTATTCAACCTGTTGTGTATTAAAAATGTAACACATCTTCCTCATCCTTACTGCATTTGCTATCTATCTGAGAGGGAAAACGTATTTTTTGTACCTGTAAAAGTATGTTCGTTAAAGGTTAACGTTATAATTGATTACAATTTCTGACCTTTGAGAAATTTATTATATGCTTATAGGATCTTTGTTGTCTTCAATGATCAGATAGCATAGTAACCAAGCTTCTACTAGCCTTTCTTATACTCAAAATTAATTAAAAACTTCCTCATAATATGGATTTAAGAAGCACGGTTTGCAGCAAAAATAAATAATTAGTAACTGTAGTGCCTAATTGTTCCTTTAAGAATAGTATTGGTAATGTTTTCAACATGTGAGGCTGGCATCTCCTCATTTTGCCTGTGAAGCCAAGCAGAATTCAACACCTTTTGGGGTGTTCATCGTCTGCTCCCACCACCTTCCTTGTTTCTCCAGGCACAGAGGAGATTTTGTCTCTACAGTTCTCTGATTTTCTGATAAGCCAAGGAGATAACATGACTCTCTTGTGTGTGGATGTCTTCTCTCTCTCTCTCTTTTTTTTTTTTTTTTTTTTTAAGTCATTGTGTCTCTTTAGGCCTATTGGGAATTAAGGATAAAACAACCCATTCCTCCTGAAAACAAAAATTCATTACCCTGCTGGAGTGCATACTTGGGCTTGATTCAGGGATGGAAATGCCACCAGTCAGTGCAGGCAGACCTGTCCTTCCCCACCCCTGAGGGTGGGATATATGGCTGATGGGGACCACCGGTTCTGTGCTCCTTGCTCACATACAGTCTGCTGCATGAGAATTGCAGCGCAGTGGGGTCTGTCACTTTTCTTCAAAAGCAGTTTAATTACCCTTGCTGCTAGAAGTTGTCTTACCTCAGTGCCACTCTGCCTAATTTAATCCTCCCATTATTAGATTTTCTCTGTGTTACAGAAACTGGAAAGCCTTGTACTTGAGCTTCTTCCCCATGTTGCAGTACCTGTGCACGGGGATCATGTCTCCACAGATAAGCAAAATAACTTTATTTCCTTCACATACACATCTTAAAGTAGCTTTTATAGCTACTAGATCACTTTTGTATACATAAGATCTTCCTCTCTGTTCCCATGTTCTTTACCATGGCTACTAGGAGCATCCCAGTATGTTAGTGCACACAGGTCCTGTTACTGTGACATAGAGAGCTCTTGACTAAACTCGTGTATATCTAGTTGATACATTCAGTTACTCTTTTTGGCTGTACAATTTTATCCTGAGAGTTTATGCAGAAGTTTTTTGTTGTTTGTTTGTTTGTTTTCCCCTTTGTGTTGCTTAGGCTGGCTGCTCTCAGGCAAACATCAGATTTTGGCTCAGATTCTGCTGTAGCCATGACCTGTCTCTTATCCCACCAGACTGTGTGTCTTCAGTTTTACCCTCAGAATCAATACCTTTGGCCAGGTGGTCATTACTGGCACAGGATAGGTTGGGGTAGGTTGGTGAGCAAAGCCACTGAGTAATGCCGTCCTTGACAATGTTTCTACATCAACAAATGCATTTTTAGCAAGTTATTTATATATAACAAATAATATGTATATAATCAATATATTCTGGACCCAATCTGAATATACTGTCACCAAAAAAACTAAATTTGCTGTATCATTTGTTTTTGGACACGAATGTCTTGAATGGAAATCCAGATACCACATTTTCTAGCTACCCTCAGTAGGCAATCAGCCCTGGAAATGTTTGTCAAATCTGCTTCACAACTATCAGCCAAGGAAACTCTGCATCCAGGCAAAGTAGTTTTTGTCAGTGCTTATCTCTGCTGAGAAAATCAGAAATTTGTTCTTAGTTTTTAATTTTTTTTTGAAAGGTAAGTGTATTTTTTTTTGGCCTTCCAGCAGTGGATTGGTAGGATAATTGATCACCAGCCTTTTTGTAATACTTTTTTTTTTTTTCCAAAGATTTAAGATGAACAAGCCCAGTTCTTTCCATTTTTCCTCAGTCTTCATTTTTTCCGTCTCTTTTCCAACTTGCTGCTTTCAATTTGTTTACCTCATTCTTAAAGACCTGTGTCCCAAAACTGAACGTATCAGTCCAGATGGGTCCTTGCCAACTTGTGATACATTATTGTAATACAAATAATTAAATTTGTCTATGTAATATCACCATTTTCTTGGCTTGTGTTTAGTTTGGGGTTACTGATGCTACCACACAATGTTTTTTGCTTCATGATGCTTAGCCAGTTATTCTCTGCCTTGTATTTATGCATTTTATTTCTCTGTTCCAAGTGTAACACTTTGTGCTAGACCTGAATTTCATCTTTCTGACTTCAGACATAGTTGTTTGTCAGCCAGACTCATAAACTTGTCAATCAGTGTATTTATTTGTCGATTTATGTATTATGCCTTCTTCTTTTAACAAGTTTTTCAAAAAAATAAGGAAATTATCAGTAAAGGAAGAATAAAATCTAATTAAAGTCTGTAGTGTCAAAACTGGCGTAAGGTATGCAGGCGAAAATAATTTAGAGAAGCATTCTAAATGCTAAATATGCATCAGTATTCTTAATGTACTGTACATGGTCTCTGAAGATTTTAGAAAACAAAGTAGATGTTGCGAGTGTAGTTAATATTTTTTGTGCTATGTAATTCATAAAGTATTGTTATATTTCTGAGCATGTTTTGAATAGCAAGAAAACCGATCAGATGAGAAAAAGGTGCAGTAATGAATGGAAACAATATGAATATAAACCCAGATACAGGCAAAAAATGCAACTGTAAAGCAGAGGGATGGGAAAAGGTGTGAGGCACCATTACTGAAAATACGAAGGTGAGTTCTGGCGTCTTAGCAGAATGAGAAACAGGAAGGAAAATAAAGAGGAAAACAGGTAAGAGAGGAAAACTGAGTTCATTTTTGAGAAAGCTGAAATTGCTTTTCTCAAAAGAAAAGAAATGAAATGAGAGAGCATACTCTTTTTCTGTCAATTCCTGCTCTGTAATTGAAACTTCAGCCCTTACATGGTTAACATAAAACTTTTTCTTATTTCAGAAGGGCTGATAGTTTGATGTGCTCAGATGAAGCTTTCACATGCAGAGCAGTCCCTTCAGCGCGAGCAGACAATTCAGGTGGTGGTTCACACTGACCGGCAGCCAGCATCGTGCCAGCCACAGTGCCAGGGGAGCACAGCTGGGAGGCTTAGTGTGCTGGCTGAGCTGCGTGACTCCTCTACAGCAGGCTGTCTGCAGGGGGCTGGAAGCCACCAGGCAGCGAGGGAATGCTCATTTTGTCTCACATCCATGTGACTGATGCCAGGCAGCTCATTCTCTGGTTTCTGAGGTCAATGTTTTTGATAATTATAAATATTTGAGAGCACTGGTGATCCTCCTGTTCCCTGGAATTTCTCTAATTTTCCAAGACCCAGTATTTTAATGGGCATGAAAAGTTCCATTACTAGTTTTTCAAGACTTTCTGAAACTTACCAAGACTTGTCTATTTAATTATTAATTATGCTTAGAAAATACTATCAGCAATCTTCCTTCCTTTTAGTTGGTAAATTTTCATTCTGTATGCTCTGCCATTTGGGAAGAATTCATTCACCTTTTCCTACTAAATACCAGCCTTCTAGCCTTTTCTACATGCTGCCTACAATTGTATCATCTGCATCTTTGATGGACCAAGGACTTTGATGGACCTGTGATTTTTCTTCTTTGCGACAGATTTAAAATGTTTTCTCCTTGTAGGTCACTGCCCTATTCAGCTTCTCTTATCAATCATAAAGAGTTAAACTCTAAGCTTCCCATTGCTAGAGTATAAGATAGTAGATGAGGAAAAGACTATCTGAGCATGATTGATTTTCTGTCATCATGTAATAGGCTGAAAGTTGCTTTTTGAGAGGCCAAGTATGACAATGCTCAAAGATTGAGTGTATATGCCAAATGAACGTGTACCCCAGGCTTGCCACTGTGCATGGGACACACATCCTTCTTTCCTGTGTGCTGCCTCTGTGGGCATCTAGAGGTATGTGCCTGTGTGCTGCTCCAGGTACAAGGCAGGCTTCTTACCATGGAGCAGTTTTCTGAAGAACTTCTTTTTTTTAATATTTATTTATTTTACTTGCTCTCTAAAGGCTTTCTTCTTATCCTCATTTTATTTAATTTGTTTTCTCTCACTTTTCATTTGAAGTTTGTCTTACAGAAATTGATCAGGTTTCTGGCCTGGTTCCCTCCCACTCCTCCTCCAGTCTTCAGTGTGAGACTGATCTAATTCTGAGTCAGATGCCATCTCAGCTTCGATTATCCAGATGATGCTGCTGACTTGAAATCTTCCCTGACCTGCAGCAGTCATGTTCCATTTACAGATGTTACACTGAAGTCTCAGCTTTGCATGGGAAGCCCTGAATTGCATAGAATCATAGAATGGCTTGGGCTGGAAGGGACCTTAGGAAGGAAACGCAGGATGCAGTTGGCCTTCAGGGCTTCAGGCACACACCGCTGGCTCATGTCGAGCTTCTCATTTACCAGAATCCCCGAGTCCATCTCTGCAGGGCTGCTCTCAATGCGTTCTTCTTCCAGTCTGCACCCATGTCTGAGGTTGCCCTGACCCAGGTGCAGCGCCTTGCATGTGGACTTGCAGGTTCACATGGGCCCACTTTTCTGATAGCTCTCAGGAGGTCTGTCAGAGGCAATTCTAATTCTGATGGTAAGGACTGTTCTCTACATGCTGCCCTGTCCTTTGAAAGCATCCTTTAGCACTGGCTGGACCAGAGGCCAGACTATGACTAGCTCTTTCCCAGAAGGACTGGCCTATCCTCTTTAACCTGTGCTACCTTCTTTACACAGCAGCATCCATCATGACTCCATGTGAACAAGGCAGTTGAGAAATGTACTTATTTATGTCTCCCCTCTCTCCAGTGTCTGAGATACTCATTTCACAGAAGTTGAAAGGAACCTCTGGATCCATCTGATTCAACCTCTGTGCTCAAGCCGGGTCTTCCAGAACTGCTTACTCAGGACCATAGTCAGATGGCTCTTGAATATTTCCAAGAACGGAGGCTCCACAATCTCTCTGGGGAATGTGTACCAGTGCTCAGTCATCCTCAGAGTAAAAAAGTGTTTCCTGATGTTCCAAGAGAACCATTGCCTCTTGTCCTGTCACTGGGCACCACTGATATGAGACTAGCTTCTTTTCTCCAGCACTGACCATCCATGGACCTTGCATTCAGCACTCTGTGCTTAGATCTCTTAGGGTCTGTTTAATGGCACCGTGAAGTTTCTGTGCAGATGCTGTATAGCTCTGACCAAACCTGTCATTATTCCTTTGCAGAATCTTTCTCTGAGCCTTCAATAGATACCACCAACCCACTTCTTGTCTCTGAGGGAAGTCAAAGATCACTTCCACAGCCTTTCAGCAACACAGCCAATTCATGGAAACTGTTGGCCCGTATAGCTGCTATTGTGTGCATCGCTGCTCTGGCCTGCAAGTCTCCAAAAGCAGGCTGTAGGGGAGGTGCCTCCCCTCTCCATCCCCCCATGCCAAGGCTGATGGCTTCAGCTCAAAGACTTCCTGAGCACAGCATTTCTAAGCTGCCTTGTTGAGGTTTTTTAGCTTCCTAGGAGTTCAGAACACCCTGTTCCCCTTGATGGAAGAGATGACAGCATTACCTGAGTCTCTTTAGGATGGTCTTTTAGTGCATCTCATTAGGAGAATAATCTTGTTTTTCCAGTAGCTCCATATGCCTCATCTGAACGTACTGAGAAGATTCTCTATCTCTCTTGGGCTAGGGCTGAATGGTGAATGGTTACAGCATTGAAATTTTTTTCTGTTTCTCATATATGTTTACCTGTACCCACTGCCTGATGCAGATCATTAGCAGATACTCCTTGTACACTTAGTGGCAGAATGTTAGTCTAACCGCTTGGCTAAATTGCCTCTTCTAAAGCAAGGCATATGTGTGTGGTCCATAGGGAATAAAAAAAAAAAAAAAAAAAAAATAAAAAACTCATTTGCTGTATAGACCTTGGACAGTAAGTTGGTTTGCAGGAGCAGAGGGCATTTGAGATGCATTTGTCTCAGATCAGCTGTATAGTTCATGCACAGGAGTCCTGTCTATTGCTTCCAGGAACTGTTTGGTCTACAGTGTAGTTATACAGTGACTGACCCCAATGACACTTCCTGAAAGCATCAGACTAGCTGCATCTGTGCAATATAATGGCAGCACACATTGCTATGAATGTATCTAGATTTTCTGCTCATATGGCAGTCCAGATGGAACTACCATATGTGAGCAGTGGGAATGACCTAGTAGGAGTGCCAGATTTCTGGAAATCTAGAACAAATGTAGAAGATGCTTGAAGTCTGTCTGGCCAAGTAAAGGTAGACAACATTGAAAAACATCCAGATATATTTACTCAGGTAGCACTGCTATAAATTGTGGTGATTAAAAATAATAGTTTAGTACTCAGTTATGTGGGAGGAAACCATCAACGATGGAAAGCCTCAGTATCTAGAGACGTTTTGGGTAAAGTGGTTTGGAAATAGTTGCCATCATGAAGTCCGTCATGGTTACAGGATGCTTCTCAGGGTCTAGGGAAAGCTGAGTAGCTTAAAAGTGTTATGACACTTAATGGGCTGCCTACACCAAAACAAAACAAAAAAAGAGACTACTTTTCCATGGAAGATCCACGCTCTTCTTGCCCAGCAGCATCACTGATAATTGCTTCCTTCTGACCCATTGAATCCTATAACCAATGCAGCTTCACCTTTGCCTGCCTCAGACATGGCTCTGCTCTTGCCTTATCTTTGCTGCCTTTGCACCCAATACTGTCAGTATGGATTTTGCACACCTAGGATGATAATGGCAAAGTTCTGGACTTCTTTGATTGTTGCAGTTTGCACCTAAGAAATACCTCTAAGAACAGGGTTTAATGCAGAACAAAAACTATGGTGGTTCATTTGATTCAGCAAAAATCTTTTTCTGCTTCTTCTCAAGTCAGAGGTTCAAGTGAGTGGGGGTATGTACGTTTTCGGGTACAAAAAATATTCCAAAATATCATTTTCAGAGTCACGCCCAGTGGCATCTACTCACTGTTCTTCTGTGCTTCATCCATGCAACTTCCTTTTGAAGGTATCATCAAAAGCCACTGAAATTTGCCATCCTCTCTTTTTCTTCATACCTCATGGAGATCTTTATCAGTTTTTGTGTCAGCTGGAGGCTTCCCTTAAATCAGATAATCAGATGTGTTTGGCTAAGACTCTGACTCATGTCTTGTTGATATGCTTTGCTACTCTTCAGTCTCCCAGCCCACCACTTTCCTTCCATTTGAGACCTTTACAATATATCTCCAGTGGTGGCAATCTGTTAGCTTCAAGTGTCACAGGACCTGTCCCTTCCTCAGCAGAGGGAGGTGGTGTTGTGGATATCTTTAGGGACCAAAGAGCAGATAATGTTAATCCATCTTGGATCTCCCAGTGTTCATACTTGTAAGCACAAGTTCAAGGTCAATATACTCACTATTGTACAGTCATTGCATCAGGAAAAGTCTGATTTTTTCTTTTTTTTTTTTTCTTTTTCTTTTTTTTTTTTTTTTAAATCTTTAATTCTCAGGAGAACTGTTTTTCATGTTTCCTGTGTAAAATACTGTGTTGCAGGTTGGAGCCCTCCACAGAACTAAGATCCTGGCTGTGCTGGCAGTCTGCCTTCATGGTGGCTGGTGGGACTGGGTAACCTCATGCCCATGGCTGAGTCATGGGCTTTAATGGGCAGCTCAGTCGGTCCAGTGGTGAGCTGTCTTTCTACAACACTCCTAAGTAGATGGATATCCTATAGATGTAAAAAAAAAAAAACTCCCCTGATCTGTAGGAGACTCAGCAAAACAGATTTCATGTTGCTCTGTGCTGTGGCTTCTCCTCCCTCAGAAAACTGTGGGACTCGAGAGCTGGAGCCATGTTCTGTGGTGACCTGCTGTCCAGGGCTCGCACGGTGTCTGTCGAATACAATCATTGCTGGGGAAACCAGTGTGCTGTGAATCCCCAGCTGAGGTGACAATGCAATAAGGGAAATCCTTTCATCTCCTTTGCGTTTTCCAAGTTGGATTGAAAAATGTAAACAGCAGGGCTCTTCTCTCTTCTTAGGGATTTATGTGAGATTATATTCTTAGCAGACTTCTTATTCAGCATGTTTCTTCTCGCCTTTCCTGGAAGTTGTAACAGTTCCATGGCTATAAAAGAGAGTGCTTCTGTTGCCTGCACATAGGGGTCCCATGTCAGCTGTCAGACCTCCCTGCTGGGTGGTGGGTGAGGCCGTAGGAGACCTCCACCACCTGCAGCTTGACCAGGAGGGATGCCATCGGGTATTTGCAGTGACAGAAGCAGTTCACATTGCAGCATGTGCATTCACTATAGAATCATATGTTTTGGATATATCTAATGAAACCCATAATTTTTACTTTGAGTTTGGATTTTTCACCGAGACAGTGTTAATTGTTTGAAGAACCTTGAAGTTCAAATGCTTTTTCTAAGTTCTCCTTTCCAGTCTTTTGTTAGTGTGGGTATTTTAGCTATCAAACCTCCCCAGATTCTGGTCATTTGTCCTTCTGTACAAAAGCTTTTGTTGCCTGTTTAGAGAATGTGATGTTTGGGCCAGTAAGCCTTGTATATGTATATAGAGAGACAGATTACAATTGGAAGTAAGCTTGGGGGAAAACAGCAATTCTTACTCTTTTTTCTCTGTTACTGTGGCCTCATTTTGAGATTGCAGAAGGGTTCATTTCTTCCAGCCATTACTGATCTCGTACAATTCTGGCTGAGGAGTTGCAGCATGAATTCTAGGACTCAGGAAAGAAAAAAAAAAAAGCCATATAAACATTGTTGAGCTATATTGAGCATTATTGAGAATAGTAAGACTATTTCTGCTGATAAAGGATCGTAGTAGAGAGGTGTACATGCTGTACTGAGTCACTAAGTTAAAAATATCCCTTCATCACAAGTTAGTGGTAAAATGCAAATGAATCTCGTATTTCTAAAAGCTGTTCTTGTAGGAGGGCAGGAAAATGTTTAACAGGCAGCTGGAGCTGCCAGTCTTGCTCTTGACTCTGTCGATGTCTGGACTGATTCAGTTTCTACTAACTGCCTGATCAAATTTGTTTGTCCCATATGTCACTCCTAAGTTTAAAAAAGTGTGGGGATACAGCAAAATGGTCCCAGCATGGACAGGCAATATAATCATCAGTATCTCAGCCTGCTCTTAGAGGTGTTTTCATGCTCTGAGCAGTAGCACTTTTTTTTCTACTGGGAATCTATCTGGTCCAGCTGGTTCTCATTCCCAAATCAGCTGTAGGTGCTGCGCTGTCCTCAGGGGTTCCTGCCATGTAAGCATGATATGGATATGCTGCTGCGTGGGCAGGAGAGGCACTGGTGTGCAGGGGCAGTTGTATCAAATGCAAGACTTTAACAGTTCAGTCCAGCACAGTTCTTCCAGTTTAATATTCTGAGGACCAGCAACTGACTTCATGTTCTGCTACCCACCTCACTGTGGTTCTTTCACATTTTAAAAGAATATTTTTGGACCTTGTTCTGAAAAAAACATCACAACTAGTTTGGAATTACTAGCTGTGATTCAATGCTGTATTTCCCACCACCCTCACCCCTTCCACCCTCCCCCCCCCCTCACAAAAGATATAAGAAATCAACAAAGAGTTTATGTAATGTCTCTAGTCTATCGGTTGAGTACTTGCTTCAAGGGAGTAGCACGTCAGTCTGTTTTCTCTTACTCATGTTCTAACCTACCTTCTTGAGGACTGCTGGTGTTCTGCTGTTCTCCAGGGCATGAGCATCTGTGGAAGCAGTTCCTGGAGAAAGGCAGACCATGTCTGTGTGTTCCCTTGGCCGATCCACATTCAGCTTCCCCTCTTCCCCTGTCCTTTTGAATTATTTAAGATTTTTCACGTGGAGAGAAACCACAGGATGGGTGTTGGGTAAAGCAATATTTAATGTTGTCTAATATGTTATGGCTTTCCTGGCGTAAGCTGCTGCAGCAGCTGAGTGGAAGTGGTTCCTCAGCCAATGCAGCCTGGAGTGAGCAGGAGCTAGTCCTGGGGACTGTGCAGGTAGGACATGCAGAAAGCTGGGTTTCTGGTAAGCTGCTTTTCATCATCTAACTGTGGTTCGCTGAAAGCCTTCAGGCTTGAGAAAGCTGGTCAGTACCTGCAAGACCTAAAATTAATTCCTAGCTGGTGTTAGGCATATCACCACCAAACTCTGAGGAGATGGGAATGGTTGTCTCTGAGCTATTTGCCACCTTCTCATTGCACAAACAATCAACATAAATTCTCCTTGCAATGCTGAGAGTGTATTTACACCTTGGGGTTACTGACTGGGTGAGCTGAGGCAGAACAATTGTTGGCTCTGCGTCCACCATGGAAGGCAGCTGTTATTAGTCCATATGGCGGTATCTGTGCAAGCAAGCACGGGATCAGTGCTGTTCAGAGCTGCTCAACTGTCTTCCCTCCCTCTCTTTTCAGGTGGCCATCATTGCAGGAAATTTTGAATTGGCTGAAATCATCAAAACCCACAAAGAGTCCGATGTTGGTGAGTTTGATCTTTTTTCTCTCCACCTTTTCTCCCTTTTTAATCTTACTGTAGAGTCCAGGACTATTTTAGAATGGATATGTTAATTGGTGGTTTCCTAGTGCTGCCTGCAGTGATCAGTGGAAGCTGCAGCCTGCAGCTAGTTTTGGGTCTTGGGAGCATCAGGACACATCTACTTTCCTCTCGGGGCCATCATTATTCAGTGAGTTTATTCAGTCCAGTGTTTGCTTGTGGTTGCTGCGATTAGCAAACTAAAGAATTAGACAGATTGGTCTGGAGTCTGAAAAGCTCTTTGTGAAATCCCTTGCCTTTTCTCTCTCTCTGCATCCTTGAAGCCCTTTCATATCAGAGATGCTCTCATGCTAAGACTATTAACTGGACTTGGTGCAAGGAGACCTGTCCTCTCTCTTAGTAGCGATAATGGAAATGGAGCTGCTCCACACTGGAGCTTCTATAAGAAAAAGTGAAGTAGTATTCTGGTATTGTTTCTTTATGGAGAAATATTTTTGGATTTCCTGTTTAGCTTTTTTCCTTGCAGCACGTCCTCTCTCCTCCTTTGGTGTAGATATTGTCATGAAATATATGTCATGCAAAGCTGAATTTTAGGTTAAGTATAAAATCATACCACTTGTTGAGTTTTCCTGAATTGTTCTAGAAAGTTGACTGGATCAGAGCTCACTAGAGCAAGGGACAAGCCAATGTAAAGAGTTAATTCTTGGTGAATGTGAAATCCACAGAAAATACAGAATCATAAGGCCATGTCCTCATTTTGGCTGGGATAGAGTTAATTTTTTTTTTATTGTAGCTAGTGTGATGCTATGTTTTGGATTCCAAAAAGACTGTGGAATGGCATACAGCAATTCAGGTAAACGCATGAGACAAGCAGAAGTAGAGGTTATGACATACATTTCTTCTTTCTCTCTAATCTTTCCCCTTGATCCTTTCTCAGAGAAATTTTTGGGAAGCCTAAATGACGTAGAAGTTAAAAAACTTTGTATGGAAGCCATAAATAACTACTTGTACAATGGAAAGCTTTATTTCTTTTTGTCTAATGGTGTCAAACTTCCCAGAACGTATAACAAAGGTGGATGTTTTTGTTGAGCTCATTCTATTTATAAGGGCAGTTGGAAATCTGTAAGCTTGCTGTGGCAAAGAGATAAAGAGTGTTAACTTTCTATGTTCCCTTCTTTCTTGTGCTGTTCACAAAGACTTTTTTGCTCACTATTGTCTCAGTGCATGTACCTCCACAGAAGGTAAAGAATCATCAGGTCATGTCCTGGTTTTGGCTGGGATAGAGTTAATTTTCTTTGTTGTGTCTAGTATGGTGCTAGTTTTGGATTTATGATTAAGACAGTGCTGATATAACACACTGATGTTTTAGTTGTTGCAGAGCAGTGCTTACACTGAGTCTGAAACTGTTCTTCTTCATGTGCTGCCCCGCCAGCAAGGAGGCTGGGAGTGCACAAGAAGCTGGGAGGGGATACAACCAAGAGACCCAGACTGACCAACTGTATGATATCATGCTTAGTAATGAAAGCTGGGGATAAAGAAGGAGGAAGGGAGGAAAAGAGGGGAGGAGTTATGGTGCTTGTCTTCCCAAGTAACCATTGTGCACGATGAAGCCCTGCTTTCCCAGAAATGACTGGACATCTGCCTTTCAATTGGAAGTAGTGCACAAATTCCTTGTTTTGCTTTGCTTGTGAGTGCAGCTTTTGCTTTACTTATTAAATTGTCTTTATCTCATTCCATGAGTTTTCTCACTTTCATCTTTCCGATTCTCTCCCCAGTCCTGCTTGGGTAGAGTGAGCAAGCAGCTGTGAGATGCTAGCTGCCTGCTGGGGTTAACCCACAAGAAGTCATCAAGTAGAAAGACTTGTACAGCCTGAAACAGCCTTTGAGTATTGGGCTTGGTTCTTGGAAGTGGCTGTGTGTTTAGAAACCTGCACCTTAACCCATCCTTTTATGGCTTCTTTTCTCGGCTAACTATCACTGATGCTGAGGATTTGTGAGAAGAGTCAGAAAGGATGTGAGGAAAAGCCAAAAATTTCTTACACAAGAAAGCCACCCTAGTAATTCAAGAGGAAGGAGACTGCAGTGAGAGGGAAATTGGACTAGATGACCTCCAAAAGTCCCCTTCCAAACTAAATTTTTCTGTGATTCCATATGTGATTGAATGGCTCAATTATTTTTCTTGAAAAATGGCATGGATCAGAAAATGGCATGAAAACGTGTTGGGTAAGAATGAATTGTTCATGTTCTAGATACGGCTGTTTATATAAAATAGGTCAGATAACAGTTGCAAACTAATCGCACACAAACCAGCAGGTCCAGATGGTATCCACCTGGAGTCAATGGGACTAGCAGATGAATTTCCCAAGGAAGGAGAAATTGTTTTTTGAAGTTCATTAAGATCTGAAAAGTGTGAGTGTCTGCCTGGAGGAGAGCAGACTGGCATGATTTAGGATAGGGAAGGGGTCAGGGCTAGGCAGTCTGGCTGTTTCTATTCCTTTTTCCTGATAGTTTCATCACAATAGTTGCAAAAAAACTAAAACAATCTGGTAGGAAAGGGTAGAATTATACGTGATAGTGCAGCATTGTACGTGATAGCTCTTGGAGAAATCTTCTCAAGTTCCTGCTATTAGGCAGCACTTGTCTGTCTGTGAGACAAGAGCTGGTGGCCCCCACCATCAGGAATATTCAGAGAGGACCTGCTGTGTTAAGGCTGTGGAAGGAAAGATAGTTAGCAATAGCTTTCACTCCTTGCACGTGCACAGCTATGTGCACGACAGCCTTCTGCACATAGCTGTAGTTTCTGGCTCTTAGAGCATTCATCAACGTTTCTTTGGATCAGGAGTGTACTTCTGAGGTGGAGCTGGCTGTCCCCAGTTGCTGTGATTTGTCTCACAATGTACAGTAGGTCTGGAGAGTGTGAAGTGAATTCTTTTAGGTGAAAATAACCCAAAACTGTGCTCCATCTGATGTGCTCTATCTGCTTACAAGCATTCAGTTCATGGATCTAGCTAGGGTTGATATAGTTTAAGGAAGATGCCCAAAAACGTCCACAGCGAGGATTTTGGGTGATCAGTGCCTGCTCTTAACAGCCCATTGGGCTGCAGGACTTCTTGTGCGATTTTCTCCATAGTTTCCTGTGCACAGTTCTCTGTCCTTTCAGTCAGTGCAGGCACCAAGATCTGCTTGTTCCATCACAGGCACCAGCACTGAAGTTGAAGATAGAGTGGAAGGCTGCAAATCCAGGGAGGGAGAATGTGTTCTTACAAGTGGAGAACATTTGCAGATATTATGGAATTGGGCTGTTTTTTTTGTTTGTTTGTTTGTTTGTTTGTTTTTCTCCCTTTTTTTTTTTTTTTTTCTGATTCTCATATTTTATGAGTCTGCAGATAGAATGCCATGTATAGTAAATGCAGCCTTTTCTCTTGGTTGGACCTGAGAGGTTGGATCATGAGGACTTGGCAATGAGACTACAGATCCTCTGTGTGCTTGAAGCAGCATAGCACAGTGCTTGTTCATTAGCGGTGGTCCACTCTTGCCCATATGGGAGTGGCTTCTTTGGAATGGCAAGGGCAGCCCTAACCCTCTTGCGCATAGCTGCAGAACCTGGTCTCTGAGCATGCCAGGCAGATTTAGAAAAGCTAGGGATGGCAGAGGAAAAAGGCTGCATGTCTATCAGGAACACCAAGATCTGGTCAGTGGGAAACAGTGCAAGTGGGGCTGCGCCTGAACCTTCGGTCCTCTCTGGAGCACCACCATCAGCCTCCTGGCATGTCCATTTGCTTGTTCCATCAGCTTTCAAGTCTTAAGTCCACATCAGAATTTACCAGCCATATGTGTAACTCCATTCAGTAACATCAGGTGTGTACCACATGACCTGTTTTCCACTAAAACATTACCAGATTACCAGTAGTGTTAATTGCACATAGTTTTTATTTATTTATTTATTTATTTTTATCAGTTGGATCACTTGTCAGCTGCTCAATAATTTTCATTATCCATCTTTCTGGGAAGTTTTCTTAGCCTGCAAATTTTTAAGTGTTTGTTTCAGCTAATTAGTAGTTTCCTATGCTTTGTCATCATGATGTGATACAAGTGCCTCTTTCTGCTTCTTTTAGAATTTACTTGTACATCTACAAAATGACCAAAAAGCTTCTTAAAATTTTCCTCCATTCTGAAAACTGTTTTTTTTTGTTGTTAATGTTTTAGCTCCCCTTATTAATTTAGAGTGTATTGCAAGCCTATATTGATTTCAGTTATTTAAACTTCAAATATGGAAAATATATTTTGCAATAGCAATTGATGTTTTCATTTTGCCACTTTTGTCCAACTAGGCATTTAACCACAGCTGCTTTATTTTACAATTGTGGTATTGTAACTTTGCTAATTTTTTTTGAACTCCTGTTTTTTTATTCGTATTTACTCTATCTGCATGGAAGTAGATCTGGAGAAAATAATATAACATTATCTCAATACTGAGAAATTAACCTTAAGCAGTACATGTACATAAGACTGATTGAGGATTCTTTTTTCTTATGCTGAATATAATCAGGTCATGATTCATGGTCACTAAGCAACCACTAACTTCAAGTCAAAGGAATTAATTCATTATCAGTAATAGTGAGACCCCAAAGAAGTATCCTATATTATGTAAAATATCTTTTTTGTTGGGGAATTACAATCTGTATCAGATCACCAGCATTTGTTCGCCAAACTGAAGTGCACCATAACAACATTTGTTTTCTTTAGGTGTACAGGCAGGGGTGGCTGAGTAACTCATCTCCTCTGGTATGGTTCTGCAGCTTCACTGACCCACAGTGGTCCTTGTTTTTGGGATGTGTTAGACTCTTGGCCCATGTCTGCTGAAGATCCTACAGCCCTGGCTTACTGTTAGTTCTGTATGGGTAGAATTGCTGGCACAGTGTCTTCCTCTCTCCTGCTACCTTGGGACAGATTTTTTTCAAGGTTTTTAGGTCAGAAGATGATCTGGTCACCTAACTCCTCATTAGGTACCCATCCCATACCGTGATGCATGTGGCCTAGTTTTCTTCTCTGTGTCAATTGCTGCCAGCATATTAATTTAAACCATGACACATCAGGAAGATTACATGAGGCTTCAGGCATTGAATTGTTAGTTGTTTTTGAAGTCTCAACTTCATGACATTTTACAGCTCAAACCAAAGAATAAGTTATTTCTCACCAATTAAGGTGTCATGAATCCAACCTGAGCTCAGTGTTTCCTTTGTCCTTCAGGTGCCTTCCTCATCCAAAGCCTGTCCCAAGTATCTCCATGAACTCTGAAGCTGTATGTCAAAAACTGTGTCTGTAAGCTCAGTCTGGGATTACCCAGAAAGTGGAAAAATCTAACATCTTCCAATTCTTCCAGCAGATAGGATGCTTTGGGGCTCAGAAAAGGAGTGTCAATGACAACAATGGTAATGGTCAAGACCCAGGAAAGGGCAACTGCAAAAAGGTGGACCAGCAAACCACTTGTATAAAAACTAGTGCCACAAAAAAAAAAAAAAAAAAAAAAAAAAAGCACAGAGGGTGTTGGTATTTGGAGACTCCCCTATGAGAGGCACTGAGGCTCCCATTTGCTGCCCAGACAATCTCTCTTGAGAGGTTTGCTGCCTGTGTGGGGCCCATATTTGTGACATAACAAAGAGGCTACTGAGCTTGGTTAAGCTGGAGCACTATCACTCATTCTGCTCTTTCATGTAGGGACAACAGAGGCTGTGGCCTTCCATTGCTTAAACAGGGCTTATAAGAAGGTTGGAGAAGGATTCTTTACTCAGGTAGATAATGATAGAGCAAGGGGGAATGGTTTTAAACTGAAAGAGGGGAGATTTAGGGTGGATGTTAGGAAGAAGTTCTTTACTCAGAGGGTGGTGAGGCACCGGAACAGGTTGCCCAGAGAAGTTGTGCATGCCCCATCCCTGGAGGTGTTCAAGACCAGGCTGGATGGGGCCCTGCCAAACCTCATCTAGTGTGTGGTATCCCTGCCTATGGCAGGGGGGTTGGAACTAGATGATCTTTAAGGTCCCTTCCAACCCAAGCCATTCTATGATTCTATGGTTTATTTTTTTCATGGAGAGTTTGACAAGTTCCTCAAAATGATGCTGATGGGACAATAAATTTTAAGACCAGAGTGGCCAGTATTGGGACCTTGTGGTGAAAACTCAAACACTTGCACAACTCTGTGCAAACTTTTGCATAAGTTTCTTATGCAGAAAATTTCTATTGTGGAGTATACTCTTTCCCAATATACGAATTTGTGACTCTCTGTTAGCTTGGCAAACAGCGACTAGCTTCTGTTTATTTATTTTCTTAGTTTAGGTCAGCTTGACCAGCTTCTGAACCTTTGCATGGCTTTATGTTGAACTCTTTCTGCTTTTTAATATCCCCCCCAAAAAATATGCAACAGTTTAACGTTCTTTTTAGCAATGTTGACTGCATTCTGATGCATTTTTCCATAATAACCTTATGGATGAACAGACTGTGCTACCCTTTTTCAGGGACTGATACATCTAGTGGTTATGTTAGCTTTTCTGCTCACTGCATTGGTCTTGGAGCTTGTCTGTAGGTGGTTTGTGTCAGGAATCACTGGCCTGTTTCAGTCTCTCTGAAAGGAGCTCTTTTTCAAGGGACAGTTCTGTACTGTATAAACTATGTTTGTGTTTCCCAGCTGCTTTGTCTTGCATCAGGAAGTAATGAAATGTGTTCAGGTGATCCCATCTTAACAAATGCTCGAGATTCCACTGTGTCAGCACCTTCTCTCATATGCTATTGCACCAGCCATGGCGTCACCTGCAGTTTTATTGCCAATGATCTGTGTTTGTCTATAATGTGTGTATATATTACCGTATATACGTCCATATATAGAGAGGTCATTGGTAAAGGTAAAAATATAAATATTACTGTAACAAGAACTGGCTTACTGGATAATATTGGAAATATTCCCAATTGTTGCTCTTCATTAATGATTGATTATTTTGTCTTACTGTCAGTTAAAATCTGCCTTAGTATCTTGACAAATGGTAGCATGTAATCAGTATCATTACAGTGAAGTCAATGGTTTCACCCAAGCTTATTATTTGTGTCAGTGAGATTTGAGTTCTTAAAGCCATCTTGGGTGATATAAATTAAATTCTCATGCTTTATTTTTCAATTCTTAAGTGTCCTGTTTCAGTGTGTCTAGTTCTTTCCTAGAAATGATATAAAGCTATGCTTTCTGTGGTTATCTGAATAATCCCGCTGACCCTTTCAAAACTGCCTCCCTGTCCACTGACACATTTTAAAGAGTATTATAGATATAGGCCAATGATTCAGTGAGTTGTATGGCAAATTCTTTTGAACATTGCTGCAGAAGCTTTTGACCCGCTAATTTGAACGTATATAACTAAATAAACATCTGTTACTGCTATCCTTGGAATTGTGGGGGGAAGTTTTAACCTGTTTTATTTCTGGGTGCATTTTTGATGGTATGGAGGTATGTATAGGAATTATTTTCAAATATAGATCAGAAATACTTGTTTGATGCTTCTGATTTTCTAGTCATCACTGTTAATTTCATTTTGTCACTCCTGTAACGGGTCTATGCAGTTGCCAGGATTTCCTCTGTGGGGATTTGAGCAGTGGCCTAAGAGTCCAAGCAGGACACTAAATGTTCTGAATATGACAAGGAGAAGCAGAGGAATGAAAATTCTTGCAAGGAAAATCTTCCGGTTATGATATGCATCAGGCTGATAAATATTGTCTGAAGAGAAAGTCTGACAATCTCATATCATGTACTACTCACAGGTGAATTGGAAGCACATTTGAGGACAGTTTGTAGAGAAAAGCTAGCAAGTTTGATTAAAATGTATTTTTAGCAGTTTCAATTTAAGTTTTACAAATACAGAGAGAAATCTGTCCCCAGCTACATAGGGCTGACACTCTGAGTGGGATGGGGCAAAAGACCTGCACTGAGATGGAGGAGTGAGGCAGGAGGGGGTAGTTCTGAGGGGCGGTGTCCAGGGATGAAGCATCACATGAGAACATGAGAATGGGTAATTAAGAGGCAAATGAAGATGACTGAAGAAATCATTAGAGGATGATTTTTTTTTTAAATTAAAAAGGTGTGTGTGTGTGGGGGGGAACTGACTCCAATTCCTATCAGTGCACTATTTCTCAGTAGTGAGGTAAATTAGCAGTTACCTTGCTGGAGCTAAGGGGGTGGCTCTGGTCTGCCTGATCATTGTGTACTTTTCCTTTAGTTTTCATTCCTGGAAAAAAATACCTGAAAGGTCTCTTGGAGTATCCTCTCTCTCCTACATGGAAGAGAAGCCTGAGCGTCAGTGTGCCACATGAGGGGAGATGCTATGTGCCTTCTTCGTTCTGCTTTGTAATTTTCCACTATTAAAATGTAAATGTGGCCTCTCAGCTTGGAACTGTGGAGACATTTGCACTTCGTGCTCTTTTGCTCTTTTACATGAATATTTAACATCAAGCCAGTAAATCTCTAAATAACCTCAGAGTGTTGATTACATTTTGGTTCATTAGCCTGAAGCTTGGGATTGTTTGGAGCGTGGTCCAGGTGCCGCCCAGTGACAGTGCAGCATCTCGGGGCCCAGAACTCCTTGGGGAACCCTGGCTACGCCCTGCTCCTACCACACCTGAGCAGCAAGGGGCATTTTCAACCCAAGAGCCATGCATTTCTCCTTGTGGAGGGCAAAAGCAAACACGGAAGTGTCAGATTAACCAGGCTGGCTGGAGCACGGTTGTGCTTCTTCGAGCAGCGCTGTCATGGTAACTGAAGTGATTCATTTTGCTGCGAGAAACCCAGTAAACACACTTTGATTAAACTCTTGAGAAGGTATAGAAAAGAATCTTCAAAGCTGATTGTATGAGCTGCACAAAGTTGTTTTTTGGTGCCTTTTTTTTTTTTTTTTTTTTTTTTATTGCTCTCACTTCCCTCCCTTCCCCACTGGGAGCAGTGGGTTTGGGGGTTGGGAAGAGGAAGCCTTTGCTAGAACTGGCTGCCTCACAGCAGGCTGAAACCATCCTGTCTCTGCACCTGGTCGCTGCAGCTCAGGCTCAGCAGTTTATTAGTATTGCCAGTTTCAGGTAGTTTGAGGTGCAGTGAGAAGCTGGCTTTGCTGCCTATAGAACTAGCCAAAGCATGCCTTGGGCTCCCCCAGCCTGGTCTTCCCACTCCCGCAGGGAACAGTGACCCCATCCCTCTGCCTGCGCTGGGCTCACTGACCCACTGCTGTCCACATTGCTGTTGAGATAAGCTGGCTGACAGGTTGGCCTGGACTCTGGGAGGTCATGCATGATATACTGGGGCATGCTGTGGGCAGGGCCCAGGGGACAGGGTGGAGTGCCACCACCTTCTGGTGCTGGGGAGTCCTTGGATCAGTGAACACACATCTAGTGTCCTGCAAGAGATCCCCAGCAGGAGAACCTGCCAGCAGCCCTCTCCAGTCCTCCTTTCCAGCTATCTTTGTAGTAAAGAGCATGATTTCAGTCTCTTTCGCACTAGTATGAGAATGACTGGCAGGGAATGGGGCAGAGTTATGTCTCAGTGACAAGTCAAGGCTCACTCGGTGGATGCAGTGGGGAGAGCAGCATGATGGATACCTTTAATGGATACCTTGCTTAATGTGCTTCTGATCAGAAGACAATTAAGTTCTCTGTAAAGCTGAGTGACCCAATTTTTTGTTTGAATGAAGCTGTGTCATAATGCTGGAGATGGTTGGCCCTCAGGGTTAGAGCCAGTGCAGCCAGACAGGACCTCAGCATCCTCACTGGCACCTGTATGGTAGCTGAGACCCTGCTGTCCCATAGGACAACCTGGCAGACTTGTCCTCTTGTGCTTTTAAGACAGTAAATGGGCCTGGGATTATTGTGCATTCTAGAGACCCAGATGTCATTACACGTCATTTGGCTGTTGCAAGCTTGTGGCTGTTCTGTTTTTTTCTCTGTTAGGTAGCCAGAGCCTCTGAAACGTGCTGCTCAAAACAAAGAGTGATGGTTAATTCAGCATTTTCAGCCCTAGCAGGAAGTTCTCTTTCACTCATCTCCCAAAGAAGTGCCGGGTTTCCCCCAGATTTTTGTTTTTCAATATGCAGTGCTCCACCAGGGAGAGAAGTAAACAGCAAATCACATGTGTGTGTTGTTTGTCTCCTGCTTACTTCTCCTAGAAAAGGCCTTTTTAAAAACAGCAGTAAAGGTTCCCTGGTGAGCTCCCAGTACTGAGCGAGGCTCTGCTGGAAGTGCAGCTCTCATCGAATCACAAAATCATAGAATATCCTGAGTTGGAAGGGATCCACAGGGATCATCAAGTCCAAATCCTGACTCCACACAGGACCACCCCAAAATAAAGCCATATGTCCAAGAGTGTTGCTCAAATGCTTCTTGAGCTCCATCAGGCTTGGTGTCATGACCACTGCCCTGGGGAGCCTGTCCCAATGCCTGATCACCCTCTCAGTGACGAATCTTCCCCTACCCCCCAGCCTGACCCTCCTCTGTCCCAGCTCCATGCCGTTCCCTTGGGTCCTGTCAGATGGGTCCCCAGAGAGCAGAGCTCAGCGCCTGCCCCTCCACTCCCCTCCTGAGGGAGCTGCAGGCCGCCATGAGGCCTCCTGTTCTCTAGGCTGAACAAACCAAGTGGACTCAGTTGCTTCTCATACCTCTTGCCCTCAAGGCCCTTCACCATCTTTGCAGCCCTTGTTTGCACGCTCTAACAGTTTTACATCCTTCTTATATGTGATACCCAAAAGTGCAGCCTCACCTCAAGGACTGTGTGCAGCAGTGCAGAGTAGAACTGGACAATCACTTTCCTGTCCTTTGCACAGCTGCCTGTGTCACTGCCTCAAGTGCATGGTGGCCTCAATCTTCTGTCTGCTGCAGCCCCTGGACATGTTCCTGGTACCTTTGTTGTCTTTGTGCCTGTGCCAAGTGCTGATTTTCTGCTGAACTTCCTTGTGCAAATAAGTGCACCCATAGTACCCTTCAACACCAAACAGCCTCTACCATTAGCTTGTCCATTTTGAGGTCCATCCCATGGATCTGCCTCAGCACACCTCCCTGTGCAATGTGGGTATCTCTTCTGTCCTTTCTGCCATCTGGCCAAGGCACAATTTTCTCTCCCACGGTTCTGCCACATGCAACAGATTTTGTCTCCCTTGCTGTCTTCATCTCATTGCATAGCACAGCCGAACATGTTTTTGTATATCTCTGAATATATCTAACTGCTGTCGTGAGAGCAGACCCAGGCTTGCGTGTATCTATGTGGCATGGCATCCAGACTGGCTGGATGTAAGTCTGTGTTTAGATGAGGGCTCTGAAAAATCTCTGGAATATCTGGAGAGACAAGTCCTATACTGTTCATACAAGCAATAGCTGTGTTCCTTTGATTGCCATCCTCCTATGAAACTGCCTGTATGTGTTCACATCTGTGTTCTCAATTAAAGCCAAGCTTTCCAGGCCAGGTGTCATCATCCCTGGTTCACTAACCTCTCTGTAGAAACTGGTCTTGCTCCAGTTGCCTTCCCAGGCACAGTGACCCAGAAACTGGCAGCCTAGGCTCCAGAGGCTAGGCACTAAAGTTGGAGCAGGCAGATTTCTATCAGCAGTACCTCTGCACTGAGGCTCCCAAGGTGTTTGCAGAGTCCCCTGAGCTGTCCCCTATGTGCCAGGGTAGGTGCCCTGGGTCCTGGGGTATAGCTGCCTTGGCCAGGAGACATCAGGGCATGCTGGACACCTGAGAACCTATGGAACTTCACACGGTATGCATGTGTGGCATATAAAAGTCTCTGCTCCTGTGATAGTATTGGAAAGCAATTTTTTTCACTCGTCATCTGGACTTGTGACTCCCTTGCCCCTAAATTGCACTTTGGCAAGTGAAGTAAACTGTCTTGATCTCACCTCACGTGCGGTTACTGTGTGCTGGGGAACAAGTTAAAATTAGTCAGTGCAGGTTTCTTCCTGTCTGTCAAGAGATTGCCTTTGCAGCTGTAATACCATTCTTTTAACACACTTCTAGAGTTAAACAGTCAGGAAACCTTGCCTTTGCAGTCTATTATGTGACCTGGACAGCTTCTTATTTACTCCTGTAAATGCTATGTTATGCTGTAATTCAGGGACTCTTATGCTTGATGTTATGATAAATGGATTAGTGAGTAGCAGAGCGGTCCTGGACTTTTTTCTGCAGCCCTGCTGCTCTTCATCTCTGATGTGAATTTGAGACAGTGGTTATGTTTTGCGCTGTTTTTACAGTGGATTCTATAATTTTGGTGTTGGGAGTGAGCACTTTGCATATGTAAGGTGATGACTGTGCTTGTGGAGAGCGTGGAAATGGGTAACCAGGTGATTAATTTGACAGCCTAAATTAAAGAATTTACCCTGACCTGTGTCAGAAATTATAAAGTGCCTTCCCTTTCACCAGGGAGTCCTTGAGCAACCTGTTTGTGTCTCATTGCCTAATAATTGGTGCTTGCTGTGAACATCTCACAGTAAAGTCTGTACCACTCCACATCTCCTGGAGCGATGTCCGTGCTCGTTGCAGTTCAGGCTTCTGCTACTTCTCAGTTAAGCTAAGGCTACCAGGATCAGAGATCTCACATAGACTGAAAGGATCCATTGTCAGATGTGCTGCTTTGTTTACTTGCAAGATAAGTCACTGCTTTTCAATTTTTCCCCCTTTTCTCTTATATTGAATGCTAACAATGTTTTCCAGATTTTTTTTTCCAGATTATTGCCCTGATTTATTTATTTATTTATTTATTTTTCTCATGAAGGACCATGCCTACTGCACAACTCTGGCCAAGTTCTGCCAGTTCTAGTTCAGTTGAGTAAAAGCAGCTTGCCAACGAGATAGTTTTACAGTGAGCTTGTACACAATTATTTCAACATACAGCAATGTTTATTTTTTTTTATTTGTTTGGTTTTTTAGTTTTCTAAGCAGCTAATATCTAGAAACTAATAATTAATTTATAAAGTGCACCAAAGCAAACCAGACCATCTCCTGCTGTCTGAGGTTTTCATTGCTGTATTCTTGTTTTCCTCCTCCTTTTTTTTCTGGCTTTGGTGCCAGGACCAATGATGCCAAGCCCAGCCAGATACAGAAGAGTGGTGACTGCACTGGTGCCACGGCTGGGCTGTGGCTGCAGATCTGGTGCACTTGGTGACTGCTTTGGCCTACTTGTAGTAAAGTATGAGGCCATGCGTGCGCAGGGGAAGCACAGTGCATACTCAGCCTGACTGGCTGATGCAGAGCTCCAGTAGCCCTAGCTGTCTGCAAAAGACTAACTGCTGCTCCTGGTTTTGTCCAAGACAGGCAAAGAGCTTGCCAGGCACATTCTTGTAGATCTTGATTTTTTCCTTGGTATTTTCAGTCTAGCAAAGTTTAATATGGTGTGGTTCCAAACCTTGCATTTCTCCAGCTGTGACATTGCCTCCTGATAGAGCACTGTTGAGATCACCTCTCTGGGGCTTTGCTGTTCCCCAGTTTAGATGTAATGAGCTCAGATTAACTCTGTTCCTGGCAGAGTTGCACTGAGCTTGTGTTTGGTTGACAGCCACTATGAGTTCACAACCTTTCGCAGGTTACAGTCCCATAATCACTGAGTTTCACCTATGTTTTGGGTTCCTGGAAGCACACCATGGGTGTACTCATTGCTATTTGCCTTGGCCTTCAGTTTGGAAATGTATTCATGACACTAACTGATGTGCTTTCATCATTAGTTGGCATTCAACACTTATTTTACTAAAAGTAATTAAGTAATTCTGTTTTTTGTTTTGTTTTGTTTTGTTTTTCTTTTTTTTTTTTGTTTATTTGTTTGTTTTTCAAGAACGCTTGAAGTGCATGGATTGCTTTGGTTTGAAAACAGGTATTAGAGAGTAGCAAGGAACTTCCTTGCATTTCCAGTGACTAGTTCCAATTTCTATTAATTTTTAAATCTGTCAGTTACTGTGACATGCATCCATTTAATATTTGCTTCTCTGATTTTTTAAAGTGGTTTTCTATGAGAGGTGATATAGTACAAAATAAAATGTCTGGATGACACACAAACTCAGGCTGGCAGTCCTTGTCAGCCAAACATGTTCAGTGTTGCCTTTGAAAGGGTAGTAGTTAGCCCTGACTTTGACTTTGGCTTCAGCTCAAGTGTATTGCATTGATGGGGCTGGCTACAGGTTAGTGAGTCCTGTTTGCTACAGCCCTGCAGACTCCCGCACACCTGAATCCACAGCACATTTTATGTGGCCTGGACCTTGCATCTTTCCATCTGATATTTCTTGTTCCTTCTGGGTTCCCATTTTGACCTGTTTTTCCTGCAGGGATGCGAGGCACTTGCAGTGCTGCAGCCGTGGGCAGAGGTGCAGGGACATCTTGATCTGGTGCTGGGCTGGGAGCTGGGCTGAATCGCTGTAGGGAGCACAGAGGCTGCCGGCAGAAATCCCCCACCACGTGGTTGGGACATCGGAGAACAAATGCATCGAGTTGCTATGACAACAGGAAGATTTACAGGATCCTGAAATTCTTGTACTTTGAACCTAAATTATTCCTCAGAAAAATATTGCAAGTATGGCTGTGCAGCACAGCTGGAAAGTGCTTTGAAGGCATTCAGTCAGCAGTTGAACAGGGTGAGAGACCTTGCTAAATGTCAGGCAATGTCCTGTTCAGATACCTGGCCAGTCCCTTCCTCTGAAGCCTCTTGGCTGTGGTAGTTAAAGTGTGCTCAGGGTTCAGCACCTGTTTGCACACCAGGTACAAGTTACCATGGAAGGAGTAGTCTTGGAAAGGTGAAGTTGTGCAGTCCCCTGTTAGTGGGATCACACCACTTCTGAGTATGCCTTTCATCAGGAGTGCAGGAGAACTTTGTAGTGCAGAAGATCTCTGCAGTGCATCAGATGCTGTGTTTTAAGTATCCCCTTGCTTTCGTCACTGAATTTGCAACAGCCTTGGTGGTCACGGCACAAAACGTGCCAAAGTTCAAGAAATATTTGGACAATGCTCTCAGGTGGTTTAAATTTTAGGTAGTCCTCTGCAAAGCCAGGAGTCAGATTTTTTGATGGTCCTTGTGGGTTCCTTCCAATTTGGGATATTCTATGAAACAAGCGGATATTGTTGACTATGTGTTCCCTGCTGAAGGCATTCACAAATGTGAGGCAAACTTTAAGCATATTAAATTTCAGAATGAAAATGGATTCACTGAACAAACTTCAGGAAAATATGTCTTTCCTGACCTAAGTTCTGCAACACTCCAGCTCCACAGTGTGCATGTGCCACGTCTGCAGCAGAGTGCTCATCCCTCTGCGTCTACAGGAAGTTTTCCATTTCCACTCCTCCTCCTGCAGAGCTGCTGGCAGAAGCAGGAGTTGGCATCTCCAGGTGCCTTTGTGAGGTCTGGTTCTTCCAGACACTGGTAAGAGTTAGCTACAGGGTCAGGAAGGGCAGAGTGTAGCTGGTGGTTTATTCTGTACACTACATTTTTGAGGCTTAGAGATAGCACATGCCTGAAGCTATAGATTTAGGCCTATTGTACCTCCAGAACAGAGGAGTAACTGATGGCCAGGATCATGGCCAGTAACAATGTCCTGTGTTTGTGTCACCACCTCCAAACCAGAGTGGTAGCTGGAGGTGGGCTGGAAGCTGGTGGTCCTGACCCTCACCATCACTGTGTGCCCCCACGGGGTTCCTTGATGCTTTTCCAGACACTGCTTCCAAACACTCCCCAGGCTGCCATGCCATCTAAATTGCTGGCTCCACGTGCTCCCAGGCCTGCAGATGTTCCCTGAGGAGAGCAGTGTGCTCTGGGTGTCTTGCTGGGATGGAAGCTGGAAGCAGATGGAGACACGTCCTCATCTGCTGTGGCTGTTCCTGTGCTCCCACTCCTGCCCCAGCTCTGTGCTCCTTCTCTGCCACCATCTTCCTGCTCCAGCGTGACCGACCAACACCAGCGTTGTTCTGGGTAGCTAATGCTGCTTTCCTGGCTCTTTTGCAGTGCCTTTCAGAGAAACTCCCAGCTATACAAAGCGGAGACGGATCCTCAGTGCTGGCGGCCTCTCTTCACCGCGCATGCTGCAGCGCTCGGCCAGCGACAACAACCTGAAGGCAGAGAGCCGGGCGTCCTACTCACCGGTGCCCTCGCTGCGCAGCCTGCCTCCCCAGCTGCTGGTGCAGATGCAGGAGGCTGCAGCAGGGGCCGGCGGTGGGGACGGCAGCCTGGCCAGCACCAGCAGCACCCGCAGCGCCCACAGCCGCTCCCCATCCCTGCAGCGCGTGCAGGAGGAGAAGGAGGCCGACCTGCCCACGCTCCGGAGGAGCAGCCGTGGCAAGGCCAGGTAAGGGGTCAGGGGGAGGCAAATCAAGGTTGACTCGTGCCATGGCTGTTGTGGGCATCAGCACCCATGGGAACCCCATACCCACATGGAGCTGGGAGCCTTTGGGACCCCGGGTGAGAAGCAGGGAGGCTGGTGCAGTCTGGTACAGGGCTGCATCTCCCCACCCCAGCGCTGCAGGGAGTGGGGCTGTCCAGGGCTTGGTGCAAGCGCTGTGGGGGCTGTTTTCTTCAATCTGCTCCCCAGCCCTCAGTCTAATTTTGCGTCTCAGAAGGATGGTAAGTACATCAATTCCATGTTGCACTTGTTGTTGCTATGACAATGAATGCATCTTGAAAACTAATACTTCGAGGTGGCATATTGCAGATAAGCCAACACCTAATGCATCCAAGCCAACTTGCTGTTATCGCTGCCCTCTGTGTCTACCTGCACAGCCGGTTGCTCTGTCGGACCCACTTGGGCACGGTCACCCACTAGTCAGCACGGGAAGGCGTTCATGGTGCTGCAGATGATTTCAGTGGCCAATATGTGTGGGAGTGATTCTTGGTTCTCTTGCTGCTCCCCAGCCATTCACTGGCCAAGTGCAAGGTGAACTCCAGCTCTGAGACCGCTTGTCACAGCTGGTGCTTACCTTTGAGTGGAAGTCAAGGCATGGACCCCGTTGCTGATTTAGGGGGATAACTGCTGGTTATCTCGGACAGCAGAGACCTCCCTGAGGATAACTGCTGTTGGAGAGTGGTGGTTGACAAGGGTCCCTTTGGTGAGGACTGGGGTTCAGGCTTTGCTTCCCCAAGTCCTTTGTTAGAGAGGCAAGACTGACTGCAGCCATGTCTGGTGAAAAACAACATCTGCTCGAAGGGGCTAACAAGAAATTCTAATACTGTGAGGTCAGAGCAGGAGTTTGAAGAGCAAGTGCCAGGTCTGGGCTATGGTTGTGTTTACTGATGACCAGGAAATGGGTTTGAGCAGTGAAGAACCAGCCTGCAGATGACAGTTGTTTACATTAGCTCCATACCAGAAACAGCTTTGAGGCCCTTTGAGGCGATTTAAAGAAATTGGGGAAAAAGAAACATGTTGGTGAATACAAAATAATGAAAATAAATGCAAAATAGCTACAAGAAGGAAAAAAAAAATGAACTACTCAATTACCTGGTAGGATTCCTAATTAACAGTTGAACTTGGGAAAAGTCGCAGGTTGTTTTCTAAGGAGTTCGTTGGAAACCTCTGCTCAACGTTCAGCTTCAGTACAAAATGCAGTGATATTAGATCACCTAAAGAGTGTGATGAATGATAAAGTGGAAAATAGTTTAATGCCATGACTAAAATCTATGATGACACCTTCGAGTGCTACGCACCAGCGTGAGCACTGCTAGTGAGTGAGTGAGAACAGAGTGAGTTAAAGGGTCTCAGAGATGCAGCAAAAATCATCAGGAATGAAAAAAAAAAATCTGCTTTGAAGAGAGACGTAGAAGAGCAGGATTGTTACCTTAGAAACGAGATGAATAGGAGGAAATATGTTAAAAATATTGGAAATACGGAATGGTTTATAAAAAGGAAATAGGGAACTTCTGTGTGTTTTTTTTTTTTCATGGCACAAGGAAAAAGGAGTGTGCAATGAAATTAATGGCAAGCAAACTGAAAACCAGTACAAGACTGTTTTTTTTCACCCTGCAGTTAGCTCTGGAATTCACTGCCTCGGGAACTTGCTAAAGCCAGAAGTACAGTATGTTTATAAAAACATTAGGAGGCTGGTGTGGGTAAAATAATGCTATGGGATTTTATAATCAATAAGCTTTTGGAGCTATTCTCAAAATTACCTGGAGCCCCTGATGGCAACAAGGAGGAGGGGGCAACATGGTGAAGGCTCAAGCCTCCCCCAGCAGGGCCAGCTCATAGTGAGGAGCACAGGAAGGCGGCCACCTCTCCAGTCCTACTGCCAGCACTGTTGGAGCAAGCATCTGCCCTGTCTTCTGTTTCCCGCTTGTGCAAATTTATACAGGATTGCTGTAATTGACTTAATTTTTCCTAGCCGCATGCATTTCATAAAAGGTATATAAAACCAGAAATTATTCTTTTTTTTTTGGATGCTTGTATCATTTTTTAGGTATAGGAGTATTGTGAAATTCATAGCACTGAGCTTGGGGCAAATGAAGCTCACACATGCAATCTACATGCTCAACACCTTGTACATGCTAGTCATGTCAGAGCTGTCAGGATCATACAGAGGTGGTCTTGGTAACGTGAGAAACACAAGATGTGAAGTCAAAGGGGCAGAGAAGAAATGTCTGTTGAGTCAGGCAATGGGATCTGAGCCCGACAGCCACTCACACGGGTTGCTTTGTGTTCTTTCTGTTGGACAGGGCTCAGCTGCCCCAGGCTGTGAGCAGGGCAGAGTGAAAGGGACATTCCCATGCAGGGCTGCTGGTGCCTGTGTTGGGTAAAACCACCACAGTGCCTGCGGCAGGGCTGCACAGAGCGTGGTCGGTGTGGTTCCAGCACACCACCACCCTCATCCCAGCTGCGAATGCCAGGCCACGGTGTCAATAGTGCCGTGTACCCCTTCCTGAGGCTGTTCCCACATCACCACCCCCCCGTGAGATGGCTGGGTGGGTGCTGATCTCCAGATTGCATCGTCTGATATTAAGTTACATAGAAGTTTGCACGCACCACTGCTGTTCAGTATGAGCTATATGCTAACTGGTGCTTACCAGTAGCTAACTAATAGTTGTATTGTGTTTGACCCAGTATTTCTTTCACTTGTTTGGCCTTACAGCTCTCCAAGTCTGTTCCCAGTGCATTTGTTTGACAGCTTTTATTTACTCCGGGGCTAGGGAACAGCAGTGCGGGGATCCCTAGCTCATCTGAATACTCAGTTCCAAGTGATGTTTTCTTTTCCAACAAGAAAGCCTTTTCTTTGTAGTAAGTGACAAGACATCCATAAACACATGCAGTCCTCATGCATCTTCCTTGAAAAATCTTGCAGACAAATTGATTTTGGGTCAGATTTTTATCAGAGTAAATACTAAGAAAATTCAATGCCTTCAGTGTGTGCCCTGGAATTCTTTATTCTGAGGGAGAAGTCTGCCAGCAAAATTCTGATTGTTTTGCAAATATATTCAGGATGGCAAAGATAATTTAGATGAAGACTGGTTTAGCTTTAGCGTTTCATGTTTTCCAGGAGTGATGCATGCAAGCACCGTGAGTGCCTGTGGGCTGGCCAGCAGTGCTGGCATTCAGCTGTGCTGGAAGCAGCAGCAGCTGTTGACCTGTGTTGCTCTTGAGGCTTCAGCCATGCCAGTGACTTTGGTGGCTGAGTTCTCCAATGGTCCATGGGTCTCCTCATGTGGAGGTCTGCAGGAGGCTGAGGCCCTGGTCAGCTGGGGAGGCTGAACAAGAGCACACTTCTGGTCCTGGAGGACAGGCGTGTGTATGTATGTAGGGCAGACCTGCGTGATGCCAGAGGTTAATCCACCTCCGTGTGGCTTGGGACAGCCTTGCTTGGCATGTCTGAAATGCCTTTTGGTGGCTGGCTACCCCTGAGCTAGCAGCCTGCTGCTGGGAGGAAGCTTGGGCTGGGGAAAGTGGGGGGTAGAGGAAGTTGCTGATGCAGTTGGCTCTGACCCCAAAAGCCCTGGTGCAGGTCCCCAGGGCGAACAGAGAGAACTAACAAGAAGGTTCTAACACACCACCCTGTGTGACAAATCCTGCCTGGTCACAGGAAGCCCCAGGGACAGATGTGCCATGGGCTTTCCCCTTCCCTGTGTCCATCTGTCCTCACCACTAGGGAGGTCTCTCACACCTGATACTTCTCCTGGGTTGTCATGCCATGCTGAATCTTGGTATGGGGAACACCTGGCTTGCGTCCCCCTTGCACAAACTTTGTGTACACTGAACACTGCTTGCGGTGTTTTCCTCAGTGTCACCTCTTCTTTTGGCTGTCGACCCCCATTGCCTTGCCTTTCCCCATAGCTTTCCCTCCGGCTTTCCCAGAGCTGCCACTGCTCCTCTGCAGCCTCCTGCCAGCCCAGTTCCTTGCTGACAGTGCAGTGCCCAGAGCAGGTGCAGGACAGCAGAGGAGTGCAGCAGCAGAATTACATTGCATGTTTTTCAGGCTGTGTTTTTGATAGCTCATAACACTGCATTTTATGAAATGGTGTGATGTATGACTCACATTCAGCGTGTGATAGCCTCCACTTTTTTTTCCTCCTTCAAAACCCACTACATATCAAGTGTTTCCCTATCTGAATCCTTTTGCATCTGATGGCTCCTGCATAGATTTAGTACCTTCAGTTTATCAGGCTCCATATAATTCCTAGCCTTGTTCTTTGCTGGACTTTGGAATATTAGGCAGGCCCTTTGTACTACCTGTAGATTTGTTAAGGGTCTTCTCCAATCCATCATTCCTTTTGCTAAAGGTGACCCCAACCTAGGATAGCCCCTTCGTAACCCCTTGGCACCTCTACCCATCTGGACCATTGGCAAAGCACCAGGGCAAGTTCTCAGTCTGATCTCAGCTGTGTTTCCCAGGGCAGCTGTGGAACAGGGGGGAGAAGCCAAAGGAAAGCATCTGACTGTTTCTTGGTTGCCAGCACCTCTCATGGTCTGTCCTTGACAAATCCCTTCTTACTGTTACTGCATCACTTCCTCCTAGACAAGTGAAAATACTTTGGCTTGTCATTTGTTCCAATGTGGGTTTTGTTTTGTTTTGTTTGTTTGTTTGTTTGTTTTCCCTATGAACTGAAGTTACAGCATTTCTTTAGCTCTTATTTTTTCTGCTTTTTGGCAATTTGCTTTTTTCCATGCTTTTGGGACATGTTCTATATAATGTGAGCCTTCAAAGATGAGCTTAAGTGTTCTTAGATTGCTTCAATCTGTTCTTAAACTTCCTAGTAGATGTATAGTCAGGCTTATCCAAATATTCTTAATTAATTTCTGCTTTTGGTTTCCAGGTGAGATCTTACCTGTCTGCCTCTGAAAAGATACACATCATTTCACAGTTGATCTTTGTATTAAAGGCTTATTTAAAGACTAACAAATATTAAGTACATTGGTCTTTTTAGTTTCATCCATTGGAAGTTTTCCATCTGCAGTTACCCAAGAGAGCACCAATAATTACCAGCAACTCCTGGGATCTTTTTCTCACTGTCAGTGTATTTACAGAATGATTTCTTGTTTTTCTTGCTTCTTTCCATAGTGACATTTATTTTCATGCTTGTGTCTTCTGGATTTTTGTTCTTTTGTGTGTGTGATAGCAATCACTCCTGTTTCTCTCCTTTCCTACCTTTCTCCTTCTTTCCGTGAACACTTACCATTTTGTGATCATTCCTATCAATGTTACCTCTGCCTTCATGTTTTCAGCCACTTGGAATCAAAGTGCTTAACGAGCCACTATATCTTTTTTTCTTCATGTTCTCTATACAAATAAATTGTCACAAATGTAGTCCAAGAGCTTTCTGGACAGTCAGTGTCCTGCTCCTTACCTAGGAGATCTCCAGATAAATGCCATCTCTTATTATCCTTAAGTCCCCTAATCTAGCATCAGAGGGGTGTAGCGAAAGACACCATACTGGATCAGAATGGATAGCTGCCAAGCCCGGTGTCTTGACTGATGGCTGCCCATGGCATATGTTTAGAGAGCCTGACACATGCTGAGAAAAGCAAGGATTATCCTACCCATTCTTTGAAATACCTTCTGATTTGGTCCTGTCTGTGAGCATCTCTGAAAAAGAAAATGTGAATTGCTAATGTGTGACTGGCTGCCGTGTGGACAGAGAGTCCCGGGCAGAGTGTTGTTCAGAGAGACTCTCCAGGCAGACTGCAATGAGCTCACTACTCTTCAGCTGCAAGTAAATAGAGAGAGCATCCTTTCCTAGCACCTCCTCTGAAGATTCTTGGAGCTTTGCCACCTTGAACAAATATCCTTCTGAAATTGCTAAAACTGCAGTTATTGCATCAACCACAACCTGGGGACTTTATTTCTAATATTCTTGACCTCTCCTTGAGCGTTTTAATAAAACAAATGCCTTGTCCCTATTTCTCTCTCTCTCTTTTTTTTTCTTTTTCTTCTTTTTTTTTTTTTTTGTAATATTACTTTTAACAGTGTGAACTGATTTTTCTATTCCCAGGGCCTTTTTTTTTTCCTCAGCAATGTGAATGAGATCTTTGCCCTAACTGCTAAGTCACTGGTTTATTTATTTATTTATTAAATGCCTTAGACAATTTGTTTTACCTTCCTGACTTCTGAAAGGGTTAGAGCCATTTGATTTGTTCTACCTGCATCAGGGATTTGAGAAGAAATTGCCACAATCTGTTTCATTCTCTCTTCTGTGTCTTGGTTTTCAGCTTGTCAGCATCCGCTAATTTGAGTCCCCTCTGCTTCTCAGATGTAGCTTGCCTCCCTATTGCAGCAAAAATAATTCCCTGGGGGTGCTAGGGAACATGAAGGTCTGTGGTGCAAACGCCACTTCTCTGGATTCTCCTAGGGTCTCCAGGCTGCTTCAAGTGCTCCTGTGCTGTTTGCAGCACAGCTGAGAGCTCCAAGCTGTACAGCAGTACTGGTGCTGTGCCTGACACTCCTGGTATGACGTTTTATTTTGAGGTGGAACAGTGAAGAACTGTCAGGGGATCAACTGTGAAACAAAGCTAGGGGATATCTTGCTCATAGTATGGTGCTGCTGTCTAAGGCAAGTCCTTGTTCTGGAATAGTGGACCATTAAGGAATGAGATGGACAGTGCTTCTTGAAGAAACATGCAATGGGAATGACTGTGAGTCCCCAATTGTCTGACTGAACACCTTGTGCAGGAAATACGGGGTGCTTGCAGAGGAGTTACAGACCTGTAGAATAATTAAAATTGGAAGGAATGTCTGGAGGACGTCTGAAGGAACATCTGGTCAAACCCTCCCATTTAAGGAGAAAAGAAAACTCCAAAAACTTGTTGATAAAACAGTGAGAAGGGCCTCATCTGATCCCTTGGGGATGCTCCTGCCCTTTGCCAGGGGCTCCTGGCTGCGCAGCTGAGATGGGGCTCTGGGTGCAGGAAGCCTGGTCGGGGCCAGTCCCAAGGCTGGGAACCAAGGTCAGGATGCCATCACTGGTCCTGAGCTGTGCCGGGGGGTGCTGGTGCCTGGTGTGACCAGGGACCTGCCTGGCACTCCCAGTATCACTGTCTGCCAGCCTGGCATTTTCCTCCCACAGGACATGCCCTGTCCAAGATGCTGGTGCCTGCCCTTGCCCCAAGCTCCCGTCTCACCAGTCTTTGGGGGCAGCTGTGGCAGGACCCCCCTGCAGACCTTGCATGCACCCCAGTGCCAGTTCCTCCCCCATCTGCCTGTGGCAGAATCATAGGATCATAGAATGGTTTGGATTGGAAGGGACCTTAAAGATCAACTAAATTCCAACGCCATGGGCAGGGACCCCTCCTACCAGCCCTGGCCCTGAACACGTCCAGGGATGGGGCATGTCCTTCTTGTGCTGGGGGTCCCAGAGTTGAACTTGGTGCTTCAGGTGGGGTCTCAGGAGAGCAGAGTAGAGGGGGGAAAATCCTTTCCCTGGCCCTGCTGGCTGTGCCGCTTTTGATGCAGAACTGCTGCCAGGGAAAGAAACAGTGCAATGGCAGCATTTCTTCTCAGGACAGAGTCTCTCCTTAACCATGCAAGTAACTGCTTGCACCACGAAACGTTTCTGAGACATGCTGCTCCCCTCAATGTCTGCCAAACTGCATCTGAAGTAACTAGGACAAACACCTTTTAAGTTTTGATAAACTAAAAGAAAATCTGAGCAATATTCAAGTAAGATTACCTCCATGCCAGGCATGTTTGTCTCTGTAATAGCTTTTTCTGTTTGCGTTGAAGTTCCCATAAGGATATATGCTGTCAATTTGGTACACCAGTGAATCTTCAGGAATATTTATTTTAGTTGGGCAAAATTAAAATGGGACTAGATGCGAGGAGCTGAGCTGCCCTGCAGAGCGCTTTCCTCTGATGGGGTGCAAGTGCCTACACTGCCTCCAGGACTTGAGGGCCAGAGGCCACCCCCGTGGCAATTGCCCTGGCTGTCATCCAGGGCCTTCTTACAAAACTCTGCAGCAGTGCAAAGAGAGTGAATGATGCATGCAGACCTTACAATAAATAAGGCTCGCTATCTGAATAAGTAACAAAGCATTTTGATAGGCTTTCCTGCCTTCTGTTGGTTTAAACATCACATTTTATATCTGAAAACAGTGCTGCAAGATTTCCAAAGTGGTGCAGGATTTACAGGACCCTCATGTCGAGCTCTTCTGCTCTGGGTGGGCTGGAGCACCTGGCAGTGGAGGAGGGCCTTGGGATGATGGTACTGCGAGGAGAAACAATGGGGAGTATAAAATCTGACACAGCACTTAGACGTGGCAGTGAGGTCTGGACTGGTTGGCACAGTGTTTGCAAAGGTTTTGCACAGTTTAAGGAGCTGAAGTCTGAATGGCTGGAGTAATCCAGGTGAGCAGTGGTGGGGACCAGGCGCTGAAGTCTGGGGGTGCCACTGTAGAAGTGCTGCTGAAACCCAGTGGTGGGGTGACTTCAGCAGGGGAAGGGCCTGGAGGTGGAAGCCAAACGCTCTGGTGCCCCAGTCTGAGAGTGCTGGGGGCTGGCTTACGCTCTGTTGGTGACCACCCCCCCGCCCGGGACCACTGCCTCCAGAGCACATCAGAGGAGAGGATGCACGTTGCCCTTGTGCTGCCTGTACACGGAGTTACAGAAATAGCCACACTTCAGAAAATGTGGAATAGTGAATGACAACAGTATTACCAGGCTCAGCATCTTGAGGAAGGCAAGACACTGAAAACACTTGCCATGCTAAATTCTGAAGGGGAATTTCAAAAGGATGACAGAAATTCACCAAAAAGGCCTAAAAAATCAGAAGCAGTAGCATCCTTAAGGGCGATACAGGAGGTGCTGGAGCAATCCAGCTGGAGCTGCACAAGGCAGGACCTTTGGGAGAGGACCTCATCAATAAGGGAATCTAGCTGCCTGCAGTAGGGCTAGGAAACTCTCTGAGAGGAAAGGGACCACTGGAAATGGGAATCTGAGTCTAGGGAAGACAGCATGACCTGCCAGGAGCAAGAAGAAGCTGTCTTCCCAAAGGAGACTTTTGTGTAGACTCTGTTCTTCACCTATGGTGAGGGTCCTGGTGCACCAGACAGGATGGAAAGCATCTCAAAGGAAAAATCCTTTACTGGCCTCTCAACCCTAAATTGCCAGAAGAATAAAGATTTGGGAAAAGAAACTGTGTCACCCTGAGCAGCAAGAGTTCCATGATGGGAAATGTCAACAAGGCTGCACAACGTACTTGTTTTTAGCAGGAGGTGGCTACATGAGTGGAGAGTGGCTTAAACTGAAGGGGATTTGAGTTTCACCAGTCCAAAACATTGAAATGCGACACTATAAATAATACAGTGATGTACAAATAATGTATTAGAATGAGTTTTCCCACCTCAGCTTTTTGATCTTGTTGATAGTGCAGGGCTGTGAACAGCAGGATGAGTGCAGGAGATGAAGAGCAAAGGCCAAACTGGAGATGGGCATGGGAAACGCATCAAGAGGATGAAGCCAAGCAGACCACTGACTGGAGCCAGTGATCAAGGGTTGTTAGAGCTTTCATTAGGTTTCCTCTTGTATGAGGTTAATATGGAAACTAGGCACTTATGGTACGATGCAGAGCAACCTTATTCTAAGAGGTTCATCTGGATTGCTCCAGCCATTCAGACCTAAGAGAAAAGGAATTATCTGCATTAAAAATGAGCCATGACATGGTAGTGATATAGCAAAAAAAATCACACTGCTGTTGAAGTCAGGCTGGCAGCCTTTCAATGAGGTATGGCAGCCCATCCTTGGACCTGCGATGGAGGTTTTTCCTGGCACTGGTCTTGTCCCAACCCAGCTCTGGGCATGCTGAGCAGCAGAGCTGCTTCCTCACAGGGACAGCAGGGAGCTGCCACTGGAAGCAAGTCACTCCTGGCTTCTTCCTTGTTCCTCACTTAGGACAGCCTGAGATGTGCGGGTCCCTGCAACCATCCATAGCTGGTCTTTGTGGCTCCCGCGCGCTGATTATCTGCATTGCTGATCCCCAGCTTGGTTATTTCATACTGGAGGAAAATGTAAGACTTCAAAGTTTGATAAAGTGTGTAGATAAGTACAGGCAAATGAGTACTGCAAGGAAGAAATTCAGACAGCCTCTACATTTTGCTGGATTTTAAATTAACTGCAGTCCCACAGGCTTCCTTGTCAGTGCTGCCATGAAAAATCACTGCTTTTTTGGTGAGGAATCACTCATTAAAATACAGAACAAAACATCAGAATTTATAAAATGAGATAGAAAATAATGCCAATAATAAGACAACACTTGGCGGGGCATTGAGTCCAGCTGCAGTGTGCAGTGCTCGTAGCCCTGGCCCAACGAGGGGCACCAGCACAGCAGGAGGGAGGCAGCAGAGCTGCTGCTGCAGGGCTGCAAGTGGGCAGCCGTGGGGCTACAGCGTTTGTCCAGTGAGGAAAATCCTCGCAGAATGGGGGAAGCAACATTTAAAGCTACCAGATATTTTTCCTTTGCATCTAGTTAGGCCATGCAGCTCCCTCAGCTTCCTTTCTCACAATCACTTCATTGTAGTTACTGCTTGTTGTGATTTGCATCTTGTGATTTACACTTGTCGTTTGACCATCAGCTGATGGGTGAGGAGGATGTTTTCCTGGGGCTGGCTTAGCACCACGGGCAGCATCTGAGTGGAGGCACCCACGCCTCTCCCACAGGCAGGCAACTCCCATGGACGTCCTGGCTGCACCAGAGAACCACGAACATCCTTCCTGGGGCCCCACTCTGTCATTCCCTGCGATGTTGCTCTCCCAGCTGAGCCTTTCAGTCCACAGAATATTTCTGCTCAGGGCTGTCTTTCTTTCCTTTTTTAATTTTTTAAGGAGCATCTGCCTTCAGCTGCAGGGTGTCAGTGTAAGAGCTCCTTAGTCTTGACTTGCCAGTTGTGTGTTCTGCTAACAGACTCACTAAGGTTATTTTCAATACAGACTTCATTCCTCCAGCGGGAGGCTGGTGGTGTGAAGGCACCCTCCCTGCAGACACAGCCCCACTGCCCTCTTCATGCCTGTAGCATGCTGGAGGTCTGGCCGTGACTCTGGGCCCCTGCAGGTTTGGGGAGGGGATGTCCTTGCAAGACCCGGGACCAGTTTCAGCATCAATGTGCTTTTCTGGCAGAACGCAAGCAACAATGTGGCCGTATGGCTCAGACCAGCAGGCCAGGAGCAAAGGCAGTGGCCTGAATGTGAATGAGCTCTGCGACGCTCTGCAGGCACGAGCAGCCCGCCCATCCTCACCAGGGACCTGGAGAGCAGACAGAAATGTAAAGCGGTTTGAGCAGGTGGCCGGTGCTGTCCCAAGTGAAGGTTTACTAAGAAAGAAGCTGCTGTTGCAGTAGACAGTCAGATAATTCGTCTTTCTTCTCTGATGCAGTGCCTTGGTGCATGCTGGGCTAATTCCAGTGATGTATTTTCTGGATGGCAATGTGTCGTGTCTCTCAACTCACAGCTATCTACATGTTCTCTGTGCATCCAGCTGCTTTTCCCAAATATGATAGTACAATAATTTTTTACAGCATCATCAAGATGTGATCTCTGAGCGCTTCCCACTGGGGGAGTAAGTTAATACTCTTGACTTCAGTCCTGGAATTACAGGACATAGCAGAATCGCTGTGTTTTGCTCCCATCTCTGAGACCCTTGCAGTCCCAGCTGCAGGTGATGTCCCTTTACCCTGCTGTGATAACTTTCTCTCCCTTGTTTTCACCTCTTGCTGCCTGTCTCTGTGCATTAACCTCCTGCATTGCCTGCCATCCTTAGCACCAGCTCTGTGCCAGCCCAGCGCTGTGCTTTTTGGTGCTATACCTGTGGCCGCTGCCCAGTGTGCTTCTGTTAGTGCAGGGCAGCAGTCTGGATGTCACTGCAGCCAACTTGAGAGGCTTTGCCCGCTATGCAGAGTCTGCCAGAAACTAAACAGTCTGTTTGGCAATGTAAGGGACAGGGTAGTAAGTAGAAAGAGAAGATATCCCCATGCCTTTATCAATCAGCGGCACAGTCTGAATATTGTGAGTGCTGTCGGGCAGCCTGCTTTGAACAGAGCTGTGCAGGGTGAAGGCAGAGACAAATGCAGCAAATAAGCATTGGCTGGTGGTGCTCTCTTTGTATGCAGAGATGTTGGAAAGAATGGGATTGTTACTGCAGAGGCAGGATTAAACAAGGAGGATGTGATTTAACATCATGGTTGGTTTGGAGGAGCCATCAAATATATAGTCCATTCTGAGCAGGGTCCCATTTGTAATCGTGCCCTCCCTACAGTAATTCACTAGCATTTCTCACAGCATCACTGTTCCTTTAACTAACAGGTACGCTTGTATTTATAGATGATAGATGAGCAGGCAGGTGGAGCAGAGGCCGGTCAATACTGAACATGGTGCCAAAGGGGGATACGTTCTTCAGCAGGGAGCGCTCCTTGCTTCACAGACACTGCAGAGCCTGGTGCCCGAGGCATAAGGATGCTGTGCAGGACGTCAGTAGGTGATTTCAGTTTTGCCAGTCCAGAGTATTTAAAACTGACACTGGCTGCAGGGCTGACTCATATCAAACAGAAGCAGAGACCAAACAGTGAAATGACACACTGCAAAGGAAGTAATTATTGCACATCAAGTAATGAATCTGTGGACCACCTTGCCATAGGCATGGCTTGGGCCCAGCACCCAGGGAGATGCAGAGGAGTGAGTCCTCTGGCTGACGCAGGAGCAGTGCTGCTGCAGGAGTTGCAGCAGGGGGATCACTGCTCATAGAACCATAGAATGTCTTGGGTTGGAAGGGACCTTAAAGATCATCTACTGCCAACCCCCCTGCCATAGGCAGGGATGCCACTCACCAGATCAGGCTGCCCAGGGCCTCATCTTGATTGCCTCCAGGGATGGGACATCCACAGCTGCTCTGAGCAACCCATTCCAGTGCCTCGTGTCAGATGTTGTGGAAATTTCTAAAAGGGACTAATGCCCTTGTGGGGGCAGGTTATTCCTGTCTTGATACTATTGTCTTTTATACCCTCTGCCTTAAAAATTAGCCCTGCCTCCTTCTGGCTGTGGAAGTTGTGCAGGTTGGACTTTGGCTCCAAATCAAAATTGACAATTCTAGGGTTCTACCATTGCTTTGCCATGAGCTCTCTCAGTTACACAGGACATTGCGTGACAGAGGTTTTCCAGCCTTCCTCACCCCTCCGTCTGCAGTCACGCTGATGTGGAGCCAGGTGGGAGTGCTGCTGCTCCTGGGAAAGCACATGCTCTGTCAAGACAGCCTTTCAGCAGGCTCAGGGCTGAGCCATCAAGATCTGTGCATGAGACATCCAGCCCTGCTGCCTGCCAGCAAATGTTGCTCTGCTCTTGTGCAAGCACAGCCAGCTGCAGGGTGGTGACTTACATGTATGCACCAGCAGGCAAAGAAAGGTCCAGCATGATGCACCACATTGGTGTGTACCAAAGCTGACAAAGTGTCTGCACACACGTCATTCGTACCTTGCTTCATCTGCCATTGCAGGAGTGGTGCTCACCTTCAGCACAATTGTCCATGTCACCCAAGTCTCAGAGTTTGGCAGTCTTTTTTTTTGCAGAAAACAGATGCAGGTACTGGAGATTTCAGAGTGCAGAAGGGACTGTAATCATCCAGGCACCAGATACCATGGGTGCAAGAAGCCTACATCCTGCACACCATGCACATGAGCACAAGGCCAGAAGAGGAGGGAGCAGTGCTCATGGGACCCATTCAGTGGGTGTTTTGGACTCAAGACAGCTTTTGATTTTACCTGAAGATGGCCAGCTTTGAAATGTATGTTAAATCCAAAAGGCTGGTTCGTAATCTCAGTTTTTACGTGCTTCTGCCAAGCAAGTGTCCTAATGCAAGGCCTGAATGGTTAAACACCTCCTTCTCTGTGGGCTCATTGGAGCATCATTATTCTTGTCTGCCTGCCTAGAGAGGCTCCAGTTTGGCAGGAAAGACAGTGTGAGCTCTTGGACAATGTACTGCTTCTGAGGGTCGTTGGGCTGCTCCTCCTGGATGCAAGGCTGCAGCACACGTGGCCACCACCCTCTGCCCCGGGCATAGGTGCTGGCATCCCTGCACCTGCAGCTGGCATCTCTGTGCCTGTTCCTCCGAGGTGTCTGCGTGGGAAATGTGGCCAGGTGGGCTCTCAGGAGGGGGCCACCACACACTGGACGCAGGTACAGAGATGCCCCAGTTACGAGGCTGGACTTTAACCCAAAATATCTGATATTTTAATGCTTTTATGTCTTGGTTTAATGTTTATGTAGCTCATAACCAGCATGTAGAAGTCTCACTGTAAGACTGCCAAAGGCATTTAGGACCCCCAGAGTTTTCTGGTGTAAGCCGTCTGGAGTGACCCTGAGCTGAAGCAAGCAATGTATTATCATTGCCATTTCAGTGATGTGGTATTTATTACACATTTTTATAGGGCTCCCTAGCTATGGTATCTGCACCCCAAATAAGACCACATTTTATGGCTTGCATGAAAATGGTATTATTGCCTGGAATTCAGCATCACTGACAATGGGTAGCAATCTCAGCTGTAGTAAAATGGTTTTGTTTCCTGTTTATGGGGCTATTACTTTGTGGTTGGTAGAAGGCTCACCAGTGGCATTTACTGAGCTAGACTGCTTGTAGTAAAAATGTTTTTAGCGGTTTTTAATCTTTTGGTTGAAATATCTTCTAATCTGAAATTTCTCAGGTTTTTCATTGCTTCTGGTTCAGTTTCAGTTAAAATGGACCAGAATTTTTGAAATGAGGAAAGGTGAAGGAAAAGTGGTTGCAATATATTCTTTGAGTAGACATGATGCTTGTAAAAAATTAGTGATAGAAAGCTAATATTTTACATCAGTGTTAGCAGTGAAGCAAAAAGGTGACAGTACTTCGGAATGAATTCTAATTTTGCATGCTACTAGGGATTAGAAAAATCAGGTTTTGTATTTGTGTATTTTTTTTTTTTTTAATAAATGACAGTCTACTAAATCGGAGTACCATAAACTCTGTCATGGTGTACGGCATAGCTCTACAGAGAGATTTACTTTGGCTTCACTTCCCTGTTACTTCAGACACTTACTGATCGTTGCTCCAACAAAACTGCATGGAAGCCTAACAGAGTGTGCAGATTAGAAAGCCAGCGTTGGGTCCTCATCTGCCAGATGTGGCATGAGATGGTGATGGTGATGAGGTGGTGTGGCCTTTGACCACACTGAGCATTTGAACTGGCAGTGACAGTTCTTGCTTGGAATCCTGAAACAGACCCCAAAATTCACAGCCCAGATAAATATCTGCATTTTAGTGCAGGGTGAGGAGCCCTTTCCTGGAGTGGCTCACTCACACTCTTCCTAGCACAGCCATGTCTGTAAGTGTGGAGGGGGTGACAGATGGGCCGTGAGATGGTTTGGTGAGCACTGTAGAGGCCATCTCAGGTGCACAGGCGTCCCTTGCTGGAAGCATGATCTGCTCTCCTGGGGGAACACCACAGAGCTAGCCCTGCTGAAGCTTCAGCTCAGACAAGCAGCAGAGGTGTGCTGTGCTATTCTCTCCACCCCAGAACTTGCCTGGTATCCCCAGGGCTGGGATGAGGCAGCTGCAGGGTGTGTGGACATACAGACACTTATTTTGCCTTTGCAGGTACCAGGACAGGTTTTGTAGAAGTTGTCAGATTTGGCTTGCTTTCAACTTTGAGTACTGTCCACTTAGGATGTTGCTGTTGTGCGCATGAGTGCTCTGCACAACAGTGAGGGTGAGAGCTGTATATAAACCCAGCACGGAGCTGAGCATTTGCCTTGCCAACAGTGTAAATTACAGCAAAAACTTGAGGTCGTGACCATGTCTTGTTCCCACCTCCATGCTGCAGAGCTCCGTGCAGGAGGCCTGCAGTTGTTCCGTGCCCCAGCTGAGAAGCAGCAAAGTCTGGTGGTGGTGGACAGCATTGCCATTTGAGCTGAGGCTTGCCCAGAAGTACAATCAGATGTTTATGCCCTGTGTGTGAGACTCTTTCCTCCTCCTGCCTTATTCTGCCAGAGCTTTCACAGCTCCTTTAATTTTGAGCTCCAGGGTCACTGGAGCAAAATGACTCATCTTTGGTCGGAACCCCCTAGCACCATGCTGGTTTTCTGTACAAAGCCTTTCCTAAAAAATACAGCAGGCACAGAGGTGCCTGCCCTCTTCATTGCAAGCAATCACCTTCTTAGACTATTTGGGAGTCCCATAACTGTTCAATTACTCTTGTATCTGTTGGGAAAATGTTTCTGGCATCATTTGTGCCTGTGGGCAGTTTTGGGACCCACGCTGGCTGTTTCAGTGCTGTGGGTGTTCCTGAAGCAGGTTGTTTGGTTGCCTGTATCAATTTTTCCCTCCTTGAATGAGAGGCAATGGACTTGTGACTCCCAAAGTAATATGGTATCCTCTGTCTTGAAAAAATCATGAAAAATATGTGCTACTTCTACACTGCTGTCATGTGTCAGCTCCTTTGGAAAACTGAGTTGAAGATTATCCAGTGTCCTGTCTGAATGCAATAAATGCTCTAGGTTTCACTGCCTTTCGTATGTTGATTTCCATAGTTGCATCTCCATTAGCCAGTCAACTTTTGTGTTAAGTTTTTATCAAACACCAAGGCAAAGTATTAAATTACTTTTTAGACTATCTTTATACCACTCTCACACATAGTACTCTGCTACTTTTGTCTGTGTTCCCGTAGGCCTGAAAAGCTTTCCCTTGTTTGCTTTAATGTCCTTTGGAAGGGTTACCTGAGACTGACTGTTGTGGTTACATGGTCCTGATCTTTTCACTGCCTTCTCACACAGAAGCCTTTCCAGAATTTTAGTTGTTTATTTCTGAACTCTCCTGTTCCCATCTTGTTGCGTGTATTGAGCTGAACTCTGCTCCCAGCAGTGAGTTACACACAGGGGTGCACTGAGCTCTCAGGCTCTCAGACTGCTGTCATCCAGCAAGAAGGAAGCTGCAGGTGAATACATCCCATCAGGTTAGGAGTGCCTTCTTTAGGCACGGACCAAATTCCATCTACATGAAGTTGGGAAGACACTTCCCTCATGGATGACGCAGCTGATGTCTTGTTCTGTTTTCCTGCAAGCTGTTAGCAGCTGCTGGTGTTGGTCACTCTCAGGATCTGAAGGACTGCAAAGCTGTTGGGGAGTGGAAGCTTCAGCTTCTGTCTTTGAACAACTGAGTGGGCAGTGAAATGATTTTACGTACAGAGGGATTGCTTGAGTCTTGTGTTGAGAATGAGAAATGGCTCTGCAATTTCCTGAACGAGAATGAAGATTCTATGTTAAAATATGCTGACACTTCAGAGTGGATGCCTGGCTCACCGGAGGATCTACTGGATTTCCATCTGGGTGGTCAGGAATGGCAGCTGTGTTTGGCACAGATTGCAGAGAAGTAGTGACATGGAGCTCAAGACTGACAGCAATGGTCTTGGGAGAAGATTCTGCTGTCTGCACAGTTCAGAAAAAGGAGCTGTCATCATTCACAGCATTCGTAGCAAAACCCAGCACTGACCCTCCTGAATATGATCCATGCCTGCAAAATCCAAGAATGCCTTGGAAGGGAAGAGCAAGCATGAGCTGCATGGCTTCTACGCAGTGCACTAGTTGAGCATTGTTGACTTTTGTGTCCTGATGCACTGTTCATATTTTCAAGAGGAATTTTGAGACTCATTGAAAAGGACTTCAAGGAATTTGAAAACCTCTGGCAGAAATCTGAAAGGTGATTTAGACATGGACTGTGAGTGTCTCCATGAGGGAGATGATTTTGAAAACTAAACTTTTATGAGTTTGGCAATGACCACATAACACAAGACATTGAATGTAAGCTGAGTGCAGAAAAAATCAAATGAGATTTGAGGTTTCTGTTTTTTTAAAGTGAGGATAATTAAGAGTTTAAGTGAATTATCATGTCATCTTTAATCTGAGACTCGGTGCCAATTTAAGTGACCTGTTCTAGTCCTGCTGTGTGGTGGAGGGCTACCGCTGGGATGTCGGGGTCAATGATCTAACCAGGGCAAGGCAGGAGGTTGTTACTGAGGTCTGTGGTCTGTGTTAGGGGAAGGTTGGACTGGGCAAGTACAGTAACCTTACCTGAAATTTAGGAGACATTTTTAGCCTTGATCTCCACTTATGCTCTCTCCTTCTTCTGGCATCAGATGCTACCAGTGCCCTGGAAGCCCTGTTACTGAAACACATGCTTGTGAGAAGAGACTTCCCAGTGTGGGCCTGGGATTTTGCTTGCCCTATTGGTCGGCATCCTGTCTTCTCTTACAGATCATGTCACCACTAAAGCTCACTATTCTCAGTTTTATCAAGCTTCTTTCAGTTACCATCTTTGCTTGGTCTCCAAGGTGTCCTGATAGACATTTTTTATCCTTTGCTAGCAAGGTGGCAGGCATCCACAATGAAAGCAGCTGAGAGAAGTGTCATCCCAGATAACTAATGAGAGGACACGAGGAAATGGCCACAAGTTGCGCCTGGGGAGATTCAGATTAGATTTCAGGCAAAAGGTTTTCTTTGAAAGAGTGGTCAGGCACTGGAACAGCCTGCCCAGGGTGGTGGTGGGGTCGCCATCCCTCGCAGTGTTTAAGAAGTGCCTGGACAAGGTGCTACAAGATACGATTTAGTAGCTTAGTGGGTAGTATTGGTGATAGGAGGACCATTGGAATAGATGATCTTATAGGTCCTTTCCAACCTTGTGTTTCTATGATTCTATGATCCAGCAGAAGAGCATGTTTTACAGGGCTTCTGCTGTTTTCGTAGTATAACATGAGGAGGGACAAGGTTGCCCAAGAACTTCAAGCCAGCATTACTCTGGGTGAAACAATGATGCCAAGGACCTCAGTTGTGACATTCTTGCCACACTGCCTGTGGCATAAAAGAGGCCAAAGGCAGGTCTGGTGTCTGGTGCACAGATTGTGTTTGTGCAGAGAGGGGTATTTGGGAATGGGGAGAGCCACTAGGAGCAGGAGGCACCTGGACAGTCAGCCAGCTTGTACCAAGATCTGACAGGTCATGAAGGGGTATTTAAACTAGAATATAAAGGAAAGCCTTTGTCAGTTTAAATGTAGTGTGAAACTTGTCATTGCAAACTGCTGTTTTGCCAGAGTAATGTGATTACCAATGTGATGCCCGTCCACCAGAAGGGCTAGAGAGGCTCAAGGGAGCTGTGGAAATCCTTTATATGATGGTAGTGTCTGCAGTTAATAAATGATAACATCACTGAACATGTGGAGTAGTACAACCCACTAGGAAGAAACCAAGATCTTTTGTGAAGAGAAACTTCCCTTGCTGACCTGATATAGGAGCTGTACAACATGTTGACAGACCTCTGAGTGGAGTCAAGGAGGTGAACAAAATACATTTGGATTTTCTAAAAATCTTTAGATGAGGTTTCATATCAAGGCTGTTGAAACTAAGAATCAGATAAAATATTTCCTTACGGCTTGAAGGCTTGTAAATTGAGGAAGCAAAAGTTGGGACTTATGTGTCCCTTTTCAGGATGGGAAACCATCAGCAGTGGGGTACCTGGAGATGCTGTTGAAACTGCTTCATTCTCTGTTTTTCTCAATGAGCTAGAAAAGAAAGTGTGCAGTGAAACCTTCAAGTCTGAGGATGAGATGAGGTCTTTTGAGTATCCAGATGATGCAACAGTTCTGGTGAATGCCAGGAAGACTCCCAGGCAGTGTGCATCTAAAAGTATTAGAAATACTCTACAGTCAGCTACATAATGCTGAATGTGGAGCTGGTGGCTAAAGTTCCAGAAAGGTTTTGGAGCTGATGCTGATAGCTCTCAGAATCACAAGCATGGTGCACAACAGCAGCCAAAACAAGCAAACAAGCAAACAAACAAACAAGCAATGAACAAACAAAACTGCTAAGCAACAAAATACATCAGAATAGAGATGGAAAGAAGGCAGGCAATGTCATTTGGGGCTATGCTGATCCTGCACATGCAAGCCTTCAGAGCTGTGTGTGGTTCTGGATCAGCATCTCAAGGGGGAAGTGGTGGAGCTAGAAAAGGTCCGGGAAGGACAGCTAAAATAGGGATGGAGCAACTGCCCTATGATGAGAGGCTGAGAACGCTGGGACTCTCCAGCCTGGAGAGGAGAAGGCTCAGAGAGACACATGGCCAAGGCTTACAAAGCCACCCAAGGCAGTGGATACTGTAAATGCAGATCTGCTCTTCACCAAATGGTGCAGCATTAGAAGGAGAGGGCTCACAATGAAACTAGTGGCAGACCAGATACAGACAAAGCGAGTCTGTCAACAGACAAAGCAAGCCTTCTTTACACAGCAGGCACTGGTCTTCCGGATTCATGGAATGGGAGGCCATGGAGGTAGACAGTGCTGTCAGATTCAGAAAGGGATTAGATGAAGACCTGGAGAGCAGATCCATGCACAGATACTAACAGGACTGAGCAGGATCATTCCTACTAATGTCCCCAGAACAATGATGTTGGATGCAGGAAGGAACAAGTGAATAGCCAGGTAAATGTGCTCTCCTCAACAGCATCTTCTGATGCTCCTTTCAGAGACAGAAAACTGCTAACAGACCATTCACCTCTACCTGTGAAATATTTCTTGTGTTTCATTTGTTAATTACCTTACAATGAGACTTCTGCTGTTGTGTTGTACTTTTTTGATCTGAAGTTTGTATAGAGTCTTTCAGGTCCCACCCTAGATGTTCAGTGTAATGGAAGGCTTTTCACTTTTAGAATCTGCTGGAAGTTGTAAGCAACACGTCTGATTGCATTAGATGTGTCATTTGTAAGATCCATTTAGGTTAGATATGAATCCCATCCTCGGGCTTTATCTCCCCTGGTGGTAGCACTACACAGCTTTGCTCCAGTGTTGCTGTTGTGTTTCTGCATTTGGGAACCCTGCCTGGGGCAATGCACCCACCGATATTTTGTTTGTGCTGACAGAGCTGCTGCTTGCTTTGCTGAGGCTAAATCTCTGACTTTGGTTAAGTGGAACTTCTCTAACCATATCCCTGAAGTTTTCTCCCCCTTGTCTCACATGTGACAGTTCAGAGGATGCAATAAAGAGGAAGATTAGTTCTGAACAGGCATTCTAGGTCGTGATACAGACCAGCTCAGGATAACTGAGGACATGTTCTTCCATGCAAACTGAGACTCACAGCAGAGGGCATTTATCTCTCCTGTTCAGGTCCTGTCTGTCTTGGCTTGCAGCTTGAGGTAACAGTGACAATTCAGAAGTTAGTTTGTCCTGCAGAGATCTTGCATAACATAGCTCAGGTTTCACTGAGGGCCTGAAAACAGCGTGTTCAATGCACAATCCAAAGACCATCTCTATAAATGCTTCTGTGCTCTTCTCCCACAGTCGCTGCACCAGTACTGTGTTCAGGTTGTCTCCAGCTCGACACAGGGTAGTGCTGATGCTCTGTGAAGTCTACTCTTATACTGTCCCAGTGATCCTCAAGGTAAAGCTCAGCTAACGTGAAACATACCTTCAGAAGATTATGATCATCTGGGAGTTGTTTTAGATTGCTTCACAAGGAGGAAAATGAAATAGAAAAGCTACAAGTTTCCTTCATCTTCTTTCTAGTGCTTCATATAAGGTATTTACATGCTCTAGAGATCCTCTTGCTCACTGAGTACCAGCCACATCTCACTCTTTCCATCAGGTCTTCCTCTTAATGTGATTCACATATTCAAGAACGGTTTCTAAAATTCAATCAGATCCCCATTCCAGTTGCCTAATATACTCCAGCAGAGTTTTTATTATTGGAATATATCAAATTATCTTGCTTCCTTTGCATTTTTTAAAGGTACAGTTCTAGTTTCCCTTCTTTCAGAAATTAGTAACTGCATAACCTGAAAAACAGATGACTGGGCTGACAGCCTACACAGGACTGCAGTGACTGCAGCACCCGAGGGTGCTGAGGGAGTTGGCAGATCTGATTGCAGAGCTGCTTTCCATCATCTATGAGCAGTCTTGGTCATCTGGAGAGGACCTAAATGACTGGAGACTTGCTAATTGTGGAGGTTTTACACGGGTGGGCAGCTGAGCTCAACCACATCGCTCTCTTCCTCTTCCTCCTCATAAGAAAAGAGGGAGAAAACACAATGCAAAGGACTCAAGGGTTGAGTTTTTTCCCTTTCTTAAATCTGCTCTCACAGAAACACAAACAAAATCACTTATTGGCTTGGCTCTGGCCAGCAGCAGTCTCCTTATCTAAATGGGTCAGCTTCTGGATCCTTCTCACAGAAGCCACCCCTATGGCCCCCCACTACCAAAACCTTGCCACGTAAACCCACTACACTGAAGTGACGCCCAACTATAAGAATGGTCGTAAAGAGGATCTGGGAACTACAGGCCTGTCAGCCTGACCTCAGTGCCAGGAAAGGTGACGGAACAGAACACCTTGAATGCAATCACACAGCATGTGCAGGACAACCAGCGGATCAGGCCCAGTCAGCATGGGTTCATGAAAGGCAAGTCCTGCCTGACCAGCCTCATCTCCTTCTATGACCTGGTGACCCACCTGGTGGATGAGGGAAAGGCTGTTGATGTAGTCTACCTAGACTTCAGCAAAGCCTTTGACATGGTCTCCCACAGTATTCTCCTGGAGAAGCTGGCAGCCCATGGCTTGGACAGGTACCCCCAGCTGAAATCGTTTGTATACCGATAGTTCACAACATTCGGATGAGGATATGGCCTTGGCAGTCACTGCTGCAGGAGGGTTTTTATCAGCATCAGAATCTGAAGGCTTAGTCAAAGACAAAGAATAGATATTATGGCAACAATCTACTTGAAGAATTGTCATTGCTGATAAGGAATGTCTTCCCCTCAGTTAAGTTCCAGTTTATATATTTATAAACTGCTTATCTAAATTCCCTGTGTACTTTCAATTGAATGTGGCATTCTGCTTCACATCCTATATTGACCTGATTTGTAGCATTGCTGTGCATAGCTAACCAGATCTTGTAGTTCAGCCCAGATGTGGTAAAATTTCCATGATTAGTGAAAGTATCGTCCCTCAGACTTTAACTGAAAAGAAACATGAAACCACATTAGTGTTGCTGAGGACACCTCTATGTCCAGGTGGAGGACAGTGACAAGTGGTATCCTTCAGGGTTCTGTCCTGGGACTAGCACTGTTTAATATCTGTATCAATGACATAGACACTGGGATCAAGCACACCCTCAGCAAGTTTTCAGATGATACCAAACTGAGAGGTGCAGTTGATACAGCAGAAGGAAGAAATGCTTCCCAAAGAGACCTGGACAAGCTTGATAAGTGGGTCTCTGTGAACTTAATGAGGTTCAGCAAGTCCAAGTGCAAGGTGCTGCTCCTGTGTCAGGACAATCCTGGACATGAGCACAGACTGGGAGAAGAACTCACTGAGAGCAGCCCTGCGGAGAAGGACTAGGGGGTTCTGGTGAACAAAAAGCTCGACATAAGCCAGCAGTGTGTGCTTGCAGCCCAGAAGGGCAACTGCATCTTGGGCTGCATCAACAGAGGAGTGGCCAGCAGATTGAGGGAGGGGATTATCCCCCTCTACTCTGCCCTCCTGAGGTCCCACCTCGAGTCCTGCATCCAAGTGTGGGGCCCCCAGCACAAAAAGGACATCGAGCTGTTAGAATGGGTCCAGAGTGGGGCCATGAGGATGATCAAGGGCTAGAGCACCTCTCCCATGAAGAAAGGATGCAGCAATTGCTGGCCCAGGGAACTCACTGTGGTGTCCTGGGCTGGCAAGTGCAGTAATGTCAGGATGTGGACTACCATGTTGCATCAGGGTAATGCTGAGGAGCATATTGCTCTAGCAGCTGTGGCTTTACCTTTCTTGAGTGATGTGCCTCAGGTCTTCTCGGAGATCTTCTCTTCTTTACATGTGAAGAGGTCTTCCCACGGTCTGGAGGTGCTGGCAGGTGGCACCGGGGATAGGTAGTGGGACCACCAAGTTGAGCACTGGCAGACCTGTGGTGTCTTCCAAAAATACTTGGTTAGGCAGGTGGGCAAACAAGAGGTGGTCCCAGCTGCATTTTGCGAGAGTGGTGAGTAGCCTTGAGTTTTCTGTGTTGCCTTTTGTATCTTTGCAACTGGCAGTTGGTGGGTGAGAATGACTAACAGGGAGCCTCAGCAGAGACCTGGAGTAGGGGAGGTGTGTGTTGGGTGGTGGTGAAGATGACCATCTCATGGGAGCTACTCTAAATACGATATCATATAACCTATTTCTGCATAAAAGTTAAAATTACAGAATCAGAATCACAGAATGGGTGGGGTTGGAAGGGACCTCTGAAGATCATCTAGTCCAACCCCCCTGCTGAGCAGAATCACCTGAAGCACCTTGCACAGAATAGCATCCAGATGGGTTTTGAATATCTCCAGAGAAGGAGACTCCTCTCTGGGCAACCTATGCCAGTGCTCTGTCACCCTCACAGTAAAGAAATGCCCTCTCATATTCAGATGGAACCTCCAGAGCTTCAGTTTGTGCCCATTGCCTCTTGTCCTGTCTCTGGGCACAACTGAAAAGAGACCAGCTCCATCCTCTTGATACCCTCCCCTCAGATATTTATACACATTGATGAGGTGTCCCCTCAGCCTTCTCTTTTCCAGGCTAAAGAGGCCCAGTTCTCTCCTCCCGTCCTCCTATGACAGGTACTCCTGTCCTCTAATCATCTCAGTAGCCCTAAGTAGCCCAAATCATCTTAGTTGCCCTAAGTCCTAATTAGCATAGCCTGCCTCTGCCCTGAGGCTCTGGTGACTTGGACCTCTGGGAATTGGCTCAAAGGTTGAGGCAGTAAAGGGAATTGCTGTACCCCATGGAGCATTGCTTCGGGAACACACATCCACAGGGAATGATGTTGATCTGGGGAGTATGGAGATTACAGCAGCCTCCCCTAGGCTGCATCGTCTGTGTCACTGCTCTCCTGACACCAGTGCTGACTGGCATGGTCTGGACTGGGCAAGACAGGAGGATCAGGTGTCCTCCCCTCACAGCACCACTGTTTCCTGTTGCCAGTGTCTCTCTACAGCTGGAGCCTCTGAGCGGTGCAGGAAAGTCTTGCTTACCCCCTTACAGAGGGTGGTCATGCAAAATGCAGGCAGGAATTGGCCCGTGGTCACGCAAGTGTTGAGAGCAGACAGGGTCTCTTCCTGCCCTGCTGGTATAATTGGAGGCTTAAATACGATTTACAGTGCTGTGAAGTTGCACGAGTACACACTTTTATATGCGTGTCCTTTACATATCCATAAATACATGTATTTTATCTATCTATCTATCTATCTATCTATCTATCTATCTATCGAAATGGTTTATTGTAGCTTGCCCTTTATCTCCTTAATCCATTATTCAGGTTTTAAGGAGCTTGTGCATCTTTTTTATCATCACTAAATTGAGCCCTTCTAGATTTATACTTGCTACATGTGTGGTTCCCCTGGAAAGGTGAACACAGTAGATCTAATCTGTCTGGGTGAACATCTGATACAGTGCCCTGTTGTAAACAGGTAATTCTCCTGGAGAACATGACATTAATGCAGAGCTGTAATATAATTAAGCAGTGGTCTAAACATGCAAGAGCAGTGGGTTGCTGAAAAGGCAACTGCCAGGTTGGAAGGAAGTTAGTAGGAAAAGTCCCCAGTGTTTTCTCTAGTGTCCTTGACATGAGAAACACGATCTTGAACTTCACTGATGATATAAAGTCAGTGCTTAGGAGGGCTGGAATATTATGAAGAATTTCAAGTAAAAGCTAGAAATAAGATAAAATGGTAAGCAAGAAGTATTTAATATTTCTGCAGGGAGTTCATAGTTGCCTTACCTGCTGGAAACAACAGAGGAAAATGGTTGGGAATAATAATCAGAATAAGATGGTCGGAGTCTGTTGTGAAGTGAGAGCAAATGCTAACATCATTGTACAAGATCTTGAAAGACAATATTTAAAATATTATGTAGAATACAATAGTTCAGTTGGAAGGAACCTTCAAAGATTACTGACCTCTTCAAGGCTAACCAAAAGTTAAAGCAAATTATTGAGGGTGTTGTCCAAATGCCTCTTGAACACTGACAGGCATGGGACTTCAAACATCCTCTTTACGACCATTCTTTGTAGATGGGTGCCACATTAGGAAGTCTCCAGTCACATGGGACCTCTCTGGTTGACCAGGACCACGGATAAATGGTGGAAAGTGGGTCAGCAATCACATCCACCAACTCCCTCAGCACCCTGGGGCCCATTAACATGTTTTCTTATGGGCCACCCCATCTGGCCCCATGGACTTGTGACAGTCCAGGTGAAGTAGCAGGTCTCAAACTGTTTCAACCTGAATCATGGGGAGTTTATTCAGCTCCCCATCCCAGACTTCCAGGACAGGAGGCTGAGTACGCCGAGGATAACTGGTCTGACTGTTAAAGACAGATGTAAAGAAGGCATTGAGAACCTCAGCCTTTTCTTTATCCTCAGTAGTCATGTTCCCCACCACATTCGGTAAAGGATGCACTGGATAAAACAGTGCTTGCCAGGAAAAGATAATTCAGTGAAGCTAGACTTCAGAGTGCTGAGCAGTACTTGAAATGAAAGAAGACAAAACAGTGCATATTTGAGCATTACCATTAGCTAATGTAACTACATAAAGCTGGCTGAACAGGGCCAGATTAAAGGTCCATTTAGCCCAATATCCTGTGGCTAATAGCTAATGCCTTGAAAAATAAGAACAGGGACCTATAATTCTACAAAGTACTCTTTGTTTCTAACTATATGGCTTAGGGCCTCCTTGAGCCAGGTTTGGTATCTTTTGTATTTGATGGCTCTCAGTGGAGAGGTTTTTCCCTAGAGTTTTGTCTGTTGCTTTTCAGTGCTATGCAAACTTTCCTTTCCACAACATCAAGCAGGGGAGAGGTTTGCAGCTTCCATATCCATATATGAAAAAGTGACTCTTTGTCTCTGTGTGGCCTGACCCTCTCCCCACTCAATTTTTGCCATCCAGTTCCTGTACTGGGGGAGTCCGTGAGAAGCAGATCTCTATTGACCTTCTCAATCCCACCACTGGTGTCAGAGATCTCTGCCATGTCCTCCAGTGTTCTCCTTCCAGACTGAGGATGCTTTACTGTGGAGTCATTCCCTGTGCAGAAGCCACTGTAGACCTTCACTCACTCCAGTCTCCAGTTCCTCAGCCTTTTCCAGATCTGCAAAAGAACTTGCCTCTTTGGGAAGCCAGAGACTGGAACTGCATAGAGTATTCACAAAGATGAGTTGACTCTTCCCAGTAATTCATGTTTGTCCACGTGTATGGTACTCTTCATCTTTAAATAGTCTCTCAATTTGGCAAGTAGAGGTAACAGGCTTAATGCTGTGTTATTCCTCCCTCAGAACCTTTTTAAAAAATTGCTGGCCCATTTGCCACCTTCTGATGCTAAAAGAAGATTTGAGCAAAAGGTTGTGCACTGCTGTTAGCAGTTCCGCTGTTTCAAACTGAAATTCCTGGTGATTTCTTGCTACACCTTTACTGATCTGTTTTTCTGTCGTCTTCTGTCAAGACTGAAGCAGATTTTCTGATATGCCACCAGTCAGGAAGAGATTCACTGTGGGGAAGTCACCAATCTCTATCCAATCTCCCAAAAATATAGGTGGCAATTTTCATTTTGTTTGTTGTTTTTTTTTTTTTTTTTTTCCTACTATAGTTTTGTTGTCTCTGAACGTTTCTTTTATACCTCAGTTATCTGTTAGTCTTTTAAGTTCCTGGATGTTTCTGAAAAATGGTTTACTAGTTTTTAGGCTTTCTACACATCATTCTTCCAACTCCATTTTTATGGTTGTTTTTTATTGTTGTTTGTTTGTTTTGTTGTTGTTTTGGTTTGGTTTTGCACTTTAAAGAATGTGTGATCTGTTCTGGTATTGTTGTTTGTTGTTTTTGTTTTGTTTTGTTTTCTTCTCTCATTTCAATACAACATTCTCTTTTTGACTGTCATTTCTTACTTATTGTAACTATACCTACACTTCTATTCTTTAGTCTTGCTGGCTTTCTTTAGGTCTTTCCAAAGTCCGTCTTGGCAGTATGTGTCTGAATATCACATAAGTTGTCTTGAAGTAGTTTCTAGGACAACAACAAAGGCTTTACTTTTAACTGTCCATTTTAGTTTCTTATTACCAAAACTAATTTTTCTGAATTATGAAGTCCCTAGGTTTTAAACTGAACACAGTGGTTGTTGATTTATTGTCTTCCATTGCTTGTGCAAGATTATGAACCTACACATACAAGGGTCACTGTTAAATAATGTCTCCTCATTAACAAGATTATGAGCTATGACACTTGCTGGTCACTGTGAGGTCAGGAATGCATTTCCCCGTGGTGGATTCTGTGCCTGGCAGCTCTGCCGGCCATGCCTGGACATGGTATTTGTCAGCTTGTGCAGAATTAACTGCTGTATCTCATGCCAATGGAGTCTGCTGAGCCCTCTGATTTTCTTCGGCAGGTTACTGTCAGCATCACCACCCTGCCTGGTTGGCTAGAAGCATACCCCTAACCACAAGCAGGTCCTGCTGGAGCATCAGCCCATGGCGAGTCTATATTCTCTGCTGGCACTCACCTCATTAATCTGATTTAGCTCTAAGCCTTCTTTGCAATGCAGCACCCCTCCCCTACCAGTGCCTGCTCTGTGTTCCCTGAATGCTCTGTCTTTTTTAAATGCTTTCCCACTGTGTCTTTCTTCCATTGAGTTTCCAGTACCCACTGTAGCAATATTTTTATTAAAACTAGGTGTTCTGGTCCTCTTATCTTACTTCTTCGACTTCTAGCTTCTGTACAGAAGAACACTAGCATTAGTTTGGGGCTTCTATTTTCCAGTTCTGTTTGTACAACTGTTCTTTGTGGTTTTATATCTGACTTCTGCCAGCTTCTGTCCTATCTCTTTATGGCTTCACCCCTACATCATGAATCATGCCCAAGCAGGTGCTTTTCTGCACATGCCATCTTTCCTCCCTCTAAAGGCTCTACTGTAACCTTGTTATGTTAAATCCCATCAGCCTGCTTCCACTCTGGTTTAGAAACGGTATGCCCCTCCTTCACAGGTATCTGGCTTCTGCATGGCACTCGGGGTTATTCAGAAAACATTAACATGTAAGTCTTGGTCATTGGCTCCCAGAAAGTTGCCTCCCGCAGCTCTCTCCCGCTCCTCCCATGTCACTGACCCATGCATCTCAAACATGAGATCCTCCCCAGAATTTTGAAGGGTCTGCACATAAAGTCTACCATCTTACCACACAGGACATTAGTCACCATGAAGTCTGCTTGTGTTTCATCAACCTGTTCATCTGTGTGCTTGGTAATCAGATCAACCTGTAGCCTGCCTTGTCTGGTGGCATTTTTCCCTTCTCAAGCTTCATGCTTTTCTGCCATGAGACTATGCCCTTCTTCAGCAGCACCAACACTGAAGTCAAAGGGGAGAGGGCTCCACACAGTGGGACATCAGCTCATCTCCCCCTAGCTTACAGAAGAGGAGGCTGAGGGGAGGCCTCATGGCGGCCTGCAGCTCTCTCAGGAGGGGAGCGGAGGGGCAGGCGCTGAGCTCTGCTCTCTGGGGACAGCGACAGGACCCGAGGGGACAGCATGGAGCTAGGACAGGGGAGGGTCAGGCTGGGGGTTAGGGAAAGGTTCTGCACTTAGAAGGTGGTTGAGCACTGGGACACACTCCCCAGGGCAGTGGTCATGTCACTGAGCCCGCCGGAGCTCATAAAGCACTTGGGCAACACTCTCAGACATATGGCTTAATTTTTGGGTGGTTCTGTGTGTAGCCAGGAGTTAAACTTGATGATCCTTGTGGGTCTCTTTCAACACAGGATATTCTAGGATTCCATTCTATGATTCTATAGCTGTGGCTGGACTCCACCCTGCCTGATCTACTTACTGATTCAGTGATTGGCCTTAACTGCTTACTCAGTATCTTAGATCTCTGAATGGTTTCACTTTATTCAGTTGTCACGTTGTCTTTGCATTTTGCAAACTTACATGCTTATATCCGGTGCCTTTCACACTTCCAAAGCTACAAATCATGTGCACAGCTTGTCATAAGTGATCCTTATGGTATAAGTTTTGGGGTTAGACTTTCTGGGCTCAGAGATATTAAGAGCAGTTGTACAGTGCTCCATAACAAACTCACTCTGTGTGACTTGAACAGCTCAAAATCAAGATGCTCGTCTGCAAGACGAAGTTAGTGCTAAATAAGCTGAGGAGTGAATTTACAGCACAGAAGCCAGTTTGCACCCTGTGCAGATGCTCTTCTTTGAGAGCTGTGCAGGGCTCCTGACACCCAGTCTGCCTGGCAGCCGTCTGCGTGGGGAGCGAGTGTACCGCAGTTCATATTTACGCTTACTGTAATTCTGCACAGATAAAACCTTTGGAGTGCTCTTTGACTGTAGCAGAGTCGGAAACAGCTACAATTATTTTGGTAAATAAAATGGTCAGGGAACAGCTACTGACTGTTTTGTTAGTATCATAGAATCATTGAATGGTTTGGATTGGAAAGGACATGTCTTTCTGAAGTGTAGTATCAGTTTTGTGAATCTTCACGTGCTGATGTGGTGGCCGCTAGACCTTTTGATACCTTCTGGGAAGGAAACCCCATTCTGAACTGTATTTAGGTCTTTACTGAATATGTTCTTCCATCTTCTCTTGGTCCATGCCCTTGCAATGTCCTCTTAAACTGACTTGAGTGTGCCTGGACCGTGACATCTAACTCGTGGGAAAGAACTTAATCTCCCACTTTTGTGCTATGTGATACTTCTCAAGCTGCATGCCTGAGCTGAGGAAATGCATGAGATGGTCCTTATTCTGTTGTTTAACTCTCAGCTGGTATCTCACATTCAAGCACCTTCTCTTAGTGGGACATCCTACTCTGGCTTCTTAAACCATCCCATCCTTCTCTCTTGAGCCCTGCCCTGTGGAATTCCTACCCAATGACAAAATGTAGTAACTGTGATGCTGAAGGCTTGATTTCAGCTTAGTAGAACTATTTTTACTGTCATTTTAATGAGTATACAGTTTATAGGTAATTAATTTCTTGGGCACTGGCAATGGGCTCTACCAGGACTGCGAGATGTGGTCTCAGCCTCATGGCAATCGGCCTGTCCAGGATCCCAAATGGTCCCATTGGTGCCTATACTGCTGTCGCCGTGGCCCTGAGCAGTGTGGTGGGGTGGCTCCTAACACACCCCAGCCTGTTCTCAGCCTTGTACTGTGTGGACATGGCTTCAACGTCTGCCCTGCCACTGTTGGGGGCTACCCGGCTTTGTTCACCTTCCATGTTTTAGTGGAATATTTTAAGGTTATGAGACAAACATGCCAGCCTGCTTAAAGAGTAGTTTCTATTCAAAGAAGCAACCCCTCTAAGGACTGGGAAATTACTTCGATGAGTGATTGCAGTACAGTCAGACTTAAGTAAGTGCTTTAAATATGCTGTGCCTGTTCTTTGCTGTTCAAATGCTAAGGCTAGTAACAAGCACTGCATGCTTATGCAAAGTTGGTCTAACTTTCAGCAAAACTGAAGCAACTATAACATAAAATAAACCAAATGTGACTTTATTATTCCCCTAGAATGATGTATAGAGAAATTACGTATTAAGGAAAAAAATGTGCAAGTGTTAGAAGTTATTAACAAAAGGATCATAATCCTCTGTAGACCAGAAAGACCACTGCAGAGTGAAAAAAAGTCCATGTATTGTATATAGTTTATTCATAGAATCACAGAGTGGTTGAGGTTGGAAGGGACCTCTGGAGATCATCTTATCTAACCCCCTGCTCAAGCAGGGACATCTAGAACAGGTTGCCCACGACCATGTCCAGATGGCTTTTGAAGATGGCCAAGGAGGTTCTGTTCTTCCAGGGCTGGTGGGATGAGGAATAAAGAAAGCCGCCTCTGACCCCAAAAGTGTACAATTAAGAGTTAAAATGAGCAAGAAACAGGTAAATACACCTGGGTGGCTCTAAGACACTAGGGCTGAGCAGGACTGCAGCCTCACAGTCAGCACAGCCAAAGGGCACCCATGAAAGCAGGGGAGGCAGTGGGCTGCTATGGACAGGGAGAGTCCAGGGTGGGGGTGAGACAGGAGAGGCAGGGGGAGTGGGAAAAGGTTCCCTGTAGCAGCATCCAAGGAGATGCAAGGTGACCAACAGCAAGTTTGTTTAGGCTAATAAAGGGATATTGCAGGAAGTGGAGGGGGCTGTTAGAAGAGTGGGTGGGAGATTTAGCGTTAGAAAAAAGGCTATTATTCAGATTTGTTGTCCTAGATCAAAGATGCATCATTTTAATCAAAAGAGGTCATTGCTGTGTTTACTATGTATTCCCAAACAGTCATCCCTCTGTTTTTCTTGGGGTGACGCTTGCATGTTCACTGTCCCAGGTTGTGATTTGCATTATTTGAGGATGAAACACGTTATATAGTCTGCACTGACAGTCTGAGCACTTCTATTCAATCCCATGTTTGCAGAGCAGGGCAGCAAATAGGCCACAACACCCCCTGTCCTATGCACACACAGTGCAGGGACCTATTCAGGCTGATCCCTCTCAGGTTCATCTTGTCAGTAACTTTGTTGGAGATCAGCTGGCCAAGATTAGTGGCGGAAACTTCAGGTTGTTATTTACTGCACAGCAGGTACTTCTCTGGACACTGACAAGGGAAAACCCAGAGGGTCCTGTTTCCAGCGGGTCTATTTCCAGTGCCAGTGGTCCTGTTTCCACCTGCTGCAGCTCTCATTGTTGGCAAACCTTGACTTTGCATCATCTTGCCAGAAGCTGGAGACAAAACCGATCCTGAAAACATTTGGAGCACCAGGTGACCACAGTGGCCCAGGCTGAAGCCAGGTCTCACGTGAAGGTCACCCTGCACCCGTATTGACGGATGCCTCCTGCCTGACCACCACATCTGCAAGAACTGTCTGCTTAGACTGCTTGGATCCTGAATTAGACTGGGTGGTGGCACAGTATTTCTGGCAACAGGGTAGACAATATGCCCCTTCCCAGGTGCCTGTCTGCTAGAGGCGTCATAACAAGCCAGTCTGCCTATGCATATGACTCACTCATGCTCCTTTTTTTAAGAAATACAGATGCGGAGTAAATGGGAATCAATTACACTTCCTACACAAAGAATCCCCTTAATTTGGCATCTGACACAGACACATCCTTCCTTCCAAGGGAATAAAATTGAAAATTAATTAGAGTCCCAGGGAAACTTCCGTTATGAGTACTCCTCAGCAGTGACTCCCTAGACCACATCACACACACTCAGGTCCCTGCAATACCAGCACCAAGTGCCTGCTGATGCCAGGCCGATCCTCTTGGGCAGCCCAGGACCCTAGCAGGCAGTCCCTGTGTATGGAGCTGCTGCTGCCACATTCCCTTTCTACTGAGGGAAAGACCCGCTTCATCCCAATGCCTTGCAGCCGCTGCAATAAAATGAGAGGTTTACCTGAACAGCAGACCCAGGAGCGTGGCTTCCTTCTTTAGTGCTTAGACACACCAGTCCCAAATATTACATACAACAGCATCTCTGTGCTTGTATGTTTGAGAACCAAGAAGAGAGGCTGATTTCACTGCTGGGTATGAAGAACTTCTGACTCAAGGGGCTGGGATGTTCACTGCAAGCTTCACCCTCTTGCTGCATGTCTCAGGCAGAGGCAGTGACCAGGGACAGAGCAAGGTGTACAAGTAGTGACAGACTGACTCTCTGACCTGAGGGTGTCTGAAAACAGATCTATTTGTAACTTAGAATACAGCAAAATGCCTGAAAACCTGCTTTGGGGCTGAAACACACAGTGAGCTGGATGCATGTCCAGCTGAGGAGTACATGTCCTCTAACTTCTCTTAGGAAAGGAAAAGGAAAAGGAAAAGGAAAAGGAAGAGGAAGAGGAAGAGGAAGAGGAAGAGGAAAAGAAAGATTTGAATATAACAAGCAAGGCAGCAGTTGTTTCTACAACCCTTTTATTGTTACAGAATCACAGAATCACAGAATTTCTAGGTTGGAAGAGACCTCAAGATCATCGAGTCCAACCTCTACCTAACGCTAACAGTCCCCACTAAACCATATCCCTAAGCTCTACGTCTAAAAGTCTTTTAAAGACTTCCAGGGACGATGACTCCACCACTTCCCTGGGCAGCCTGTTCCAGTGCCTCACAACCCTTTCAGTAAAGAAGTTCTTCCTAACATCTAACCTAAAACTCCCCTGGCGCAACTTAAGCCCATTCCCCCTCGTCCTGTCACCAGGCACGTGGGAGAACAGACCAACCCCCACCTCGCTACAGCCTCCTTTGAGGTACCCATAGAGAGCGATAAGGTCGCCCCTGAGCCTCCTCTTCTCCAGGCTGAACAAGCCCAGCTCCCTCAGCCGCTCCTCGTAGGACTTGTTCTCCAGGCCCCTCACCAGCTTCGTCGCCCTTCTCTGCACCCGCTCAAGCACCTCGATGTCCTTCTTGTAGCAAGGGGCCCAAAACTGAACACAGTACTCGAGGTGTGGTCTCACCAGAGCTGAGTACAGGGGGACGATCACCTCCCTAGCCCTGCTGGTCACACTGTTTCTGATACAAGCCAGGATGCTGTTGGCCTTCTTGGCCACCTGAGCACACTGCTGGCTCATATTCATCTGACTATCAACCAATACTCCCAGGTCCTTCTCCGCCAGGCAGCTTTCCAACCACTCATCTCCCAGCCTGTAGCTCTGCTTGGGGTTATTGCGCCCCAGGTGCAGGACCCGGCACTTGGCCTTGTTGAACTTCATGCAGTTGACCTCAGCCCATCTGTGCAGCCTATCCAGATCCTCCTGCAGAGCCTTCCTACCCTCGAGCAGATCGACACATGCGCATAGCTTGGTGTCATCTGCAAACTTACTGAGGGTGGATTCCAGAGATGTATGCTGATAGCTCCCAGCAGCTGCAGACATGGTCTCATGGTCTCAGTGGCCCCAACACCGCTGTTTTGGGCTGTGTCTCTAGCAGATCCATCCCTCCTCATGGGAGGTGCAGCATGCCATGGAGAAACATTCATGGCACCATAACTTCAAGTAAAGAAATGCTTCAGGACTGAGTGTTTTACAGTATTATGGAAGAAAAAAACATAAATATTTCCAACTTGGTGGTCCTTTGACCACCAAATCTCTTTCCTTTGGGTTATCTTTGGACAATGTCATTGCTTTGGGCAATGACAGTTTTAGTGAAACATCAATTGCTAACAAAATCTAGATCCGAGTGATATACAAACCACAGGGAGATGGCTGCATCCATGCCATGCTGGAGTTCCTCTGGAGGCTGTCTCGGGCTGAAGCTCCAAGAGCTTGGTTTTCATGTCACTAAAACAAGTGGTGCAGACCAGCCAAGAGAGGAGACTATGCACTTTTCTGCCAAGAGAATGGGAATTTTGTGCAAAGATGCTGCCTGCTTTGCAGCTGAAATGTGTTCCCATGTCCTCTCACACCAAAGGCTTCCTGTGAGGTTTAAGTCAGGAGATGGTGCAGCTGCTGTGTCCCTGGCCTCGCACTGCACCAAGTGACAGCTGCATCTCTTCCCTCTGGTGGTATTCTGAACTACAGTTTAGCGGTACGGGGTATGCTTCTGTGTAAGTTCCCTTTCTTTGGCCTTATTTTAATACTTTAATAGTTCCAAGCAGTTCCAGTAACTTCTGGACCTGAGTGGAAGTCTCCGGGATGAGTATGAGCGTTGTTCTGGTGGTCCAGGAGAAAGCAAGCTCAGCCATCTCAGTTTTGGAAGACTGTTGGTCTTTCTCACCCAGGATGTCAGCAGGTCTTAGCTTGCACTTCTCCCAGTTCCCCAGTGTTTTGGTTCATCCAGGTATGGGTGATGGTGCCCCTGTTGCCTGGTCCTCAGGCAGATCATAGAAAACATACTGGTTGGATGTTGTCAAAGTCTCAGCTCATTCTCCTTGTTCTGGATGCCTGTACCATCTAAATAGACTTCCTAAGGTAATTTTAGTAAAGGCAGGTGTCAAGCTGTAAGTTGCAGAGTCAGCACTTCTTTACCAGTTGCACTGGGATAGCCAGATTATGCCAGTCACGGTGTCATGGTGCTCTGTAGAGCTGCCTTGGCAGCCAGGGAAGGGCTTTCTAGGAAATGTCCTTCTAGACCTTTGAAGTCTTCTCATTGTCTGTCCAGGTACAGGGAGGTGGTGACGAGAACATCTGTTTATGAAGAACAGAATTCATAGCTAAGAATCATTTGCACATGGTGGATGCTGAGGGTCATGCTTAGGGCACTGGGTTTTCACTGGAACACACGTAAGGACTTTACAACCAAAGTGTTAAAGCTTTCTGAGTCATAGGCTGTACAAATGATTTCCTTCTTTATGAAGGAAATGTACCTCCTGCCTTCAGCATGGTATGGGTTCCCCCATTCCTAGGAGCTGCAAATCTTTGGGGTTGAAAAGTTCATAGCATCTAAAGTAGGTAGGGACAAATCATCAAATCGTAGAATGACCTGGGTTGGAAGGGATCTCAAGGATCATCTAGTGGGATGCCACCCACTAGATCAGGTTGCTCAAAGCCCCATCCAGCCTGGCCTTGAACACCTCCAGGGATGGGGCATCCACAATCTCTCTGGGCAACCTGTTCCAGTGCCTCACCATCCTCTGAGTCGATCATGTCCTGATCAATCATCTCCTTTCACTCCTGGGTGGCACTGACCAGAAGATACTGCTGAAATGATTCATATTTTTCTTTTCTTACTAAAGTAAAATTTTCGAAGTATTTGTCTTGAACATCAGCAGATTGTGAGGATTCACCTGAATCTTTGCCTCCAGACTCCAGTGGGGTGTGGGGTTTGATAATCCTTTTGCATCTCTCTTCAGTTATTGTCTACTGTAAACTTGTCATGAATCTTTAGCAAAACTAGGCTTTCTCTCACCTTTGTAAAGAGTATCTGACAGAGCGAGGTGCATGCTAATTCACTGCAGTTGTCTGTTCCTGCATTTGCTCGACTTATCAGACAAGTTGTCCAAATTCCTGAGGACTGTGATCTTGCAGGATAGGCAAGATTAAAGGCATAGTTTTCAGAAATACCGTTATATCCTCTTTGCAAACTGATAAAGCTATATCTTGTCTTTTCAACGGGGCTTTTTAAGATCTGATGGAGCAACCCAGTAATATAAAACACCCTGGGCTGTCAGGGTGGAGAGGTACAAATCCCACTACCACTGTGGATGTTTTACTGGCTGGGATGCACACAGAGTATTTTAAAGAGTGAATCAGTATCTTTGATTATATGAGGGGAGATGAAACCTTTTAATTAATTGTCTCTCTAGGGTTTCTAGTTCCTCTCCATCTTCTCCAGGCATGTCTGTAAGGCTGTGACTACAGCCAGGCAGAGGTGTTTCTACTTCAAGGGATGTAGTTCTACATCCAGACTAATAATTGCAGTAAAGCGTAGGTCACTGCCCAGCAAGGAGGGTGCCTGCAGGACCTCTCTCAGCTGTCACTTTGGCAAGCTCCTGCAGCCATTTGCCATGTGCCCTTGGCAGTAGAGTCTCAGCCCAGGTTTCTGAAGCATTTTGTAGATCATGGTTTCCAGTGCTTCTTGGCCAAATGCTCATCTTCTGAGGATTTTCTTGTTTGGTTGTTGGCTGACTCTTGCACCACATTGTCCTGCACTGTGTTTCCCTCATACAGTGCAGCACTGTGCACAGTCCTAAATCCACTGCTGCAGAAGGAACCACCTACTGAACTCCCACTGCTCCTGGAAGATGTCAGGATCTGACCCAAAGGCTCCTCAGCGTTAAAATGTTGCTCAGGCCTCGGTGCTAATTAGCAGAGCACTGGTCTCACAGCTGCCCGAGGAGAAGCAGGAAAGGCAAGTGACTCCTGTTCTCCCATTGCCTGCCTTTTCCCAAACAGTGTGAATCCACCACTAATTGGCTCTGGTTAGCAGGTGATTATGTTATTCTCATTTAGTTGTGCAGAGATGATCTAAGACCAGAAGTTTCTCAGCAGATTGAACTGCAAGCTAAATGAGCAGTGCTCTAGGAACTGAAAGGAATAAAAACATTTTGTGTGAGAGCATTAGCAGTCAGCCATGGAATATCGGCCAGAAGTCTGCCTTGTTACCTGGCTCAGGGGGTGTGTGGGGGGAGAGAAGGTGTGGTTCTGCTCCACTTCTGTGGTTGGAGGAAGCCTCTGTGGTGAGGCACAAAGCTCTCTGAGTAGAAACTGCCTCCTGAACAGAATATGCGTCTTTCAGTATTTCAGGGATAACCCAGGTAATACCCTAGGCAGAGTGTCTCTGAAGATTTCATCCATTAATGACTTCACGATTGCTCCCAAAATAGCTAACTGACAGCCAAGGGAAATTTTCCTTGACCACAAATATATGCTGGGGGCCACCCAGATGGAAAGCAACTTATAAGAAAAGGACCCGGGGTCCTGGTGGACACCAGGTTGACCATGAGCTGGCAGGTGGAGGCAGGTGATCCTTCCCCTCTTTTCAGCATTGGTGTGGCCACCCCTGGAGTATGGTGTCCAGTGCTGGGCTCCTTGGTATGAGAGATGTGGACATGCTGGAGAGAGTCCATCGCAGTACCACGATGATGATGTAGGGACTGGAGCACCCCTCCTATGAGGAGAGGCTGAGAGAGCTGAGACTGTTCAGCCTGGAGAAGAGGAGGCTGAGGGGTATCTCATCCATGTACGTAAATGCCTGAAGGGAGATAATAAATACCTGAAGGGAGATACAGAGAGGATGGAGCCAGGATCTTGCCAGTGGTTCACAGTGCTGGGACAAGAGGCAGTGGGCACAAACTGGAGCACAGGAGGCTCCCTCTGAACATGAGGAAACACTTCATAACTGTGTTGGGTGTTGGAGCACTGGCACAGGTTGCCCAGGGAGGTTGTGGAGTCTCCCTCCTTGGAGATCTTCAAAAGCTGCTTAGACACAGTCCTGGGAAACTTTCTCTAGGTGTCCCTGAGCTACTACTGCGTGAGTAGGGGGGTTGGACAAGTTGACCCTCAGAGGTCCGTTCCAACCTCAGTCTACAATTCAGTGATTGACATATGAATCTTATCACCATATATAATGCTTTTCTCTAAGATGGTCTTATTCCCAGACTTTGAGATCCTGTTTTCTGGGGAAGTCTTTGATTCTTTAATTGTCTTACAACTCTGGGTACTGCAGGAGACCTAGGAAAAAAGAGTCCCTCAAAACATTTCCAACTCTTTCTATGACAGACAAGCCCTGAAAGTGAGTTGCTCTCAATGATCCTTATGGGTCCCTTCCAACTTGGGATATTCTATGATTCTATGAAAGTGTCTTAGCATACACCAGAATAGGGAGAAAAGCTGGTACCCTCCTGTGTTCCCTTGGTGTGAACACATGCATGTGATACGGTAGCACAGAACTCATATGCTCACTGTCTCACATGGCTTTGAGCACTTCTCTTTCTTTTCCCCAGTGAGTCTACCAATCTGCCAGGTAGGACAGATAGGAACAGTGCCATGTGGTTTTCTCCTGCCCAAGCTCTTCATCTTTTTAAAGATTAATTAAATACCCATTGAAACCAGAGAGGGTGTGAGTGGGTGGGAGTTATACCTGTGGGTTCAGGCACCCTCAATGGGCTGGTAAAGTGGGGCCAGCTTGGTCCTCACTGGGTCCACCTCCCCACACGGTGCTGCAGACATCAGCTGAGACTTCACCAGGAGGTGAACAATATGAGTTCACGTCTCCTGAAGCCTTTACAAACTGGACTCACCAAACTGGACTACAAAGTTGGCTCTCCTGTATCCTATTGAGTGGATGCTCCTGTTAGTTGGTCTTAGCTGTAAGAGCTGACCTTTTTTACACTGTCCGTTCTTCTAGGAAAGCTCTGAATCACCATTGTTTCTTTGAAAGTACCACTTCAGGAGAGAAGTTCAAAGTTCAGCATCTGAAGTAGGATATAGATTTACTCTCTGCAGCTTAGAGTAAAACATATCCCTCCCTTAAATGGAGAGTGTGTCCAGGTTCAGCTGTCCAATCAGAAGTTTTTGTTAGATGGTGTGGGTGGACATCCACTCATTGTGGCATTTCCAGAAATTGCTTAATTTCCTGGTTCTCCCCAGGTGTGGTGCTGGGGCAGCATGGGTCCCTGGCTCTGCATTTCCTCAGGCAGTTCTGAAGCAGCAAAGTCATATTTGTAAAGCTAAAGATCCTTGATTTCTGCTTATGATAAGGAAAAATTGTTAGGACTTATATAATGGTCCTGGGAGTTCGAACCATTTCCAGAATCTGTTGTGACCAAAATCAATATCCCATCCAAAGAGTTGTTTGTTTGCTGCAAAAGACAGAGCAGGCAAGAACAACTTGGTGACCTCCTTGGTGATTGCATTTTTTGATACACAAAATCTAGTAGGCATCATCATTGTCTGAAGTTAGCTTCTTTCTCAGAGACTCCCTGGGAGACAATAGGTACTGAATGGAATAAAGGGAGACCAAGATAGCAAATTCTGTTTCCTTGTGCATTTTTCTGCTAATGCACCCTGGCTAGCTTGGACTGCTTGGATCGATTCCCTGCCCTTATCCTCGGCTGGTGGCACATGTACCACCCGCCCAGCCAGCAGGAAGCAGTACGTGGCTCTGGGATGCTGCTGGGGATCCTGAGTACTGATTTGAATGCTGGCAGCTGTTCTTGGCACATCTAGAAACGGTGGTGGAGCAAAACCTGCACTCGCTGACACTCCATGTGTGCCCCACTCTCCAGGGTGCTCTGGCTTAGGAGATCCAGATCCAGGTTTTAGAAGCAATGAACCTGATATTTTTTTGCTGGAGATGAAATTCAACAAAGGCAACTGCAGGGTCCTGCACCTAGGGAGGAATAACCCCATGCACCAGTGTAGGTTTCGAGCTGACCTGCTGGAAAGCAGCCCTGTGGAGAAGGACCTGGGAGTCCTGGTGGGCAGCAGGTTTACCATGAGCCAGCACTGTGTCCTTGTGGCCAAGAAGGCCAGTGGTATCCTGGGGTGTATTAGGAAGAGTGTTGCCAGCAGGTGGAGGGAGGTGATCCTGCCCCTCTTCTCAGCCCTAGCGAGGCCTCACCTGGAGTACTGTGTCCAGTTCTGGGCTCCCCAGTACAAGAGGGACATGGAGTTCCTGGAGCAAGTCCAGCAGAGGGCTGTGAAGATGATGAGGGGACTGGAGCACCTCTCATATGAGGAGAGGCTGAGAGAGCTGGGTCTGTTTAGCGTGGAGAAGAGAAAACTGAGAGGGAATATTATCAATGTGTACAAATATCTGAAGGGAGGGTGACAAAAGGATAGGGCTGGACTCTTTTTAGTGGTACCCGGTGACAGGACAAAAGGCAGCAGGCACAAACTGAAACACGGGAAGTTCTGGCTGAGTATGAGAAAACATTCTTTACTGTAAGGGTGACAGAGCACTGGAACAGGTTGCCCAGAGTCTCCTTCTTTGGAGATATTCAAAACCCACCTGGATGAGATCCTGTGCAACATATGCGAGGTGACCCTGCTTGGCAGTGGGGTTGGACCAGAGGATCTCCAGAGATCCCTTCCAACTTCAACCATTCTCTGTGTGATTCTGTGTGTGTGAAATCCTTTCCATCAGAACCAGTTTATTTCTGTATCTGTCAGCCACACTTAGAGTAACAATTTGAAACTCCAGAACAGCAAAAGCATTTCTTCCAAAGGACAGAAGAGCAAAAGCGTTTCTCCTTGAGGAGGCTGAGGGGAGACCTTACTGCGGCCTACAGCTTCCTCACCAGGGGGAGGGGAGGGGCAGGCGCTGATCTGTTCTCTTCAGTCACCAGTGACAGGACCCAAGGGAATTGTGTCACGCTGCGACAGGGGAGGTTTAGGCTGGATATCAGGAAGAGGTTCTTCACTGAGAGGGTTGTTGCACACTGGAACAGGCTCTCCAGGGAAGTATTCACAGCACCAAGCCTGTTGGAGTTTAGGAAGCATTTGGACTGTGCACTTAGTCACATGGTCTGAATTTTTGGGTAGACCTGTGTGTTGCTAGGAGTTGGACTCGATGATCCTTGTGGGTCCCTTCCAACTTGAGATATTCTACGATTCTATGCTTCTGTGACACACAGCAAGTGCCATAATCGAGACAGAGTGTTTGGTTGTCACTGAGATGCTTTCTGAAAGTACCAGGTTATAAGGACTTGGTGGAGTTTATGATACTGCTTGTGTGATGGCAAAATCTTTCTTCTACCCATAAGTCATAAAGTACAACTCACAAATGAGGTCACTGGACACGTTACTAAACAGTGCTGAAGGACCTGTGGCACGGCATGTGCTTGTATGATCCTTCCCATCACAGCTTTGGCCATAGATGGCTCCAAAAAGGTTTGTACAAAGAAATTGTCTGCAGGTACCTAGTCAGTGCTGAGCTGTATGTGTGAGAACACACAAATGTTCTCAGAGTATCATAGGCTTGAGGACGAGTGGCTTGAAAGCTACCTGGCAGAAAGGAACCTGGAGGTGCTGGTCGACAGCTGGCTGAAGGGGAGACAGCCATGTGCCCAGGTGGCCAAAAAGGCCAATGCCATCCTGGCCTGTATCAAAGGTGGTGTTGCCAGCAGGACTAGGGAGGGAAGTGATTGTCCCTCTGTGCTCAGCACAGGCAAGACTGTATCTCAAGTACTGTGTTCAGTTTTGGGCCCCTCACTGCAAGAAAGTTACTCATTTTCTGGAACATGCTCAAAGAAGAGCAATAAGAGTGACGAAGGAACTGGAAAAGAAGACGCATGAGGAGTGGCTGATGGAACTGCGGCTGTTGAGTCTAGAGTAAAGGTGGCTGAGGAGAAACCTCATGGCTCTGTACAACTACCTGAAAGGTTGCAGCAGGCAGGGTGTTGGTCTCTTTTTTTCAGGTAATAAGTGGTAGGATGGGACGAAACAGTCTCAAGTTGCACCAGAGAGGTTTAGATTGGATACTGGGTAGAATTTCTTCATGGAAAGGGTGGTTAAGCATTGTAACAGGCTGCCCAGAGAAGTGATGGAGTCTCCTAAGTGGTGGTACTGAGGAGACGTGTGGATGTGGCACTTAAGGACATGGTTTGTCGGTGGACTTGTTAGTGTTAGGTGGATGATTGGACTTCATGATGTTAAGGATCTTTTCCAACCTAAATGATTCAGTGATTCTATGATTCAGAGCAAGGGGAGTAGTTTACAAAGCCTTTCTGTCATGCTCGAAGTAAAAGAACTCCAATGCCAGAGGCAACTCATTAAACAAACAAACAAACAAGAAACAGTCACACAGTTACTAGGAAGGGCTAACAGATGAAGCTGCCAAATACATTTTGTTCCTGCAGGGTTCATTTATAGTATGTTTTAAAAGACTTAGGAAGCTCCCCCATGCAAAAAACCTTTCTGTATCCTAAAGCAACAAAACAAAATCTGACATTTGCTCTCAACAGGGAAGAAATTCAGGATCTGTAATAGATACTTTCTTGATAATGTGCAAGGCACCTTAGTATTTTCACTGCCTCCCAGAGATATACAGAAATGTGGCAAGACAAACCTTAAGTTATTCCCACAGCTCTGGCATAGCTGCCTTGGCTTGGGTCTGCCACATCCCCCGTCCTGCCGTCACAGCTCATGCTGTGACAGCAAAAGCTGCAGCGTGTGTAAACCGCTGGCTGTGCTCTCCAAAAACCGGCGTGCTTCCGCCTCCCATCTCACGTGCTCTACCAGGATGGGGGCAGGAAGTCTCCAGAGAAGGAGTGCCGTTTAAACCTAAAATGAGAATCCTTCAGCCAGAACTCACCAGACAAAAAAGTGATTCTCTGATGATCGGCCCCTTGAGAGTGCATGCAGAGTGAAGCAGCTGTCCATGGTATTTGGGACTGCTTGATGTGTTTGAAGTAATTGTGGTGAGTATTATGGTCTGTTAATTTAATTCACTGGTGGTGGTTGGAATGTGCCACCAGCCTACGGAAGGGAAATCCGTGTCTTCCCTCAGAAATGCCTGTGTCTTCTTAAGGAGATTATTCTCTCTCATGAGGAAGAACTTCCATACCGAGACCCAACACTGGCTTCTGATGGAGGCACCCTGTCGGATGCTTAGGTCTTCATCACTTTATCCAGACACAATTGAGTCTGAACACTTTATGGCTAAAATATCTGTAAGAGGTGTTAGACAAGGAGTCACACATCAAATCCATCTCAGATATCTATTTTCAACAGATAGAGCAAGTGTGAGACCTCATTCATTTGATACAAAGGTGTGTGTCATCAGGTTTTCTTGCTGATGCGTAGGCTTATAGCAGTGTTTCTTGAGCACCCTTTTATTTGCAGGAAAATCAAAGCCGAGCACCTTGTCTGTGAGCAGGTGTACACATGTGTACGTGTTCCAGGAGGAACGTCACGTGCAGAGCGCTCAGCCTCCTTGAGGCTCTTGGTGAAACATGCAGAGGAAATCCAGTTTCAGTTCAGCAGCTTCCAGAATAGGTTGCTGGTTACAGGGACAGCATATGACAGTAGGAGGAGGAGTCCTCCATCTGCTATTGAAGCTCACTCCAACCAGAAGCTGACAGTCAATGTGCTTCAGCTGTAAGATGCCTACATCTCTAACTTATTTACCCAACATTGTTCTCTGGTCAGTGCTGTGAAATCTGATTTGCAGTTCATATGGACGAATTTCAGATAAACTGCCAACATAGGGAAAAGCCCTGTAATCACCAAGGGCAGGATATCTATATGGAAAAAGCAAGAGCAGCCTCTCTGTCAGTGACTACATTTAATTTGAGCTGCCCCCACTTGGCAGCCCCGTGGGGAGCAGTCTGCTCTGGCGCTCAGGCGTTTTGGCTGCGATGTCCTTTGTGTCTCGGAGAGGAGGAGGATGTGGGCACTGCGCTCGGTGAAATCACGATTATACACTGGAGACATTAAGAAGCTCCTTAGCTTCTTAATAAACGCTGTCGTGGTAGTGTTTGTTTTATTCATAATATACAAGGCGTCCTGGCTCCAGTTCAGAATTAAGCTATGGATCCAGCAGCGATTAGCTACAGTTTAGCTAGGCAAAGCAAAGCAAGAAACCTGCTCCTTCAGGCCTCGAGGTGCCTTATGGCATAGGGTGATAAAGTAGGTGAAGAAACACATTGTCAATTCATGTGGAAACATGCCAAGAGATTCTCCACACAGGACTGATAGAAAACATAAAACGATTCTGTGTGTTTTTTCTCACATTTTCCAGTTGGGAATATATATATAGAAATGTTCCTAGAGTAAAGTCTGAACCTGGAGCAGCTGCATGACTGACACAGATCTCTATCAAGTAAGCATTAACATGAAAAAGGATTAAACTAATTAATATTCCTTAATTGAAATTGAGCCTGCCAAAAACCAGACCAAACAAAAATGGTAGTATTCTTTGAAATTATTACAAAACTTGTTATAAATGTACCTTCGATATAATACATGTAGGCTTCTGAGACATTTTGACTTAATAACTTCTTAACGATTTAAAAATGAATGTGCTACAAAATCAATATGGCAGATATGAACTGGATTGCAAGCCACATAATTAATGCTTCCTCAATGCAAGTGCTAAAGAGGAGTCATGGAGAATTTAGGCTGTCATTTTGATCTTCATGGCATTTGTGCAAGGACTGGCTCTTAGTCCAGGGGTGGTATTTGCAAAGAATAACAGCGCTGGTGCTGAGCTGAGAGGTGGGCTGGCTGCAGGGAGTAGTTTGGGGAAGTGACATGGCAGGAGTGGGATCCTGCTTGCAGACTGCCTCGTGAATGTGAGGGTCTGCGTGAGCACCGCTGCAGTCAGTGCAGCTGGAGGGATACGCAGCCGCAGCACGGGAGCGCTGCAGCAATCCCACTGCACTCGGGGCTCTGCTGGCCGCACCAGCAGCCTGGGCGCTTGCACACACACACCTGCGTGCAAAGCCCCCCACGTGAGTGTCTTGTGCTGTGCGCTGGGCACCACTGGGTCAGTGTGAGCATGCAGCACGGTGCAGAGCTGCAGTATCCAACAGCCTCTTTGCATTGAGCAAGTATTTCTGGGAGCTGCCTGCAATACCTACATTTTCTGCATGCTTCTCGTGACTGTTTCTAAAAACACGAAGGAGCCTTTTAGAGATCTGAGCTGGTCTTTAATATCTCTGCATTGACTAAATCATGATACTGGAGTGACATTTAGAAGTATTATAAGGAAAGGGTAGCTATTTATTTCTTATTAAAGTGTTTTCTCCCTCGAGGGACTATAATGCAGCGCAGTACTGAAGCAGTACTTCTGGGCTGAGGCTGGCAGGTGACCCAGCACACATCCCCGGTGTGACAGTGCCTTCTACTGAAGCTTTGCGCCTGGGGACAGCAAGTTTGATGAGAGGGCTTGGGCAGTGTGCTGATGAGCAGGAGGGGAAGCCGTGCCCCTCTTGCTCATCAAAAGCCGTGGGACAGCTCTTGCCACTGCAGCGGCCGTTCCCCTCCCCGTCTCCATGCAGCACCGGGCCGGAGGAGGTCCGCAGGTGGAGACCCCGCGGTGGGGCCGTGCCGCTTCCCAATCGACAGCCCCGGCAGGGAGCAGGGCTGCGCTCTGCAGCCTCGGAGGCGCAGCAGGGACGGCTTGGGGCAGCCCCATCTGGGTTATGGAAGGTGGCCCTAAGCCCTGGGAGATGCGGGGAGCTGGGGAGGATGTGTGCTAACGAGCAGGGTCCGCAAGCATCGCACAGGGGCTGCAGGCATTTGGCACGAAGCTGCAGACATGGAGCACGGAGTAAAACATGGGGCATGGGGCTGCACGCTCACACCGGGGCTGCGAGCGTGGGGCACAGGCTGCGGGCACGGGGCGGGGGCTGCGGGCGAGGGGCAGCCGGGGGATCCCCCGAGCAGGGGCCAGCCCCGAGCTCCGCCGCCGGCCCGGCTCAGATCGGAGGGGGCAGCTCGGGGGCCGCGGGGGCCGCCCCGTGCAGGGAGCGCTGCGACCCCCGGGACCCCCGCTCCAGCCGCCGGACCGGGAGCGGGGCCGCCCCCAGCGCCCCCCGGCACTGCCCCCCCCGGACCCCCGCCGGCTGCCCCCGTCCCCGCTACGCCCCCCGCGCCCCCTCCGGCCCGGGGCGGCGGCGGCCGCCAGGGGGCGGCGCGGAGCGCGGCGGCGGCGGCGGAGGAGGGAGGGAGGGAGGGAGGGAGGCAGCGGCGGCGGCGGCGGCCGGGGTCGGCGGAGCCGCGGCGCGGCGGGGGCGGCGGCCGGGGGCGGGGGGCGGGAGGCGGCCGGGCCGGCGCCGGCCCCGTCCCCGCCCGCAGGGGGAGGAGCCGCCGGCGGCGGCACCTGCCCCGGGCCATGGTGCGCGCGGCGGCGGCGCGGCGCCGGAGGGAGCGGAGCGCCGCGCGGGGCGGGCGGCGCCGCGCCATGGAGCCGGCGGCGGGCGGCGGCCCCCCAGCCGCAGCCGGTGCCCGCGCCCGGGCGGCGCCGCGGCGGCCGGGGCTGCGCTGAGCCCCCCGGCCCCGGGGCCGCGCCGAGCCCCGAGCCCCGCGGCCGCGCCGTCCCCGCCATGGCGCAGCCCGCGGGCCGCGGCGGGCCGAGCCACGAGCTGCCGGGCATCAGCACCGTAACCTACGTCTTCGTTTACAGCCCCGGCGGCCCGGCGGGGCCCCCCGGGCCCGGCCCCGGCCCCGAGCCCGCGCCGCACGCCGCGCCCGCCCCGCTGCGCGGGCCCAAGCGGAAGCTGTACAGCGCCGTGCCCGGCCGCAAGTTCATCGTGGTGAAGAGCTACGCGCCGCAGGGCGAGGGCGAGATCCAGCTCAACCGGGGCGAAGCCGTCAAGGGTGAGTGCGGCGGGGCCGGGCGGGGCCGGGGCCGCGACGGGACGGGGCGGGGCGGGGCCGGCAGCAGCGGAGCGGAGCGGGGCTGGGGGGGGCCCCGCGGGCTCTGGCCCCGTGGAGCCCCCGCGGGGAGCCGCAGGGGTTGGGGCCCCCGGGCCGCCCCGGGTGGGGACCCCCAGCAGAGCCCCGGCCGCCGGTGGGGCCGTGGGGGGCTCCGTGCGGGCGCGGGGCCCTGGGGCGCTGCCCCTTCGGTGGGTGCGGGTCTGGGCTCCAGCCCTGCGGCACGGGGCGCTGGGGCATCGAGGAGAGGTTGGTGCATCTCGGAGCCCTTTCCAGCCCTGCCTGATGTTGGCTTTACGCCTCGAGTCCACCCTACACGGCCCTGGAGTTGGTCCCACCGTGGGGAGGGCTGCGGGGTGCTGGCAGGGGCGCGCAGCCCACCAGTTACTGCGCACCGGTTGTGGGTATGGGCAGCAGGAGCAGAGGGGAGGAAGCTGGCGAGGAAATGCTCTCTGAGCAAAACTCACAACCACCTGCACCATGGAGCCACAGTGATGCAGAACTGTTGGGGAGATTAGAGGTTTAGAGGGATAATGGGATTGCCCATTATGTTGGGAAGACTTCTTGAAAGGCATGTAAACCCCCGCAGTAGGTCAAAAGTCAGCTTCCAGCAGACAGGAATAAGAAAAGACTTTCTCTGCAAGCAGGCTAATTCCACAGCTTTTCACTGAAAGTTTAAGGATCTTCTTTTCTTTTCATCTCCTTGCCTCCACTTTTTTGCTGATGCCTCTTACAATACGGGCTGGAGCAGTCACTAATCTGACTAGTTGCATTAGCTGTAACACGAATCTGAGCTTGGGAGACAGGGCTTGCTGTTCCATGCTCTGAATCGCTAGTTCAGAAGCGTGTTAGACCTTCAGAAGCATGTTAGACTGCATGTACATGTACGTCCTGTGCCGAGGATGCTGAAAACCTCAGCCAGGGAGGTGACAGTCCAAGCAGACTTGCCTCTTGCCCCCACCTGTGTGTTCTTTTCTTCTCAGCAGAGGAAGAGGTGTAGACATGAAGCATCTGTGATCAGGCTGATGTGCCAGATGGCAGGGCTTTGTGCAGTTGGAGTCAACGGTCGTTTGATGTGTGGAGCTGCTTGTCTTGTGGCCATGGGATAAAGGTTGCCAAAAGGCTGGAAGGGATTACCAGATGGACAGGGCTTCTGGGTCACAAGCACCTTTCCTGTCTTCTTGTCTTCACCTGCTTATCCAGTGCTTTCTATCACACAATTATTCATCTCTTCAGACATTTGTATTTGCATTATGTACATATTTGTATTAAGTAGGTGGTCCTGATGCCAATCCTTAGCAATTGCACCAGAATCTTTAATTCATGTGTTCACCTGTAATTGTTTGAATGTCTTTTTCATATGGTCTCCAGAGAGAAAGCAAGTTGTGGGACGTATTGTGGCAGGGAAAAGAGGACTTCAATGGGGAATACATCCTCGGAGCTGGAGGCACTCTCAGCTGGCTTTCCTAATTTGTGGCTGAGAAGGCTTAATAAGAATTGAGAATCACTTTAGTGACTCATTTATAAAAGATCTTAAAACAGTGTAGATGGGCAGTACTTAATTATTTACTGCTTTTGTGATGCTGATTTATTTTTACAAGGATAGGAATACTGACAGTCATTGGACTGGGTGTCCTGTCTTTGCAGGCAGGTAGAGTGATGGGTACAATGGAAACCAACAGCAGGAGCAGAGATGCTGCAACTGGTGCTTTGTCATGTTTGGTGTGCTGTGTGTGCTGTTAGAAACGAGGTGATCTTCAGTTGGTGGGAGGAATGCTCTGGCACCCAGTCTGTGGGATAAAGGAGCTGGGGCACGTGGAGGTCCCTGAGGTGGTGCTGGAGGTTGGCTGTGAGCTAACAAGGGTGTCAGCGTGTCCACAAACAGGCAGCAGCCATGAGAGGTATTGGGAGAGAGTGGTTTGAGATGGTGCCTTGCCATGAAAAGGGAACTACAAGAAATCTGGAGAGGGACTCTTTATTGGGGAGTGTATTGATAGGACAAGGAGTCATGGCTTTAAACTAAAAGAGGAGAGATTTAGGTTAGATATGATGGAGAAATACTTCACTCTGAGGCTGGTGAGGCATTGGAACAGGTTGCCCAGAGAAGCTGTGGATGTCCCATCCCCAGAAGTGTTCAAGGCCAGGCTGGAAGGGGCTTTGGGCAATCTGGTCTGGTGGGAGGTGTCCCTGCCCATGGCAGGAGGGGTGGAATTAGATGGGCTTTGAGGTCTCTTCCAACCCAAGCCATTCTATGAAGAGCAGGGCAGCTGTTGTGTCAGCATGGGGGAGGTCAGATTGGGCTCCTGAAAAGGATGCGCCAGCATGTAGGGACTAACAGAGCCACCCAGCAATCTGGATGCTGGGGGGCCCTGGAGGGAATGTTGAAGTGTGGTGCATATGAGCAGAAGAGTTTTTGGGGAAGGGTAGGAGCAGGTTTGGGGAATGTTATCAAAGAACTGCTAGAGGCAGTTGCCTAATGAGAGAGAGGCTGTGTCTGGGGAGATGTGGGGTTGGGGAGCTCTGTGAGAGTACGATGTGAGGGAGGAACATATCTGAAGGCACAGGTCTGAGCGAGGGACTGTCCCATGGCGTGGTTCTGCTGTGGGATGGGAGCTCTGCAGGGAGGGCAGTGCTGGACAGGCAGAGGCCCCTTGGGACAGGAGGTCACAGGCGTGGAAGCCGTGGTAAGACCAGTGTCTCTTAGCCAGTGCTAGTGAGGGGGTTTGATAGCCATCAGCTAGATCTAATGAAATTCAATGGTTTCATATGGTAGGGCTGCAAGGAATTAGTATCAGAGAGGAGGAGAATGGCAAAACATCTGACTTCTCTTTATCTTGAGAACTGCAGAAAAGAGTTTGAGGTGGAGTAACGTGAGTTCCTCTGTCTTGCGTGAGCCACAGGAGGCTTTGTGTATGGTTCTGTTTGAAGCACGACTGTGTTACAAAGGAAATGCTGATTGTTGGTGTCCTGTCCTGGAAAAAGGCTAAGGATCCTCAAACATTCACCAAAGCTGTGTTCAGAAGTTGTGTCCCTTGTTAAAAGCAAATTGACTCCTGTGAATTTCTGCTTGGCATTGATGTTAAGCATTGGTCTCGTGCTAGATTTGATGACTGGATCCTGTGCTGTGTGGTGGATTTCCTCGGGAGCTTTCAGTAGGAGTTGGTTTGGTTTCAAGAGCACGGTGAAAGTTGGGGTGCATATCTTGACCGTACAGAATAACCATCCCAGTAGCTATTGGATGACAAAAGACAATAATCAATACAGATACTTCATTTGTAAGATAGCAAAAGAATGCAAGTAGAGGAGAGTCTGTCCTTGATCTGCTTGTTACTGATAATGAGAAATGAAATGAGATGTGAGAGCCCCAAGCAAAGAGAGAACCAGTAGTCACCAGCCTTGAAATCACAAGGTCAAAGGCAGAAGTGGCTCGTGGGCAAGGTACAAGGAGGGGATTCAATCACTAACCTGGGAACTACGGGAAAATTAGGAACATTGTGAATATGCTGGTTTGGGAGTCTCATTTCTTTACACTTTGTGATTAGGCTTGAGCAACTGTCACCATATGTATTCAACAGTAAGTCTTCCCATGTAGTGTGGTTCCTTATTGACATTCTCTACTGCAGTATCTAAGCTAACCCTGTGTGAAATAAATGGCAGTCTGAATTTCTGCTGGCTGTGGGTTATGCTTGTGTTGAATTTTTATCATAGCAGTTCTTAGTTGTGCTGGAGGTTGCTTAGATAGAGAGGATTATTTCAGTTGTGAATAAAGTTGTTTTTGCACAATGAAGGTGTTTTTTATTAGAGGAAGGCTCTGTGGGCTTTGTTTGATGATCAGCCAGCTAGTTTCCTCTGGCCTTTCTTTATCCACCCAGAAATGTTTGGGAGAGACTGCTCACGTACAGTTCACTCAGGGCTATGGGACCTGTGTTGTCCTGCAGGAAGGCAGCTGTTCTGGCATTTAGGTGCAGGTGGTTAGAGACCGAATCATTAATAACTTGGAAAATTAAGCCAAATCTTTACAGTTTCCCCCCAAACCATCTGTGACCATGGTGATCTAGAGCAGTGGGGTGACAAACTACTGCCTCCTGAGTTATTCTTGTTCCCAGCGTTGGAAAAACAGAGATGGAGATGGAGTCTCGTGGTCAGTGAGTCGGGTCCCCGGCTCTTTGTGGCTTTGCCATACAACTGCCTGTAAAATGGTTGTGCTCCACCTGTAAATCTGCTGAAGCTTCCCTCCTGCTGGTCTGTTTGGGAGGCTGCTCTAGAACCTTCCACGCTCCGTACTTTGTCTCATCTGTTGGTGTGCCTTAGACACAGCAGACTGTGTGATCTGGCTGTGAGACATCAAAGGTGCTGCGACCGCGTCCTTGTTTAGAAAAAGGAGACTGACTTTTCATTTCTTAACAAATGAAAGAACTTAGCCACGGGTACTACCTGCTAGCCTTGTTCTAGTGATCAGCCAAGTAGGTGGATGTGGCTGTGATCAAGGGTTGTGTGCGAGGCCTTCAGTGGTGCTGGAGAGCCGTGTCCCACCTCCTGCTGCAGGCCGTTTCCTTGTGCTCCTCGTCTCTTTGGTCTCCTTGGCCTGAGCCGCTCTGTCCTCAGGTGCTGGTGGGCAGCGAACTCCCTTCTTGTTGTCCTTGTGGGCCTGTTGCCCCCTGAGGCTGCAGGGCTTGGTTCTCTCAGTTCCCTTGTAGCCCTCGGACACTAACCATTCTTGCTTTCCATCTGAGGCACTCTTTGCAGTCCTGAGGACTGAAATGCACTGAGAACTGTCTTTGACCCCAACATCCTGAGTTTGATGAGGACTGTGGGAATGGATGAGTGCTGTCTGGGTTCTTGGCAGCCCTAAGTTCCTTGGAAGTTCCTCTGTGTGCTGGAGGGGAGCGATGGCAGACACAGTGCAAAGCAGTCCCCATCCCACATCATGTTCCAGTGCATCTCCTTTGCCATGGCTTTATCAGAGGCCCTCTGCAATGAGCACGGCAGCCTTGAACATGCTCTGGTGTGACTTGGCGATGCCTTGTTTTACAGCCCTGTACAGGACATTCTAATTGGGAGGCCAAGGTTACGTGCTGTGGGAGCTTGGGCACTGCTTCTGTACTGGTTGTCTAGTGGTCTGTATTTGGAAATGAAAAGATTTTTTAGGAATAATGAGAGCTTCTTGAGACCAAGATAAATTATTTTCTCTTGCTAGAAACTTTGAAAAATGAGTCATGGAAGAAAAAAGAAAATAAAGATTGCTTACGAAAGTCAAAAGAAATGAACTGAATAAAACCCAGATGTCTTAGGGACCTTCAGAAACCTTTTTTTTTTAAGAAATGGGGATTTTGTTGTGTATATGTAGAACTGCATGGCCAAACCTGTGGTGACTGGGTGACAGGGTATAAGCCTGTTGCCTTTCAGGCCAGTGGGACATAGAACTAGTGCTTTCCTACCATAGGCTTGTGTAATTTCTCTCCTAGGCCTGAGCAAGGTCTTATTGCTGGGTGTTAATTTGTCTGTAATCAGTTAACGTGAGGGTCTCCTGAAAAGGTCAAGGTAAGCCCACGTTCATTACCTGGCTCGTGCCCTGATGCAGGAGAATATATGGTCCCTGTTTTGAGATTGTTCTCCTGAGGCAATTGGGCATAGGCAGCTGTTATTTCTCTTCTGTTTGTTTCAAACTAAATCTCAAACTACTCAAACCTTTTTGATGAAATTTGTCCTGCATGCGGAGGTCTCGAGGCCAGTCTGCTCAAACTGTGAGACCGGAGGGTGGGCAGAGCAGCCAGCTGATGTGCCATCCAGCCCGGTACAACCATGAGGCGGTCAGTCCGTCCACTGGCCCAGCAGCACGAGGGCTGGGGTCGTGCTGGGCAGGGGGCTGCTGGTGGGCCTGTGGGAGGGGGGCTTCCCACTGCAACCACAAGGTCAGCAGGCTCGGTCATATCCTGCCTGGTGTCACTCCATCTGCTCTCATTTTCTGTATAAATATCTGACCTCTTTCTCATCCGTGCTGTCCTCTTTGTGCCAGTTGTCGTACGACAGGGTGTTATGTCCAGTGTAGGAAAGTATTGATTCTATTGGTTTATAAATGTTACTCCTCAGTTTATTTGTTTAAATTTTATTTTCCAGAAGTTACGTGGAAGTTCTGCCTTTTTGAAATTCCACTTACAGTTTTATATACCTGTTTTGTATCTGCTTAAATAAACATTGTTTTGCCATTAATGTGCCTCATTCTTTAAATCTGTTCCCGCAATTAAGTTTTGTTTATGCCCCTGATCAATCCTTTAGGTCTTCTCTTAAATGAGTTTGGTTTCTGTTACAAATAAATAGATCTTTGTGATTACAGTCTTGGGTGGTATCCTGACGAACCTTGCATCGCTTTGGGTTAAGTGATTTAAGATAAAGAGAACATAGAATTTATATACACTGTTTTGCTTTTTCCAGGAAAAACAACCTTCCAACGTTTAGAAATACTAAACGTATATTTTTAGCTTCAGCTGTGAACCATACACCGCTTTCCTCTCTTCTGCATGTTTATTCACTTCTTAAACGTAAGACATGAAGATGACTGTACTTCATCTCCAGTGTTTCTTTGGAGGCGTTGCATACACTGCGACCCAAGTTGTAACTGTTCCACTTGTTCCAAGATTATCCTGGAACTTCACCCTCCCCTTTATTGAAGAGAGGAATGATGAGCTGGGTTGCAGTGGGAAGTCACAGCATTGAGCTCTTTGGTGCTCACTCTTACAACGTTGTGTACCTGCAGCTATGTGGTTGTGCTGGGCTAGCTGTTGTGCTCCTGGAGCAGCTTTTGGTAGAACAGCATTGGCCTGGGCCCAGGTGCCTGAAACATCCCACCTGGATCGTCAGTACTTGGGCAGCCCTAGGCTCCAGGGTGGAAAGCACTTTTTAGTCAGCAGCCTCTTCCATTCAGAGCTGGCTGCAGTCTTGTGGTGGCTTTGAATTATGCCCACTACTGCAGCATAACCTAGAAGAAAACCAAAAAGCTGGGGTAGGAGTGTGGGGGTTTTAGCTCTAAGGATCCTGCTTTCCTGACAGCTGCAGGTGATCAGCAGGCTGTGGGATACTTGCATCCACCTGGGCACCCCTCAGCACTGGTGGCAGGTTTGCACATTTGGGCTCTGAGCAAGTGCCGCAGATTCCACAAAGCAGTGAGGTATGTTAAGACAGTGGGAGGAGGGGAAGGCAGCTTATTGGATTCTTATAAAATCTTTGAAATGTTGTTTATGGTCTAATATTGATCAAGAATTAAGAAAAAGATGGGGAGGTATCTAACGAGGACTGTGCGATAGGAAGAAGTGTCAAAATTTACTTAAGTGCAAAGAAGAAATGGAGATTCCCTGGGGACACGCAGAACAAGTAATCCCTCTACGATTATTAAAGCTGCCACCAGTTGGCATTATAAACTCTATTTTTAGTAATCCTAAACTATGACTAGAAAAATTGGTCTGGCCTAAAATTTTCTCACTCAAAGTTTAATTGTTTGCCACAGATCAGGCTGTGCACACTTGGGCTTCTTCAATGTAATCTGAAAGAATACACATGCTTGCCAGAGGAGGTATTTCTGTGCACTGCACCAGTGCCCCGGGATGCAGGGCAGGGAGCCCTCCAGGAGGGCACAGAGCTGATGCTGCAAACAGCAACCCCAGCACAATCCCTGAATGAAGCAGGTAGTGTACGTGTAGAAATGCAGGTGAGCTGCATCTGGCATCAGGGCTTAGTCTCAGAGTTGCATTTGAAGACTACCAGACATCAACACCTGTGACGCTGCTGGAGCTCTTAGGATGGTTGTTTGGAGCAGACTCCAGTGGTTGCATATTGGGTGGAGGAGATACTGTCTTAAGAGCATTCTTAAGCTGAGTTTTTTGTTGTCTTTTTTTTTTTTTTTTTTTTTTTAAATTGTCATTAGTAACAAAACTTATCATAAACCCCTTGATCCTGCATTTCCCTTTATAGCGTTTTTTTCTGTGAATGAGTTTAATCCCGAGTGTTTCCAGTTTCTTCAGGACCAGGAAGGAATTCAGTTTACTGGACAATCTTTTCCTTTGAACCAGGGTCAGGAAATTCTTTCTGTTCCTTCTTATTTCTTCTACTGGGAAGGTCATTTTGAAAGAGATGGGAAGAAGCCAAGATGCGGCTGGTTGCTGTAGCCTGGTATGAGAATTATACAACCTCTCGGGATTGCTGTCTGTCATAAGTCCTGCCTTCTGCTGTGCTAAATTTCTTTGAGTTTAGGGCAGGATTTTTCCACTGAGATTAGTGTTGCAGGTCAACAGCATGGCTTCTGGATTGTTGGTGCTATGAAACTGAAAATGTCCAGCTGAGTCCAAATAATCCTTCTGGAGAGGAAGGATTGAAAAATTGAATGAAAAATCACAGTCAGAAAACAAAGGGAGGATTTAGAGATTGTGTCAGGCAGAACAGAATCAGGATCTCTGTTCTCTGCTACGGGTAGGACAAAACTGACCTGAACTATTGTGGTCCATTTGTCTCCATCTGTACTTCACATCCAAGGAAAAGGTTGCAGAGGTTTTGCTCATTTATTATAAAAACATCTCCCTCTAAAACTTTTTGGTACTTTTTTTCTTCAGCATTAGTTCATCTGCCAGGGACTTTTAGTCTTGAAAACTTAGGGGAACTTTCTTCAGACATCAGCTATTTTCAGTTCCAGCTTTCTACAAATGCTCATTATAGATGTAACGCCATGCTGGTGAGATAATTAGGTGGTGAAAGCATAACCATATAAGATAGAGTTTTTATTAATGGGAATCACGTGGGTGTGCAGTGTCCTGTTGTGCCTGTTTCCCACACAGGATTCAGGTCTGCTGCCTGTGAGTATTCACACTGAAGCTTTAAAGGGTGTTAGAAAACCTGTAGGTCAAGAAGACTCTTTCCTGTGATGTTCTGAATTTTTCATTCTTCTTCTGTGTGTTTTTAAGGGAATTTCTTCTATTATTAAAGAGAATGGTTATCATTTCCTATGTCAACATCTCTGTTTGCATATATAGCAATGAGTAATGTTGCCTCAGTGTCCTTTTGAAATGCTCCAAGATGAAATTCTTAGTGCTTTGAAATGCTATTTGAAAGTCATATAGGTACCCAGTGTGAGATTGGATTATTGCATATTGCCTTAAAAATGATAACATTTGTGCTTGGCATCTACAATGATATGCTGAGAATTCTTCCCAGCTTGTCACTGTAGGAGAGGAAGCCTTGTTGACAAGTCAAAGAACAAGATGCCATCAAAACTCTTATTTCCATAATGGAAATCTTCTGTTTCCCACTCTTTTCTTGGGTACCTGTTATGGTTGGCTGTGTCATTAGACCAGCAGAATGAGGTGAGAAACAGAAGGTTCACTGCAGACTTTATTGGGATGGTTGTACTTGGCTTGTGTACATCAGTTCAGTAGCTGGACCCAAGCATGCTCTTCTCAGAGGACAGACAAAAGATACATGCTCAAGCTTGACTAGCACAGGAAATGTCATCTAATTTTATTAATATTATTTCCAGCAGGTTGTTTGGAATGGCTTTAGGTCTCTGTTTACTTTTTGCATCTTGCTTTGGATAGACTTTTTCCTTACAAGAATTTTTTCTCTTAAGGTGTACGCTTTTTTTTTTAAACAAAATTTTAAACCAAACTTATGATGCAATTTGTTCTTCATCCACTGGTTGCTCTTCTAGCATTGTAGTACTTAAAAGTGCAAATGCCTGGGGAAAAATGTAAAAGTAATCCTCTTAATTAAACACTGTCAGTGCTTTTCGGGAGGTGTGTTTGGGGGGTTACACTCCTGAATGCCTTCTGAAGGTCCTTCTCGATTTCCTATGCTTTGCCTACATCCGAATTCTACAGCAAAGATGAATTTGTCTCTTAACTGTGCAATGCTGAATAGTGTTTGAAAGTATTAAGAATTTAAAGAGCCTTCCTGAGTGGCCACTGAACCAAGGTACTTGTCAGAATAATAGCCAAGGTTATTCCCTCCTCAGTTTCCTCTAGCAAGGTACAGTTCTTAACGCGGTGACATTTTCTGCTTGTTGACTCGGGAAGCGCAGGACAAATACAAATGTCTCATCTCATCTGCCACATGCTCCTCTACTTCCCACATCTGTCAGATGCATTTTCGGGACAATCGGGTACTGACAGCCAGCATCGCCTTTCTGTCTTAAATCAAATTACAGTGAGGTTTGCTTTAGCTGCTGAATGTCTTCAGTCAAAACCCTGGCAGGTGCTGTTTGGTACTACCCAGCCATCATCCCATGGGCACAACCCATCCCATTCCTAGACCACCGCTGACAAATTGAGCTCTTCTCCCTTAGTTCAGGCCTGTCTTTGGCTTGTCCTAGCCATATCCTGGGCACCGGCTTCAGCTGCCCTCACCAAACAGTGCCCCCTGGGCCCTGAGCTGCTGGCCCTCAGCGGCCGAGTAGGCCGTTCTGCTCTGCTGTTACTCACTTGCATGTTGTTTTGTTTTGTGTTTTAAACCATGAAATAGCTTGAAATTTGGGTTAGGTTATGAGAGAACTTACTATGAGAGAATTTGTCTGTTCACATTCCCAGAATTTTACTTACATATCTCTGTGCCTATACACACATAACTTGTGCGATCCCTCACGCCCTGTCTGACGTCCCGCAGCAGGCTGCACGCAGCCCCACGAGCCCCGTGCAGACCCCGCAGTGCCTGTGCTCATCGCGTTTCCATTCCCTGTTGCTTACGAGGCTCGGGCTGACCCCTGCAGCGCCGTGCCCGGCAGTTCCCTCGCTGCCTGTCATTCTGCGACACGGGGAGCTTTGGCCTTCATTGCTGCCTCATGATGACCTGCTTGTTAACGTTGGCATGCCTGCTCGGTGCATTGCTTTCCTTGTTGTCCGGTGTGTCTTTTATACTGAGCAGTTCTCCAGCATGTGATGTGATGAATCAGGTGTTTTCTCATCCCATGTACCTGTGCAGTGAAAGTAAGCTGTCCCAGCCAGGTGGGTTGTCTCCTAGATCCCTCTGTGTCGAGCAGTTTCCCAGTAATAAAAGGACTACTTTTCCCCTCCCCAAGCTAGTTTCCCAGCTCTGGTAGTTTTTCTTCTGGAATGGTTTTTTTTTTTGTCTGTTGCACTTGAGTTATTTCTGTAAAGGGTAGAAAGTCTGATTTCCTCCCTCCCACATCAGTGTTCTGTAGGGTTTCTCTGGGTGACCTGACAGATTTAGAAAGGAGTAGCATAGGTAGAAGATGTATTATTCCACGGTCTTTAAAAGCTCTTAGTTAGGCTGTTCTGACTCCATCAGGGCAAAGTCACCTTTGAGCATGTCCCTTAGGGCACAAAGCAGAGTGGCTGTTCCTGGAGAGTCCCTGGGGGTGTCAGCATGAACCGCCTCGGCTCAGCCATCCACATGCAGGGGCTGACGTTGGGATCAGGGTAACCCCACTACTGCAAACCTGCTGGCGTGTGTTGAGCACCGTGTGAATCCCCAGAGCCTCCATGACGGGTCCAGAGGGATGCTCTAGGCTGTCAGAGATGAGAGGGGGTGATTCATCTGTCTGCATGTGGCTGTCTATATACACAGCTACACCTGAGATAGTTGTCTAGACTCCCTGTAGTCAGTGGTAAGAAATAGCTCTTCCAAAGTGCAATTTATCTCATCCCGAGTTAGACATTTAAAATAAGTCTGATGAATCACACCCTGAAATAGGCTATTTCTCTGTTGACTAGCTCAGATATAGATAGCCTTTTAGCTCTCTGTTTCATCTGTCTTGACCATTAGCCGTGGCTATTACAAGCCATAGCAAGGGGTTGCTTGACTTCAGCATCCACTTTCTGTCCAGAAATTGTTCTGCTGTTGTCTTTACTTAACATCCGGCTGTGGAAGTTAATGAAAAGGGCAGTCATCAATCTGACACTCCTCACCGATCCCAAGTGGGTATTAACTAAAGATATTGGTCTTCTCTTGGAACCAGCAAAATGTTCCCTAATGAATCATACTTTCACAGTGTAGACCGGTTTCCATGTGGCCGAAACATTGCTTTGCAAAGGGAGCGAGAGACAGATGTTCATGGCTGTCTCAGTGCCCGCTGTTTCATTTAGGTAGTGAATTCCTATCTTTAGTCTTTTAAGGGTGAGGTTAATTAACGGCTGAACAAACCTGCTGGTGGGTGTCCTTTGCATAAAGATCAGATGTGTTTCTGTTCGAGGCTTTCCAGCTCTGGAGAGGTGAGACTGGCGCTTTAGCAGCTCGCTCCCAAGGTGGAGCTCTGTTGTGTGACTGTCTGGGACTCTGCTGGCACAGGCTTGCCAAATAATCTGAATCCTCAGCTTTGGGGAGAAGCGTGCCAGCAGAAATCTCTGTGCCTGACAGTAACAGCTTGCTTTGAATCCAGCCACATGTTTGTGGATTAAATATGGACCTTGGGTCTAACACCTGTAAGACACACCAGGGGCTGCCTCTTTGCTGTCCAAACAGTGTCTCTTAAAATTAGAGGCACTGCTGTCACATCAGCTGGGAGTAGCTGATGGGCATGAGGGGTCATCCTTAGAGTGTTTGTTTCTTGTCTTGATTAAAAATTAGTAATGATCCACATACTCTGCTCTTTGTTTAAGGCTTTCTGTCAGATCATGTGCATGTAGTACTGTTCTCATCTGATCTCCTGCTGCCTGTCAGAAGAAGCATTTCCTTCTCTGTGGGCTTGTGATTGATATACTTGAGTAAAATGTTGGGACAGTTTAATACAGTCTGCTTACAGACTGGGCAAGAGATGATGCTGCTGCCTTTGTGAGCTGGAGAGCGTCAGCACATCGGTTATTAACTCACAGAAAGCCTTAGGGAAGGAAGGCTTGAATCTGAGCCGAGTCTTGGGAAGAACTCAGGTGCGATGTGATGTAAAAGCTAAACCCAGGGCACAGATCTTGCACCTTGTCCATGGGGAGCATGGATGGATGTCTCAGCAGACTTCTAGCAGGTTGATGAAGAGAGCATCTGTTGCCTATTTCTATAATGTAAGTGATTATGATGATTTTCTGTAAGTTCTGTGCATTACCTCTAAATATTATTTAGTTAACTTTTAATTGTAAGAATAATCCTAGCTTGATAGGAGCACAAACATTACAGTCTAAGGAAGCTGTTTAAAGTTGTAGCAGGTGAGGTGAGGGATTTCCAGTGCTCCTGTACAAGTTCACACACCTGCAGGACGGCAGGGAGCCCCTCCACTTAACTGCAGTGGTTATCTGGGGGCTGTGTGAGCCAGGAAGAGGCATTTTTGGTGTCAGCTTTTAGTACCGTGGGTTTGTCAGGGGAGTTGTGAGCTTCATGTGACACCACAAGGCATGCGCTCGATCTTGAGTCTTGTAAGGGCTTTGGTGTGTGCTTGTGGTTGTGGGCCCTGTGCCCAGCCCTGTTCTCACCTGCCTGGGGCTGCTTTCTCAATGCAAGTTGTTCGGTGAGACCATGTGGTGGCCAAAGTCAGGCCAGCTGTAAGGGCACCTTCTGGTTTCATCAGGAGCACTGCTGGCCTTTAAGTTAATGAGTTTTCTTTGCACTCCTGCTCAGCTCTATTCTGTGGCCCTAACATCTAGATCTGCTTCTGGGATTTTGGTGACTTGTTTAGCCGAATCTTTTGATTGTTGTCGTTCTTGAACCCAGGGAGTTCTTGTTAATTGGCTGTCTGCGGTGAGCATTTGCGCAGTACTGACTGTTGAACATCTGCTTATCAACAGTTTGGTCATTTGAGATTTTTGTTAGGTACTACAATCTTCTTTTTTTTTTTTTTTTCCTTCTTCAGGTCTTCACTATATAGGGCACCCAGAAGAGCTGGTCCATGCTGCCCTTTGTAATAGACCAGTTTACCCACTTCCAGCTTTTTTGGCCTCTGACTTGGACCAAAAATAGTTCATTTAGTTTAGTTCAGTTCTCTCCACTCCCAAAGCTACAATTATCATAAAAGAAATTATATTCACTTTAATTCTGCAGAAGAGCATCTACTTATAAATATGACTTGCTGTGACTAATACATTTCAGTTCAGATCACTAATGTAAATTAACTAATCTTTTGGTACATCAGAATCTTGGCATTGTAATAATTTTTTTTATCAGTGACAGGTAAAAGGAGGGGATGCGCCTGGTGATATAACTGTACTGATCTGTACAAGGTGGTTGGGGTGTGTGGGCATCTTTCAGCAATGTTGCTGTTTACAAACTTTTGGATATATGGGTAGTAAATGTAAAATCCCATGGTTTGGTTTCTGGGTATTGTTTTTCCTGGGTTCTCTGGGGAAAAAGAGTTTCTTTACATTCCTCCTTTCACACTGAGATTTCTGTAGGCTATAAATCAGTTAGAGAGAGTTTGAGGGCACTTTTAGATATGCACACGAACAGGACGATATTTATTCTAACTTCTTTTGAAATGCTCTCTGGGTTTTGGGGTGTGTTTGTGGTAATTATTAGTCAAATTATTGTGGCAATGCAAGATTGGCTTTCCTCTTGGCTTGGCTGCAGACAAACGTAACATGGCAAAGACGTCTTCCTGCCAGGCGTAATGGCAAACAAATCTGGGGCTAAAATGTATTTTGCAGATGACCTCTATAGAAAACCTGTTGGAAATCAGGTTTGCGATTTTAACAATACATAGACTGTCTTTCCTTGGAAACCACTTGAATTAGTAAGACGGTCAAGTCAAATGCATTTAGTTGTGCACTGAGCTGGCAGCTCTCCCTATTTACCTTCCAGAATTAGAAAATGCTTCATTAATTCAAGTCAGCATCTTCTGTGTGCTTCAGTTTGACCTTAGTAGTGTCCCAGTTTTCGGCTATGGGGGCACACATACCTATTATTAGAGGGAAAATTTGGGTGTGAACTTGCCAGGCTTTAGTTGCTGCAGGATTGATGTGCGCTAGGATAACTTGGATTTCTTCTCACTGAAAGAGTGTGTGTACTGTGTTCATGGCAATGTAGGTCTGCATCTGGACAACTCTGCAGAGCAGCTGAAGCACTAATGGGCTGTTTGCATGCTTATGTGTTTAAAAGCATGTTTACATAGCCAAGCTGTTAGGCATCTGGAGAGCTGCCTCACGAACCTCTGGCTTCTCTCCTTACTGGTATATATTCTTTGTACCTGGCACTATGACGATAGCAACAGGTTTGAAAGGGCCATGCATCTTTTATGGTATGTCTCCTTTTGGTATTCTGCCTGTTCTGGGGATCTGTGTCGTGGATGCTGACAGCATGGTGTTGAGCACGTCCCCACATCTCAACATGCAGCCGAGTCTGAGAGCTTGGATCTGAACCTGGGAATGAGCAGGCCTGAAGCACCTGGGCAGGGGCTGCGGGGCCACTCAGGTGTGTGCAGCCTTGGTGGACTTCGGTCTGGTGTTTCCAAATCCACTTTTGAGATGAATGTGTGTTTTGCATCCTCGCAATTTACACAAGCACAGTCTTGAGGACCCTATTATCTGAAAATACAGAACTGTTTGTCTCCTCTAGAGAGTATAAAGGCATGTGCAGCCATCATCCACCACTGCAGGGTGTTTATGTATACTTAAGTTTTCTTCAGACTCTTTGGTTCAGGAGGCTGCTAGAAAGCACACCCAGTCTTTTTCTCATGCTTACTTCCCTGCCTCTCGAGGGACGTTCCGTGGCCGTGGCTCCAGCCTTACGGTGGTGGTTTCCCCGCAGGTGCAGCGGAGCCATCTCGGACACTGCCCCAGCAAAGGCTCTGGGCATGGAGCAGCTGATGGCAACGTGCAGGGCTGGGCCCGGCGTGAGGTCTCCGACCTGCGGCAACAGCCGGCTTCTGGCCCGGGTGCCAAATGGCAAGCAGGAGGGTGCTGTGCTGTGCTGTCCCCATGCTGCACTGCCACGTCCCCAGGCTGGGCGGTGTGGGAGCTGGTCCTTGAGCCCTGGAGTTAGGGTGGTGACCGGGAAGAGCTTTGGTGTCTGAAAGGTCTGAAGGTGTCTGGATTTAGCAAAGCTGGTGAGGAAAGATTATCTGGAAAAAAGGAGTTGGAAGTGTAGGCGTTAGTATGTTTCTGGATGGTGTGGTTACTCATTCAGAGCTAGAACCACCTGGAGCCTCCTGAGGACTTGAGTGGACAAACCAGACAGCATCTGTCTGGGGTGAGGTTTCAAGAAGCCTAAAACCAACATCTGGCACCAGTCAAACAGGACGTATGTTCTGGGACAGATCTGGCCATGTAAATGGCATGTCAGCTGATGTGGAATTGCTCCTGTACATGGTGCGGGAGTTCTGAGGGAGGGAAGGACGGGTGGGTGAGCAGGCTGTACAGAGGAAGAAAGCAGAGAGTGGTCCAGATCTGGGGAGGAGATGGTGCAGGGAGGAAAACGTTTTGTGGTTTTTTATACCCACTTTAGGCAGGAGGGAGAGAGGAGTTTGGGGGGGGAGGGGGTGAAAGCTGGGTGTTTTCTTTTGTTTGTTTGTTTGTTTTTACATAGACTATTTTATAAATTGAATTTCCTTTTCTGTTAGTTTTGGACTGGAAGGCCTTGCAGAGTTGTTTTGTCTCATGGATGCAGGGCTATGAGGTAAAGGAGTAAAGAAGCATTGTCCTCTAAAGTTGGTATTAGAGAGTGTGTGGGCTCTGGGCTTTGAGAAGAGCTGCGGGGCCAGCATCTGCAGGCCATAGGAGGCCAGGCCATCAGTGTCCTGCTGCTGTCTGTGGCCTGGAGGTGTCCCCGCAGCTGAGCTGGAGACAGCTCTTGTGCTCCTGTGTGTATTTCTGCTTTGCTCTCAGCTGATGCACTTGTCCCATGGTTTTTCTCTTTCATTTTCGTTCATGCTTCGCAGTAGACGAGCAGCTTCATGAACTAGGTAACTATGACTTTTTTCTATTATTTTTCCTGCACTCCTCAGCATCTTTTCCTAGTCTTCTCCTTGCTGTGCCCTTTGCGTGTAGGAGTTTAGGCTTTTGGAGCTGAGTTTTTCCTCTTCCTTCCTTGATTCCTGCTGTCTAGCCTGTATGGGGTTGAGTAGCAAAGAAGGGGGCTTTCCTTTCCCATCCTGCTGTTTTTTCCACAGTCCCTGAAGTTTCTCTGTTCCTGTATGTCTCTTGTGAAGTACTTGGGAAGACCAACGGAGGTGTACATGCTTCCCAAGAAGATACTCCTGTGGTGTCTGAAAAAAGCTGTGGAAAGGAATGAGCTGATCTAGGAGAGTCTACAGAAGTCCTGGCTGCTGAGGTGGTGCATGACACCAGGGAAGAGAGTACCAGACCCTACTGCTTCCCATTGCCTGTGGACAAGCTGGAGGAAGTTATCACCGAGGCCAGGTGGCCTTGTGTAGGCTGTTTGTTTTTTTTCAATGCTGGCATATAAGTATTTGAGCTATGTCAGGAAGGACAGATTCCCTCGTGTGATACCATTCTCAGGCTGGAGATGTGATCCTGTGGCCTGTAGGATGTCACTTGGGAGCATCTGGACAAGGAGAGTGGACTCCAAGAAGCACTGTGCACCACTGACATCCCCATCTGCTCCCATTACCTGCTTCTGGGATTACATGGAGCAGAGTCACACCAGAAACATCCATCTTAAAAACAGCCATCTCAGTCAAAAAAAAAAAAAAAAAAGTCATCAAAACAGTCATGCATGCCTACAGAGGAAGAAGCCCAGCAAAAACTCCAGGTAGCTGTCTATGTACGGCCAAACAGGCCTGGCCCCTTGTTTCAGCACAGGGATGGCCAAATACCTTTACACAATCCAGGCTTCTGTTTCTGATGATGATGTGGTTGATACAGCACTAGAGGCAAAGGAATCCCTGTACAAAAAGACAGAATTGTCCTTCTAATTTACAATGAATGGTAGTTGACTTTTGCCTTCAAACACTGTAATTTATAATTACAGGCAGAACTGGCAGCTGAAATTGCTGTGCACCTTCTGTGCTTTCACAGGCTTGCTTCACCCATCCATGGTATCTGTTGTGGCCTCAGCATGGGAGAGTAGCAACCCACACTGGGAGGGAGGAGGAGGCACATTTTCATGGATACTCAGTGGATGTCCTGGGGATAGCTTCAGGGCAGGTTGCAGAAGCTGGAAACATTGAAAAGAAAAGAAGTCCAGAAACAGGTTTGGGAGTGGATTTCTTCTGACGACGAAACTGGGTCTCGTACTGTGCCAAAGAAACAGGGAACACACATCCTCCTTGTGAGTAGGCTCCAGACATATACCGGCAGACCTGGGAAAGTTGCAACACAAATGTGATCAGCTCTGACTTTTTTTTTTTTTTTTTTTTTTTTTTAAGCTTTAAACTGTTCCCAGATTTGGTTGCTTTTCTGTGTGGGTGTCAATAAGCACATGACAGAGACCTTTTCTGCCAATCTAAAACCCTCATCTGACATGCCCAAGTGTCATGGCTTCCTGGCTAAATATTTAAGATTTTTTGTTTGGTTTGGTTTAGACATAGTAAAAAAAAGTTTTCTTTAGATTTTTAGTTCTGATCAAAAACTGGACCTCAGATCTGGGGTTAGCTGGAGCTTTGTTTAAAAGATTGTTGAGGCAGATGTTTGGTGTAGGAAAGTCACCCTGAACAGTTAAGTTCAGGCACATTAGAGGTCACTGGAAACACAGGGCCACCGAGCGCTTTAGAGAAAAAAAATGTTAGACATAATAATGCACTGGCAGCTCCTCCATGGCCATTTATCCTCTTGTAAACTGTTGCCAGTATTTCTCTGAAAAGCTATTAGATTTGCAAATGCTGATTCCGCTTGGGAGCGTTTCCTGGGGCTCTGCTGACTCACGAGGCCAGCTCTGTGCAGCAGAGTTGTCTGCTTGGCGTTCGTGGCCGGGGCTGCGAGGAGGAATCCCGCTCCCAGCCGTGCCATGGTGCCAGCCGCACACCGTGGGCGTTGGACGGAGGGAGCCGGAGCCTCCCGCCTGCAGCGGGGCAGCGAGGCACAGCCCTGCTGGGCACCCCCCACACCTCCTCTTGGGGGTGAAGTGCAGCAGGGAATGCGAGCGGTGCCGTCTTTAAGGAACAGCAGCGCTTGCCAGCTTACCTTGAAGCAGCTCTCATGACCAAGCACAATGAAGTACAGAATGAGGAAGCACTGCTTCCAAAGGAGAGGGGGGTGGGAAAACAAACAAAACAACACAAAAAAAAACTGTTACCAAGAGCTGCTTCGAGCGTAGCAGTATTTCAGCTGCTGCTCAGGCCTCTCTCCTGCAGTTTTTCCTGGGAACTTCACAGCAACACTCCATGCTACCAGTGTTAATCTTTGGAAACAGTACCTTTCAGTAGCCTTTGGCTCTTAGTTAAGAAACGGAGCACCTCCTTTAACTATGCATGAGCTACTTGCTCTTCATCCTTGCCTTCCTTCAGAACCACTCCTTTCAGAGTTTTCCTGAAAACTGAGTGTTTTTCTCCTCCCTCATCACTTTCTTTTATTCTCCCCTCTTCGCCCATCTTCCCCAGTTGTTTTGTCAGGGTTGCTGCTCTAAGACATGCTTGTTGCCTGGCTGTGAAGGATTCATAACTCCTTCCCATCTTCATTTTCTAGACTTGAATTTCTCTTGCCTTCCTAGGTTGTTTCATTAATTAGCACATTTCTTCTCCCTCAAAAGGTTTTCCTTCGCTTTGCAGCACTTGTCATGTGGATAGCATATGTTGTAAGCCACACACCAGAGGAACTGTTTACTGCACATACATCTTAGTGGGCTGCTAACTTCGAGTCTCTCCTGAGAACCCACCTGGCATCAGGATTGCTGATGGCAGAAAGGCAGCAAACTCTTCTTTCTTAATATCAGAACTAAGAAGCAGGTGCAGGACAGTAGTTATGAAGAACTACAATAATGAAACCTCTTTCTCCACTTCAGTTTTCTTCTTCAGAAGATCCCAGGACTTTCAGTCTTTTTTCATAAAAGCCCTTTCACTGGCTTTGGTCATGTCATTTTTTTGGTCACTAACTTTTCTGTAGCTGTGAAGTGCTTTTGAAGTGACCATGTCACACTTGACACGAAAATGAGGTGTCATGCAGTTTGTGTTATCCTCCTGTTTGTCTTTTTTTTTTTTTTTTTTCAGTATGACAACTACAGAGAAGTCTCAGCTGCTGCTTGTAATGCTTACTGGGTTCTCCTTGCTCTGGGGATCGCTTAGTTTGAATGCAGTAGAGTGTGGTTTCTTGAAGTGTACTGAATGATGCACATCATACAAACTGCTGGCTGTGCTGTATGATGCAATTACCCTGTGAGGCTATACAGGTCTCTTATTCTTTGCATAATCACCTTGTCCCAATTAGCAAAAGTAGTTTTCTATTTCCTGTAGCTCAGTGGAAATGCATCTCCTCTTCTCTGCGTTGCTGTCCTTTAATATAAGAATGTGAAAATGATTGTATTTGATCGGGACCAAGGACCATCTGGTTCCACGTCTAGTCTATGACAGCGTCCCGAAGCCACGGTCTGGCGCAGGATTAAGACAGGGAGGTGCATAGCAAGGCTTTGCTGGCAGCTTGGAAGTTACACGTTTAACAACTCAAAGACTAATCTGTGGTTCTGGGTCAACATTTTTTGCTTTCATTATTTTTTCTGATTGAACCCGTGATAACTTGCATGGTCGGTAATGCCCTACAGTAAAGTGTTCTGCAGCCTGTGTCGTAAGAAGAATCACAGGCTGGCTGAGGTTTGAGGGGACCTCAGGTCCATCTGGTACCACCACTGCTCAAGCAGGGCTGCTCAGAGCTGATGCCCTGGGCCATGTCCAAGCGGCTCTTGAACATATCCAGGGAGGACCCTGAGTGCTGGTTGATGCACCCTATCTCTTGTGTTAGGAGAAGCAGAAAAGAGCTGATGTGTACTTGTCCTTTCCCAGCCATGCATGATTCCCCTGCCTTCCCACTCCAGTGGTGTTTTACAACCTGAAGAGTTCTACTCTATGCGTTATTTTGAGTGCAGAAGTCATTCCAGACCTTTGTTCTCATCGCCTTCCTCTGGAACTTCTTCTGGTTCTCTCCCTCACTTTTGACGTGAGGAGATTGGAACTGTGTGTGCTGTTAAATAGGTGGGCACGCTTGGCTTTATACAGTGGCTTGATAGCTTGGCTTATGCTTGGCCTTACTTAACCTGCAGCAATGAGAGAACAAAAACACTAGTTTGTTTGCTGTCCTGAGGAGAGGTAGTGCTAGGGAACTGTCTGATGAAGCTGATTTTTATTGTATAATGGATGGGTAAATGATGGTTCTTACCAGCTTACTCTTCTTACAGAAAGTGGCTTTCAAAGCCTTTTTAACCTTGCATTAAATATGGAAATTAAAGAGAAAAAAAATACAGAATAGTTAAGACTTTCAATTTAACATTCCCTCTCTGTCTCAGAAGGGAGCAGTATTCGAAAGCCCTGTGCGTGATCAGTTTTTGTTGCTACCTGCCATTTTGGAGAGGTGGAGTGGGAGGTAGCTCTGGTGATCTGGAGCAGCGGGGTGAACTCTAGTCCTTTCGAAATAGGATGTGAAATGAACCTTGTTTCCACTCCTAGTGCTGCGTTTTGTATCCATGCAAGGAACTACCCTATGTGTCATAAGCACATCCTTATTTTCAGGTCTGCTTCTTGGAAAACACTGCAAGAGTGCAAAATATGATAAGCCCTACAAAGACCTGATAGACTCATGTCATACTGATGCATCCCAAGGCTCTGTTGCTTTCAGCTGCTTTTGGACCTGCATTCAAAGTGGCATCGTATTCCTCATAGGCTAACCCAGGCTTTTAAAAATCCATGATTAAGAGAAATAGAAACGCAAGGAGAAGAAGGCAGGGAAGGAAAGGGTGAGGGGGTAAGGAGAAGGAAGCGTGCAGCCTGCCCTGGCTGGAAGAGCTGGGGAGCCCCAGCTCTGCGCTGGGCTGTGGCTGGGGGCTCTGCACGAGCCCTCGGCGTTGCAGGGCTCATCGGAGATGTGGCGTGCTGAGCGAGCCACGAGCTGCTGCGTGCTGCGCTGTCTGCAGAGCCAGCTAATGCCCTGTGTCCGCCTGTGCTGGGTCGTGCCAGGATCTGCCGTTGCTGCAGCAGGAGTGCAATTTCTCTGCCCTGGCTAGGTCTGCTCGTTCCTCTGTGGTCTCCACAGGAATGGACTGCGGGGGCGGCTGCTAATCAGAAATGAATCCTTCCTTTCATCTGCTCCCTTCCCTCACTCACTTTCGTGTGGGTGTTTCTGTCTCGAGCAAATTGGATTGCGGGTTGCCGAAGCAGAGCCTCTGGGACAGCCGGTGAGCGCGGCTCCAGTGTGCAGGCAAGTGTCTGGAAGCACCGGGCAGTGGCAGCGGCCGGATCCATCCCCAGCAGCGCGGTGGACACGCGCTCGGTGGCCTGCAGGAGGCTGAGCGGAGGCAGCGCCTGGGCAGCTGTGGGGCCGTGGGCCTCAAGGAGACGTCCAGTGCCCGGCATCCCTGTGGCTCCACTGAGCCCAGCCCCGGCAGCAGCCCTGATGATGCCGTTTGCCTGCCCATTTTTCCATAATGGACTTTGGAAGAGAAAAATAAATTATTAATGAATTTGAGGATTTCCACAAGGACTGAGCACCGTTTTAGTGTCTGCTGCTTATTTCACGAGGAATTTTAGTGCTATTCGTTCTATTTTCCACCGTAATTTGGACCTCAGCCTGTAAGCACGTGGTCCCTCACTCCCCTTGCTGACTCCAAGTAGAGAGGGTCACAGCTCCTCATCTGTCCCCGGGCTGTAGTTATTTCCTACATGGTATTAAGTTTTTCAGGTCAACTGAGGCATCTCCTGGTAGTACTTCCACGGGTGATGACAAGAAACATTTCCCCTGATTGGACTTCAGAAATAGTGGTGAAAGGCATAAACCTGGGCTGGGGAAAGTTCCTGTGCTTCCCTTCCCCAGCATCCTGCGGTTGCTGGGACTCCTCAGGGCCTTGCAGCATGCTGTCCTGGTGGTGTGCCAGGTGGAATCGCCCTCGTGGTCAGCTTGCAGCCTGCCATCGCAGGAAGCAGAAAAGCCAGGGCCAGATCCCTGCGGAAGCTGATGCGAGGAGCTGAGCAGCCCCAGCAGCGCTCAAGTTCTGTGCTTCATATGTTTACATCAGACTTGGTGTATTTGGTATCAGAGGAGATGTTTAATTTTCAGAGTGCTTCACTTCTGTTTCTAAGAAGTGCAGTGTCATGCTGCAAAGCGCCTTGGACAGGAGGAGAGGTCTGTGTTGCTAATTAGAGAGCAGCAAGCTCTTGGCATTTGAAATTGCAAAGGTGTCAGTGGGCTGCTCAGAAGTATATGATCTGGCAATTTTTTTATTTTTATTTTTTTTTAAAAACAGTGAAATGGCTTCCAGCCTTAAAGGAAAGGGTGGCGTACTATTCCAACTGCTACGAGCTGTCTGCAGATTCAGGCAGAGAATGGTTGTCTTGTTCTCTCTGGCCAATCCACAGGCAATGCAGTATTCGCTCCTACCTGGGATGCATAGCCTGAAAGCTGACTACCGAGAGCTGTGGGGTGATAGTGTGATGCAGAGTGAATGAGAAATACGTGTCTGCTTCAGAGCTAATAAATGCAAATCATGCACATAGGGAAGAATAGCCCAAATGCTACATATACAGCAAAGGGAGTCAATTAGCTATTGGCATTCAGATAGTAGATCTTGGAGTAATCGTTCTTCTGTAGCACTGTCAATAATAATTACAAGTAAAGATATAACTAGCAATGCTGTCTGTAAAATCAGTGCAGTGCTCAGGAACTGGGCAAAGTCACCAAAACAAACAATGTTGGGAATTATTAGAAAAGCTGTCAGGACCGAAACAAAAAATGATCAGCGTTCATAGTGTAAATGATGTGCCCTCATCTGACGGCATAGGTCCCCATCTCCCTAAGATGTACAGAGAGGGTAATGAAGCTGATCAGTGATGTTCAGCCTCATCTGCATGAGGAGATACCCTTGTGGAATTTAGGATTTATCCATTTGGGAAATAAGTGGTTGAAGTTGGTATGACAGCAGTCTGTAATTTCATGATTAGTCTGGAGAAAGTAGAAGATAGCAGGCAGCCTTGGAGATGCTTAAAGAAATGTTGGTTCCACCCTTAAGACAGAGGAGAACACTTTTATTTTTATTTTTTTAGCATGGAGTTAAACTGCAGAATTTATTGCTGCAGGACATTGTAGAGGCCAAGGATGTGAATGGATTTTTAAAAAGGAGAAGATATATTTATGGCAGACATGTTTGCAGTGTCTGTTAGACAGTATGACTCCTGCAGTCTCCGGCTCCGGAAAATCCCCTGAGCTGTCAGCTCCTGGAAACTGCAAGGCTCTGAAAGACGGATTGCTTGGTGTGTGCTGCTTCTTGCAGCCGTTCTCTAAGTGCCTGCTGCTGTGTACGGGTGCTGGAGGCGTAAAGCCTCTGGTTGGGTTCAGGGTGCCTCAGCTGATGTTGCCCACGTCTCCTCTTTTGGATGTTGAACTGGATTCTGCCTCTTTTGAAGCTTTCTGGCTGCTTTCATTTGCATACTTTGTTTGACTGTTGTTTGCAGTCCAAGGCTAGAATGTGAGAAATAAGAACAATTCTGTCCTTTATGCTTCATGTGATGTGCAAAGGGAAGAAAGCGAAGGTGAGCGCCAGGCCAGGCAATGCAGTGTGTGCTCAGGCCTCTCTGCTGTCTGGGCTCCCTGGCTGCTGAGTTTCACTTAACTCTGGTCTTGCAACAAGTGTTATGGGCAGCAGCCTTTGCTCTGGAGTTCACGGGACTGATGAGTGGCTGCTAAAGCATCAGCAGCAAGCCTGTGCAAAGTCAGAGTCTGCTTCTTCTGCCTGCATTTGGTGAGAATGATGTGTCAGGGCAGGGATTCCTTCCCAAGAGGCCATCGAGTGCTTTACAGTTCGGAATTTCCTCTCTGTATAGCTTTTGAGTGGATCTGGGGGATTCCTAATCCCTCTGTCTTTAAGGAGAAGCTTTCTCAGCTGCAGCAGTAAATTAGAATTGCAATTTGCTAGTCCCCATGTAAGTGTCTGATACTGAAATGTTCCTTGGAGTGGGGCTCATGCAGGGAGGGTTTAGAAAAATCACATCAGCCTGTAATAACCTCCAAGATGCTTTCTTGCCTTTCTTTGACAAGGCATTTTAGCTGCTTGAGTGGTGTTAATACAGCAAAGCACGTCACAGTGCTTCAGTGGAAGAGGATTCAGGCAGCAGGTAGGGATTTCCTGAACCCTGGGGCTCTGGCGGGGTTCCTCCTGCAGGAGAGCAGCCTGCCAGCGAGGAGCAGGGGGAAATGAACAAGTAGGGTGATGCAGCTTGGCAAAGCATTTGAATTTCTCATAGATTTCTCTTTTTTCCTGGCAGCCTGGCACTGCTGTGTGGCTACGAGTTTGTTCTCTGTGGGCAGTGTGCTGAGCAGACCAGTGTAAGTCGGCTAAGAGGGACCTCTCTGGCTGCTTTTCCATGTTCAAGAGCTAAGGAAGCATGTGCTGCTGCTGCTTCCTTCACGCCGGCAGTGCTGCTAATGCCACTGAAAGCCTGTGACCCCTGCAAACTGAACTGCACGCGTCTGCTCTGCAGTGCTAATGAACATGCTCAGCGTGGCGAGGCATTAATATGCACAGCAGGACAGTGGCGGTGCTGGGCTCTGCAGTTAAGTGCTATAACAGCCCCACTCTTCTCTTTGATTGCCCACCAGAGGGTTGGAAATGAGATGGGCAAGGGCATGTAAGGTGGTAATGAGGCAAAAAAGGCAAAATGTCTCACGCTGAGGAGAAAACTGAGACATGCCACGGCAGGGGGGTTGCTGTGTCTGCGTGTCAGCCCTTTGTACTGAAGGCAGGGTGACGCAGTAGGGTCCCCACGTTCAAGGACTGTTAAACTGTGGTCTCAGAATCCAGAAAGTCCTCCTGTAGTGGAGGTGCCAGGGTTAAACCTGCCAGCAGAGGAGCTCAGGGCAAGCAGGGTACCCCTCAGGGCATGCTCTGGTCCTGGAGGAACAAGTTAATTGGTGTCACCTGGCCAGGAAGGCAGTAAATGGACAACCATAGTGCTCTGTGCTGGGCAGCTGCTCTTCTTCCCTCTGCTCTCTGTACTGGAGAAGGAAGATGCTGTTTTCTGTTGTCTTGTTCTTCAGACCCTAGTCACCAGAGTATCTGCACACCTTAACTGATGTGAATAGCTGCCGCCTCCTGTCCCTGTGCTGAGAAATCAAGCAGTGATTATATTAAGATTTTATTGAATATATTAAACTTAGTGTTCTGTGTATTACTAGCTGGGGGGGGAAATAGGAGAGGGAAAAAAGCTCAGAGGCTTTCGTGTTACCTCAGTTGCAGTGGAAATACCTCGACCTCTAAGAAGTACAGAATGCTTTTTTTTGGGATCTTCCACCCCCCCTCCCCTAGACCTTTTGGTTTTTCCAGGTGCTCTGCGAGAAACTTGTGCAGAAGTTAGAGTGCAGGAGCATGGCTTGTATATTGCAGGAGAGACGTGTGGTCTGGGTGACTGTAGTTCCTGAGTTTTCAGAGTTTTATGTCTAGGTTTGTTGTTTCTGATATATGGTAGTACAGTGGCAGTGAAATCAAGATCATGCTCTCGTCCTTCAGGATGATATTGAGCCTGCAGGTGACCAGGCGTCATGCAGGTGTCTTTCATATGTTCTGCTCTGCAGTGCTCAAGATTGTGAAGAGCCTCCTAAGTCTTGAGTCTGTTCTGTCTGTGTAAATATATCCCCAAAAAAACACCCCAACACTACAACTGTGAAACAGTGTCTTTCTCATACCTTGCTTTGCCTAGCTGCAGTCTGAGTGTTTTGCCTGTTAGTGGGCCCTCTTGCTGCTGGTTGTGTGGATGGATGTGGTGGCAGGTGAGCAGAGCTGAGTTAGTTGCACTGAGCTCCACTTCCATTGCTGTCACCCAGCTGTTTGTAATTGTTTCACGATTGTTTTTGTAATTGTACTAGAGAAAGGTGACCCTTAAACACTTGACATGTGAGGGATGCAGCAGCAGGAATACACTTGCCTGTAACTTTTTGAGTATATGTTCTTAAGAGGGTTTTTCTTTGGTTGTTTTGTTTTATTAATAAATTCTCTGATGTTCTGCCATCTCTTCCAGACAGCGCAGGGGCATTTCATGAACACTGCCTCTGCTCAGACAGGAGAAGTTCTGGCCATTCCCAGACTGCCCAATCTATGCATGCCCTTCCCTTGGCAGGAGGCACCTGAGGTCCAGCAGATCTGTAGGGCACAGCTGAACTAGAGTTATGTGGTCATTTGGAGATGACTATTACAACTTGTCCATGGTCACAACAGATTGCTGTAACCTTTAGTCCTTCCCATCTGGACAGCACCTGTGTAGTTCGGTCTACCATTGGCATGTCCATCGTTGTCTCCTGATTCTGTCTGTGCTTTGGGGGAGATGTTAGCAAATTAGAAGTGTAGAGAAGATGCTAGGAAAATGATCTGACCCTGGAAAGTTTGTCGTGTCTATATGGGAGAAGGCAGCTTGTAGACATGCAGCCTGAAGACCCAGGTCTGCATGTATCCTGAAGCCATGGGCAGGCATCTGAAGGAGATGAAGGAAGAGATGTGTTTGGATTTTGCACTTGAAGTTTTTTGTGAGCCCAGTGGTGAAGTCCAGGACAGGACCCTGGTGTGCCACACCAGCTGCAGGATCTGTCCTTGGAGCTTCTCTCAAACCCTGTCAGAGCCATCAGCTTTGGTCAGCACAAAATCATACTGAGCCTTGGCTCTGATTTCCTGCTGACTGGTGGTTAATTCCTCGTGATTAATCTTCTTTGGATTGAGCTTGGTGAAGATGTTGGAACCCTTTACCTACATTTCTGTCTCACTTAGGGGTCAGTGAGAGACTGTGTTGCAGGGAGAGCAAAGGACACCGGGGGGGATTACTAGACTTGTACTGCTAGTCCCTGCTCAGTAGCTGTCAGGACTTCTATTACCTAATGAAGCCACAGACTCAGTGTTGTCATTTGTTCATCTCACGGTGAGCAGCATTGGCTGTTTAGGTTTGGTTTCTGATGTGAGCAAATGGGATGGCTTTAAAACAGGGCTCCGCAGCCATTATTGTTCTACCTCGTCTAGACTTGTTTCTCTCGGGATGAGCGGTCAGTGGCCATAGGGAACGTGCTTGTCCTCCTGGAGGCTGCAGGTGAGACGTCTGCCTGGTCCTCCTGGCACTGGCAGAGCTGGCACGGGTGCTGCCCTGAGACTTCACACCAGTTCCTGGACACTTGTGTCATTGAGGATGTACCTGCAGGTGTCTGCACAAGGCAGAAATCATAAGCATATAAAATCTTCAGGTACAAACCAGCTTCTCTGACAGATTTGGGAAGCACTGCCCAAAAATAAGTGGTGCTGTCCTGATCTGTTAGGAGGAGTCCTGCTTTTCTCTCCGGAACAGCTGTCCTTCTCCTTTCACAGACAGGAGAATGGGTTAGATGAAGTCCTGCTCAAACATAGCTGCATGACACCCTAACGGGGTTACTGGCTAGTTTCCCCTTCATCCTTCTGGGGTAGGTAAGGTAGATACATTTGTAGCCTTCAGTTTGTCCTCAGACCCCATTTTTTTGATTGCTCTGTCCAAATCACAGAATGGTTAAGATTGGGAGGGACCTCTGGAGGGCATGCAACTGGCCTGCATTGTTCTTGCTGTGCCTCTGAGGCTCAGCAGTCCCCAGATGCTGATTTCTATGCACTCTGTGCCCACCTACTCACAGGCTTATACATCCCCTTCTGTCCAGCACATCAACAGCTCCCAACACACCAGAGCTCCCCAAAACCAACCTCTCTTATGCTTTGTGCACATTTTGGGTACAGAAAGTGCCAGATACACCTGCTGTCTAACCTCTGTTTGCACATACTTGTGAATCCCCACCCATGCTCCTGTTGGCACACCAACTGCACTGTGCCAGAGCTGCCCAGGTGTGCTCACTGCTCACATCTGTGCTTGCTTGCACAGGGCAGTGCAACAGTGCCTGTAACCTGCAGCAGGATTTAAATGTGCTTGAGATATCCAGCCCTGCTTTCCTGAAAGTCTTTGCATGTTGTGAAGCAGATGTTGATGAGCACAGGGGAGGAACAGACAGAGAAAGTGTTGCTTGCTTTGTCTGAACTGAGCATATTTCTTGTATTTTAGGTGAAGAGCCTAGAAGGAACTGTTTTTCAGTTCAAAACTGCTTTCTTCGGGGCATTTTCAGAATGCTAGAGGGAATGGAGTCTGAGCTGCTCCTTCTCTTGGCTAGATGTGATCAGCCATGCGGGGAACAGATGAGGAGCTGTGGTGAATCTGATTAAAGTATGCACCACCAGGAGAACTCCCGAAGGATTTCCCATCAGGTCTGTTACGCCAGGTTGAAATGAAAGGGGGCTGAACACATGCAAACAAGAAGTTTGAGATGCACAGAACACCAGGCTTGTGGTAGGGCACCAGTTGCACCTAGTAACATAAAATCATAGAATCATTAAGGTTGGGAGAGACCCCCAAGATCATCTGGTCCAACCACACCCCTCCCACCAATGTCACCACCAAACCATGTACCTAAGCACCACATCCAGCCTTTCCTTGAATACCCCCAGGGACGGTGACTCCACCACCTCCCTGGACAACCCGTCCCAGTGCCTGACTGCTCTTTCTGAGCAGAAATGTCTCCTCATTTCTAACCTGAACCTCCCCTGGTGCAACTTGAGGCCATTCCCTCTGGTCCTATCACAGTTACCTGTGAGAAGAGGCCGACCCCCAGCTCCCCACACCTTCCTTTCAGGCAGTTGTAGAGATCAGTAAGGTCTGCCCTGAGCCTCCTCTTCTCCAGACCAAACACCCCAGCTCCCTCAGCTGCTCCTCACAGGACTCATGTCCCAGGCCCTTCACTAGCTTCGTTGCCCTTCTCTGGACATGCTCCAGGGCCTCGCCATCCTTGTAGTGAGGGACCCAAAGCTGAACACAGCACTTGAGGTGCGAATACAAGGGGACAGTCACCTCCCAGGTCCTGCTGGCCACACTATTCCTGTTACAAGCCAGGATGGCATTGGCCTTCTTGGCCACCTGGGCACACTGCTGGCTCACGTTCAGGGGGAAGTGTCTCTGGAAGTCTCAGGTCAGTGTTGGTGGGATCTCTCAGGGGTGGAGGAATTTCTCTGGAGACTTAGGGGAAGGGAGGAAAGATGCAGGCAGGCTGGAAGGATGGATGTATCAGTCCTCTTCGGGAAAGGGTAAGGAACGAGGTGACACTACCTAGCGTGGGGTCTGTGATAGGGTTGCTGTTGGTGCTTCCTAGGATGGGTTCTATCTGACCTGACTTTATGCAAAGTTTGCCCTTCTTGTCTGAGGCTTTCTCGTCTCCTGTGAGCATGCCTGTTGGGATGCACAGCTGGAGGAAGCTCACGGCCTATCTGCGTGTAGGGCACTGCGTGCCCAGTGCTCTTCCAGTTCCACCCAGACATACAGTGGAGGAAGGCTGTGTTATGACCAGAGTCTTGTGGCAGTGCCACGTTCTCTTACTTTGCTGGAAACTTGGAATACTTCCTAAGAAGTCTCCTCAGATGGGTTGCTGTTTGGTTTTTGGAGAGACAGGCAACCACCAGGTGGTTTGGCCTGCATGGTTTCTGTTCACTAGTGCTTGCAGTCGGTCCCTCTGGCTCCTGGGGAAGCGCTGTTTGAATGTGTGTGTGATGTGCTGCAGCTGCCAGCCACATGTTTACCAGGCTGGGGGCCAAAAGCTGCAGAACATCTTCAGGAGAAGGCAGTTTGTCATTGACATGATTGTGCCTTGTAGGAGCAGGAATAGCAGCAGCCCTTTGGTGTCTGTCAGGAGGTCCCATCAGCCGTGGCAGTACCAGGTGCCCAGGGAGGGGAGCAAGACTGCAAAGCTCAGTGGCCCTCATCTGTGAGGGGCGTTGCTGTGTTCACAGGCCCTAATGGAACTTGTTGGGTTTTCTGGTTGTTGTGTGTTTTGTTGTTGTTGTTGTTGTTTGTTTGTTTTTTGTTGTTTTTGTTTTTTTGTAGTAACCTTGTCTGTTTGTGTTTTTAGCCCATGCAAGTTCTTTGTATCCACAGCAGCTTAAATGTGCATTTCATGAAAAGCCATTTCATTTGAGGATTTTCTTTTGCTTACTATCTGCTGGTTTTGCTTGATAGCACCTAAATCATTGGTCAAAGAAGCAGCAGGCAGTGGATCCCTTCTCACTGTCAGAGCCAGTATAGAGGTTTCCCCTTCCTTGTATGGGAGAAGTTCCAGACCCTTCACTGTCCCCGTCAACCCCTTCTGCATCTGTACCGGTGTTGTGCACCCTTTGAGCTAAGGGAATTGAACTGCACCTGGTATTTAAGGTGCTTTCCCTTTCCTAAAGTTTGATTACTTTTTTGTTGCTGTCAGTCATTGAGCTGTTCTCATGGAAGGATCCAAATCAAAATCTGATTTCTGAGTGGCAACAGGTCAGAGCCCAGTTCCATTTATGTAATATTACTTTCTCATACACAGCTGCGGCATGTTTGCCTGTATTGAATTTGATGCTGGCAGTTTGCCTGCTAGCTTGGTGTTACTCAGTGCAAGTGTTTGGAGCAGAGTCCAGGTCTTGCTCTCCTCTGGAGTGCTTCCAGGGGCACCTTCCCCACCTCCCAGCCCAGCTGGGTGATGCATTGACTCTCTGGGACCTTCCTGAGAGGCTGGAGCCAGCTGCGAGCCCTGCAGCATGAGCAGATGGGATCTTCCGTGCCTTTCCAGGCAGTCCCCACCCTGGTGGGACTGCCAGCACCAGGGAGGGGTGTGGACCTATCCAGGTCTTTGATGGGATTTTGTGAAAGTTGTTGCTTTTTCCTGGCAGCACAAAGTACTCCAAGCATGAGAGGGTGATCCGGGGGTGGAGGGTGTTCTGCTGCATGTCCTTTGAGTGTTGGCCTGCGGTGTTGCTGGTAGCAGAGCTGGAGGCTGTCTGCATGCATGTGTGGGAAGGACGTCTCGGAGAACACCTGCTAACACTCCCGTCGTCTCCGCTGAAGACTAGGTTTACTGTCTTCGTGCTGCTCTGTTGTTCCCATATGTGCTTTTTGCAAGGCCCAAGAAGGAGCAGCACGGTTGCATGCGTTGGCTCAGGTTTTCCTATACCAGGACTGTAGAAGGAGCTGGAGCTGGGGGAACCTCCTGCTGATCCTGGTGCGTGTGAACAGAAGACTTGGGCAGGGAGCCACGCTGCCAGCTTGTCTGACGCAGCTCAAGCCCTTGTGATAGTGCACGTGTGCTGTTGGCAGGACCAGGCCTTTAGGGCAGCCACGTGGCTGCAGCACCCTGCCCTGCTGGGGCTGCCCCGGGCTCTCTGGGAAGCCGGGGACCTCAGGCAGGTGGACGTCAGCCCCTGTGGCAGAGGAGCAGTTGTGAGGGAAGGTGCTGTGGGTGTGCACGCTGGGGTGTTGTGTGCAGCAGTACGTGCAGTGATTCATCTGAGTCTTTCAGGGCAGGTTGGCTTTAGGAAAGGTTTGACAGCCCCAGTGTTTCCAGATGTCCCCCTGAAGGACTGTTTATCAGGCAGGTTCTTACTGCTGGGGCACGCTTATGGGACCGGGGCTCTAAGCACGGGGCTGTCCAAAATCCAAAGGGCTCGACACGTGCCACATTTTGCCTGTAACAGGCCGTGGAAGGGTGATGGGTCAGTTTGGTCCTTCAGGCATGCAGTATTGCTGCTGTGAGTGGCCTGGGTGGGATGTGTGTCACTGGGAGGTGGGGAAGGAGAAGTGGAAAGATCCTCCAGTGGTGGGAGAGGAGGAGGAGAAGCGTGAGCATCAGGAGAACCGTACAGTCCCCTTTCAGCTTGGATCATCTCGGTCAGGGCTGCCCTGCTCAAGCTTTGCATATCACGTTTTGAATCTGCTTATTGGATACCAGATCCTGAAGCTCTGTTCAGGCAGAAAAGTCCTCATTAACATTTTGGGAATACGTTAATTCCCTTCCTTTCCTATTCCAACCTGCTGACTTTGATTGGCACTATTTTTTACAATAAATGCTTAATTAAAGGCATAATGACTGTATAATGATTGTATTAAAAGCAAGATGATTATAAAAATCAGCTTAGCAGCTGGAGGCTGAAGGGCTGGAATAGCTCAGAGCAGAAATCTGCGTGGCAGTGCTGTGCAGTCTGCTCACAAGCTGATTATATGCAGCATCTCTGCTGCTGTTGCACTCGCAGACCCCCATCCATGGCCCTCTTGTTCAGTGCTGTATGGAATATCACTGCAGAAATACCTTCTGCCTTAAGGAATTTCAGCCTAAACCAGCAATAGGTGGGGAAAAGGTAGATGTACCACTGCTGCCTACCATCTGTGTTGCTGCAGATGAGGAGCCGAGCTGTGACATTAAGGAAGCTACAAAGCATGATGTGTTTCTGCATCAGCACCAGCTGCAGCCTCTGGCCCCAAGTCCCTCAGACTGGTGAGCCAAGTTCAAGGTCTAAGTCCTTGTCTGCAGGAGCACTGTGGCCTGGACCAGCACTTGGAGCTGAGGCCGTGGCTGACCATGGTGCTCAGACCCCAGCAAGGGTGAGATGTGTCCTTTGGGAGACAGCCTGCTGAGGGCTCACCAGGCTCACCTTCCAGCCTCGCTGCCTCCTGCATCCAGCGCCGACTGCTGCTCCTCACTGGGTCACCTCTGTTAATGTGCTCGCCTGGTCAGCGTGTGGCACAGCCAGGTCCTCCTCTGCCCAGCCACCGGCTCCACTGCTCATGTAGATCTCGCCGCTGAGGAGTGGTGGGCTTGGAGCACATCTGTTGGGTGCATTGGAAAAGCCTTTGTGGTGTGTCCTTAAAATGGTGGTGAGCGTCACACAAAACTTGAATAGAATGGAAAAGGCTCAGGAGAGGGAGTGAGACAGCCCCCTGCAGAGCCTGTGGCTTGTCTTCTGTTAGACCCTGGGATGTGCTACAGGACTGTGTAGGGCAAGGATGGGGTGTTCTGGTTCTTATCACTTCTGCCCTTCCCTTCTAATGGCACTCAGGTGGATCCCATATGCTCCTGGAGACTTTTCAGGTCCCCAGACTTTGAACTTAATTGCTTTGACCTGCCTGCATCTGAAGACGCTAGGAAAGGTGCAAGAGTTGGTGACAGATGGTGTGGGTGAGGGTGGTCTGCTTTCTCTCTGCAGTGCCAGTTCTTTGTGCCCATTCTTCAGGTCATGTCTCCACTCATCCCATAATGATCTCATTTCCTCTGCTGCTATATTTGAGCTCTGCACTACCTCAGATCTCGTTTGGACCCAGCTGTGCCTCTGTTCCTCTGAGATAGCTGGAGCCCCAAACTTAACAAGAGGCAGAAGATGCAATTTGGAAAGTGCCTCTCACCCCAGGCTGTTACTTGTGCTGTGCCTGTGTTAGGGTAGTCTGTGTGAAAAGCTGAAAGTTTAAGTTTATTAAATCATAAGCACTTACTGTGATTTTCAGTGTCAGTTTTGAAAAAGTTGGAAGCTATTTGAGTGTGCACTGGTGCAGGAATTATAGAATTAGATGCTGAGAGAAGTCCTTTTTTGTTTGTTTGTTTTTGTCTAAAAGGTTTGTAACCCCTAAAATAGGTTACCATCATCAAAATGTAGGTTGTGTTTGTAGCAGATGTACTGGTCCCTAGGCAGCAACCACCAGGTCTATGGGGCTGGAAATGTTCAGGCACAAGAGGAGCTGCAAGGAAGGGATGGACATCCCCACTTGGGTCAGCACAGCTATGCTCCTCTGCTTGGTCTGCAGAGCTGCACTGCGTGGCCATGCTCCATGTCTCCCTCTGCAGAAGGAGGTGCAGAGCCACTGCAAACCTGTGTCTCGACTGATGTGTGAAAGGTTGTCGTGAGCCTGTATGTGTAAACCTCTGGCAGACCCATCAGGACTTGCTTGGTTCACATTCTTCAGAACTGGGCTTCACTGGGAATGTGGGTCCATTGCCTGCTCTGAGGAGGGAGGAGTGGCTGCCCTCTGCTCCTCAGGCACAGAGCATCGTCTCCAGCAAAGGTAGGGCTGCTCTTTTTGTGGACACAGCTAGTCCAAGCTTGCAGAAGAGACACTTGCAGCAAGTACTCAGTGCAACTTTTCTGTGCTCAGCCTCAAGCACAGCTGCTTCAGCATTGCTCTGCTGATTCTTTGGGCTGCTGTAAAATCAAATTCTGCCCAGATTTTTTTCAGGAACAGTGAGGAAACGCCCTACCCCCTTTCATTTCTGATGCAACAATTATTATTTTTCTTCCTGTTCACCTTTCTCTGTTTTAAAAATCATTTAGATGTAAAGAATTATGGATGCAAAACAGGACACTAAAAGTTGCATCCATCATCTTGGCCTCTTGCTGTATAAGAAGCAGGTTGATGTGCCTTGTCCTCAGACTTATCTTGAGCTGAGGGTCCTTTTTGTCCCTTACTCTCTTGGGATGACTTTCATTTCCTGCCTAACTTGGAAATCTGGGATGCCGAATTACTGCCAAAGTTGCTTGGTATTAACACCAGTTCTGCTGGAGATGCTCAGGTGTTAGGGAAAGGTTCTTCACTGAGAGGGTGGTCAGGCACTGGGACAGGCTGCCCATGGCAGTGGGCATCGCACTGAGCCTGACAGAGTTTAGGAATTGTTTGGACATTGCTCTCAACGTGTGGCCTGATTTTTTGTGTGGTCCTTTGGGACCCGGGAGTTGGACTTGATGATCCCTGTGGGTCCCTTCCAGCTTGGGATATTCTACGATTCTGTGATTTTCTTTGATGGTTTTTTGGTTAAGATCTCCATCAGTCAGCACAATGAATCTGATCACAGAAAGCACCTGCTAACTCAGAGATGAACATGTAACAAGGAAATCCACCAGTTTGCTTTCCACCTATGTGGAAAGCTGATGTTTGTGTCAGGGTGTCAAAACTGTCCCATATTCTTAAGCTAACACTTTGTGTTGGATTTCTTTCCAGAACAGTATGTTTCAATATTATAATGCATGTAACCTTTGAGAAAAATGCACTTATTTTGCTCTGGTTCTGTATTTTATTACCATGAAGTCATGTAGGTAGGAGATAGCTGTGGCTGAAAGATGACAAATGGCCTTCATGGAGTAACAGCAAAGCCTGTTTGTGCAGGAGTGACGGGAGGCTTGTGAAGGAAGCTTTGTATCTACTCGTCATGGTTTAACCCAACAGTGGCATGGCTAAGCAGTGCCTGCATTTAGCTGCTGAATGGTAGGTGTGATAAACTGCTCTGAACACCAGGGCAGGATCATCCCGATGGGAGGTGCTGAGGAGTTTGGCTGTGAAAAGCGTGTTATGTTAAGGCAAGGCCTGGGTGGAACATCACCTCTAAAGCACATAGCTCTTCTGCAGCAGACTTGCAAGGGTCTATAGCAGATAAGTGTGGAGTGCCTTTGGGAGAATTCTGCACATACGGAGGGCTGGGAGGGGGTCCAGCCACAGTATACGTGTAGAACTTCCCACTGGAGAGCAAAGAGAGCAACGTGCTTTCCTTGATGAACCAGAAACACACTAACAGCGCTAACATTGGTTCGCAAACATAGCTCCTGGGATTTGGGTATCAGGTGTGCAAGTAATTATGTACTTGAGAATATGTAGCCTGTGCATATGAGACTTATTCAGGCTTGCTGGGCTGTGTGCATACACTTGAGCAGTATGCTCGGGTGTTCAAGTTGAGCTGGGGGTTAACAGGGCTCAGGGCAAAGGATTTAAAGCTATGCAAGACTCTGTGGTTGGCTTGCTTCCAGTTTTGAATGTGGCTCAGTACAGTCACAGGCAAATTAAAAGGAAAGGAGAAACCTTTCCTAGTGTGGGAAAACAATAGCAAGAAATGCAGAGTCTGAGCTCTGAAACCAACTGAAGGTCATAGCATAACACTGCTGTTCTGATGAGGGACTTGACCAAAAAATGGGTCAGTCACTGGTGATTTTTGAGAGCTCAGCGTCAGTAATTTACAGCTGACATTGAGCAAAACTGTGCTGTTGGCATGGTTCTGGCAGCTTCCTTTTTTCTGGGTCCCTAGTACAGCAGTGGCTCAGAAGTAAAAAACATGAAGGTGAAGAAGTGTGGTTGAGAGACTGTCATCTCCCAGTCAGCCTCTCAAGCAGTGCAGGGCGCTTTGTTTAATACCCAGGCGACATGAGAGATTGTTGAGGACATGAAGTTCTTGTGTAAGTCGAGGCAATATTTTCTTGTTTGCTGGGAAATTGTTTTAGAATAAAACTGCCTAGAGACCTGTGTACAACAGAGGCACCAATTTCCTCTCGACTTAATCTTGGATTACAAGAGTGTAATGTAATGGTTTTATTTCCATGGTGTGCTGTGCATCTAGGCTTGGAGTGACATCAGGCTACCTATTCCTTTTTTTTTTTTTTTTTTTTTGCCTCATTTTGTAGCCTTTTGGAGTTTCTTTGCTTGTAATGTAACTTCCAGGGACCAGCTGTCATGGGGTAGAGTTGGATATAGACTGGAATAAGATCTTAGCTGCAGTCAAGTTTATGGCTTCCTCCACACTGGGAAGCTGCGTGTTGTAACTAATCTGGAGCTATAAGCCAGGCTGCGTGCTGGGGGATTGGTGCCCTGTGGCACAGAGAGCCGTAGTGCTGAGAACAAGAGACCCTGGTGGTCATTTTTGTGGGTTTCCTACCACTGCAGGGATGTCTCAAGGAGTCACATACTGGGTTTGAGAGAAACGTGAGTGCTGCATCAGTCTTCCTACCTCACCACTGAGGGCATCTTATATGGTCTGGACAGCTTCAGGAACCAGCCTTTGTTTCTGCATGGCCTGTGCATCACAGCAGTTCTGGAAAGTCTCTGAAACCCAAGGCCAAGACCCCTCTCAGGGCATCAGCACACGCTGCCTGTTGCGGAGGCCTGGTATGATGCCTCTGGGTTTGAGATATGCCTTATCGCTAGGTTTGAAACTCTTGAACAGATTATCTTTCTGTCCCCCTCAAATGGCTTCCGGATAGTTATTAATAGATAAAACAAGCAGAATTGATTTGTCCCTTATTTGTAGCTCAGTGCATGAGATGGGAAGTCTGATGTTTTTCTGCCCCTCAGGACGCTGAAACTAAATTAACCCGTTATCAAATAATTTGGCCATGACAGCTGTGAAGGACACAAAGCCCCACAGAACCAACACAGCAGGTGAGATGTCAGCCGTAATGCCTGAACAGGCTGACCAGGAGTGTGAGGCTGGTTGGGTCAATGGGAACACACCGGGGTCCTGCATCTCGCAGTCCCAGGATCTGCAGAAGGAAATGGCAAGACTGACCGGGCTGGAGCAGCCTAGAGAAAGCTGTGGCAAGCAGCCTTGTGCTGCAGCATCAGGGAGAGCACAGGGAGCAGCAGGACTGTCCCCGAATGCTGCCTGGGCCACTTTGCAGAGGAGGACAAAGGAGGCTCCTCTCAGAACTGGTGAGGAGTTGGGGTTGAAGGCCTCCTGAGAGCAAAGTGTGGGGAACCTGGGCTGTGAGGCAAGAGTGGGAGACCCCTGCAAAGGTTAGCATGGAAGTCCCAAGGGTAGATTGTCAGACCTGTGGGTGAGCGTTGGGATGAGGGAGGCTGTAAAAAATGAAATAAAGGCTAGGCAGCAGGGCCTGCAGTCTTCCTTGTTGTCCTCTGAGTTGCTGTTTTATGTTTGTGCCGCAACTTGTGCTCAGCACGGCAGAATCCAAGTGGAAAGTCATGTCTGCGTCCTCAATGGCTGCATTGGCCCCAGTGGTATAACTGGGGTCCTTTCAGCTTCTCCCCTCAACAGGGACTTTGCATATCTGTGACTGAGGGCAGTGTTCACCTGGGCTTTGCCATGAAATCACTCATTTGATGGATTTTAATGTGCTGCAATAGATGACAGGCACAGTATGTTACGAATTTCCGATTCTGTGTCATTAGCTCTGGGGTGACAAATAGAACATAGATGGGACCTCCTGACACGAGGGCTGGCTGTACGTGTAGAACTGGTCAGCAACTCTGTTACACATCTGTCTTGCATCTCCATCTAGGAAAAGGGATAATAAATTAACGGGCATGCTGGAGGAACTACAGTGGCAGTAGTGCTGTGAGGCCACCGGGGAGGGCTTGGGTCTCAAACAGCTCCCACCTAAATTGCCTGTCAGGAGGAGACTTTCAGGTGTGTGAGAGGTGACCCCACAGGTCATCCTTGGGGAAAGCCCTCTAGGCACATACCCTGCAACAACGAGGTGGATCCTGCTCTTCCAGCTCATCTTTCCTGGCAACAATGACTTTGGACAGTAATGATGATCAAAACATTTCTTAAAAGATACCACCAACTGCAAAGTCTAAAGGGTCTGTGGGCAGCCTATTCCAGTGGATTTCCTGCAGAAGCAGTGCGGCTGGGTCGTGTGGCTCCCTGAGCAAGCCTTGGAACTGGAGCACTCTGCTGGCTGTGCTGCCAGGCATGCTGCCATCCTCAGGACTCATCGAGGAGAAGCTAGGAGGAGGAATATGGCAACACACATCCCTTTTATATGAAAAATATCAGATGCTGAAGAGAGATCTCGTGTTCCTCTGAGCAGGATGGAGAACATCATTCATGAGCAAACAATAAGGGAAATTGGCCAGTGTCTGCTGCATCGCCAGCACATGCTGGAGTGATCCCTGCACAAATACACCAGGAGAGGGAAATGTCAGAAATGCATTGTCCTGGGAGACAGAACAGGAGAGGAGGATTCTGCTTGAGCAGTGAGTGAGATGACAGCCTGAGCCCAAGCTCGTGAATAAATGAGCAGCTTGGATGCTCGGAGTGACTTTCCTAATAGAGTGGAAACAATAACAAATCAAAGCAAGTCAAATCTGTATCTGAGAGACTGTGTAAGAAGCAACTTTTGGAATTACTCCATGCGTATCAGTGTGTAGGGGACTCAAGTAAGGGAAAACCCTTTGGAAAAACCACTATGTTGGGTTTTTCTTTTTTTTTTTCTTCTTTTTGCTTTGTTTTGGTTTTTTGGTCTTGAAACTTATGAAACCAAGGAAAATAGAACCTTAAAGAGAGGAACAGAGGTGATAGGAACAAACTAAGGAATTTTGCATTCCTGGCCACCTGTGATGTTGCTAGTCCATGTGAAATGGAATATCCTGGTAGCATTTAGGCTCCTGTCAGGTTGGAAACCCACTTTGTGGTATGCAGCAGAGAATACACAGAACCAAATTGTGGAACTGAAGCTCTGCAGGTTGTAGAGTCAAGCAGTAGAACAGCTGACAATGCAAATGCGGGGTGCAAAGAGGTGGTTTTGAAGAGCTGACCTTGCTGAGCTGTTTTATATATTATCCCTTAAAGGTAAAATGGAATTGAAAACAATGGAATGAAAACAAAGGAAAAAGGTAAACCTTTGTCAGGACATCTGCCTTGTCATTCCCAGATGTCTGGGATCAACAAGCATCATTTCAGTAGGACATTTTCCAGAAGATCTGAAGAATGCTTCAGTGGATCGTCCTAGGGAGGTGTTTGCAGATACAGTGGAGTGTGTAGGAGGCAGCATGTAAAGGTCTGAAAGACGTGTTTGTCAACAAGTAAGGTCTCATAGCAGGATGGAGGAAAGTAGGGTCAAGTTCATGGTAGAACAGTGGTGGATGGTAGACTTTTGTCTTGAAGGGAAGGGCAAGGATATCTGCATTAGATATTAAACCGGAGAGCAGCAAGAGATGCCTCGAGTGGTTGAAAGAAAGCCAGAGTGATTTCGGCAGCTGGCTTTTCCTCCAGGGTCCTGCAGCAGGCTAAAGGAAGCTGGCAGACAAACTCAACTCAATGCATCAGTCGCTTGGGTGGAGCAAGTGGCAGTATAGCACAACACTGGTAGACAGCAGGTAGACGGCAATCTGTCTTAGAGCTTTTTTTCAAGTCTGTTTTCTGTTTGTTAATTTCTTCAAAGTGTATTTAAGTATTTCATGCGTGCATTGCAACATGACTTGGTGTATGCCTCATTACCATGTTTATAGCTATTCAAATTACCGGTGACCTTCAGAGCTGGTTGTTGCCCAGCTTGCATCAATGATTTGTAGCCCACAATAGACCATTTATTTCTCTTCTCCCATCAGCGCCAGCTTTCTCTTGAATGCTGTGGTATTGCCCTCTCAGTCTGGGGCCCCTGCAGGGACCAGTGGTTGTCACAGACAAGTTGGGCTCACGAGGACTTCTGAGTACGGCACTACAAGAGAAAGGCATGATTTTGAACAAGAAAATGAGGCAGGCTTTTTGAGTGACTTGGCCGGATGGATTGCTGCGAGGTGACACCCTGATTTCAAGCCAGGCCCTTCTGAAGTCCAGCTGAATCCACGCTGCTGGGTTTGAGTGCTATCCTGTTGTTGTGCCTGGCATGAATTGCTGTAACTTCAGAGCTCCTTGGCACCCATCTGCTCCTCTCCCTGCCTGCCCCCAAACTCGTGCTTTCTCTCCCTGCTTCCTAAGGAAGGTGAATGTTTATGCAGCAAGAGTTTGAATGAGCTGAGTGAGGCTGAGGTGCTTCCTTCTTTGCCTCAGTCCTCACTGACAAGTCCTTCAGGAATGTGGGGCCCCTGAAACCAGAAGGAGAGTCCGTGCCAAGATAGGCTTGTCTGCAGTGGAGGAAGATCAGGTTAGGGAATACTGAAACAAACTGGGCATCCAAGCCCATGGAGCCTGATGAGATGCACCTGGGAGTGCTGAGGGATCTGGCTGATGATGTTGCAAGGTCAGTCTCAATTATCTTTGAAAGGTTGTGTTAATGGGGAGAGATTCCTGATGACTGGTGAAAAGCAAATGTCAGCCCTGTCTTCAGGAAGGGCGAGGAGGAAGGTGTGGGGAACTCTGTGCTGTCCTCATAGGAGAGGTGCTCCAGCCCTTTGATTGTCCTCATGGTGTAATGAAGGTGACTGAGAGTAGTCAGCCTGGATTTGTGAAGGGGAAATCCTGCTTTACCAAGCTGATGACTTTCTGCAATGAGGTGACTGTCTTATTGGATGTAGGAAGAGCAGAGGATGTTGTTTATCTTGACTTGAGCAAGGCTCTTGACCTTGTCTTTCTAATGGCCTCATAATCCATATTTTGCCAGTTAGCAAGTTTTAAAGTTTCCCTTCCATTAGAATAGACTCAGCTTGCTATTTTCCTTAAAATCTGTGTTCAGCTTGGTGCTGGCAATCCTCAAGAAATAGAAAATCTTAAAAGAGAAGCAGTGTGTGAGTGAAGAGCAAAGCATAACAATGCAAGAACAGGAGAATCTGAAGAGCAGAATGAGTTCTCTTCCTTAAAGAGGTGGTTTGGAAGTTATAAATACAAAGTACTAGATGGGGAATTTTCCACTGGGAAGTGTTATCAGAACTTCTAATGCATGGACAAGAGCAGTGGGAAATATAATACGGGATTTAGATCTATTTCAAACTGTGACAACATCACAGCCTTTGGAGAACGGGAGCATTAGGAGTATTAGCATCTCAAGAAAGGATCTAGAGAAGAGACTTAAACGAATCTACTGTTTGGCTTGTAAGTCAAGCTTCTTGTCTTTCCCTTGCTTCCTATAGAATTAGTGCCTAGATACAGGCAATCATGAAGCTCCTCTTCTGTGGGGAATCTGCTGTGGCTGGCATGGAGGAGTATGTAATTTATGAGTAACTCTCGTATCTGGATTTAGCTGTGAATGACACATGGGCACTACGTGGATGGGTGCAGGGACAAATCCAATAGTGCTGTCTGTGCAGCTCTGGAAGACAGCTGAATTAGAGAGGTGGCAGCACATTGAGGAGTGTGGGTATGTCTGTGCCTTCTGCCAATTGGGATATCAAATACCATAGTAGTTCAGGAGTATATTTTCGGAATGGTGTATTTGTTAACTAATCCAGTTAAAAAGGGGAGGGGAAAAAAAAAAAGTTGTCCCCTCTGTTACCAGCAACAGAAATCCCAGGCTAGCAGTACAGCCATGGTCTGTGCCAGTGGATCAGCTTCCCCTTTGTAAGATGCGGTGCTTTATGCTTAACTGTACGTTCTTTTTCCTGATCTGAAAATGCTATAAATCTGCCACCTGGACATTAAGCCTTATGTTGTTTTCCTTACCTACCTAGGATAGCTTTCCTTTCCTTTCTTGCATGTTGCTCAGAGAGGGTGGGTACCCAGGAATAGCAGCAGTGACTCCCGTGACACCTGAGTGGATGGGGCCACTGCTATTTTGGATCAAGAAAAAAAAAAAAAAAGAGGTTTGACCAGGGAGACACCAATACTGATGGAGAGTGAATTACACGGTGCTTTGTGTAGAGATAAACAGCAGGAGCAGAAAACAACTAATACATCTGAAGCCTGAATGCTAGAGGTGCAGTGAGAGACCCTGGGGAGAGTGGAGGGCAGCAGGGTGACGCAGGGGACAGACAGCGGTGTGGTCACTTGAGCACGATGCTCCTGCCTCACCCCCGCTACCCAGCACTGCAGTGAAGTGGGGACATCCCGGAGAGGTGAGTTGAGAGTGCCAGCCCCCCTTGCCTCGATAGCCTTTTGGGGTAAAATGCCTCACACTTCCACCTACAGCTGAATAGGATCCTCAAGGCACTTGGTTTGCTAAATATGAACTGAAAAGACCTTTTGAGTGTGGAGGCTTTCCCTTTCCAATGGGGCACTTCTGTGTGTTCTGCAGAGCACCCAGCCCATTCTGAGGTATTAAGTTTTTGGTTTTGTTTTAAAAGTGGTGAGAGGAGGAGCAATAGGGCACTGGAAACTGTGCAGAATTCTTATGGAGAAGAGGGGCAGTAACTGCTACTTGTGTAGCTCTGGCAGCATTCACAATCACAGGATGCTTGCGTAGCCTCGTGGTACAAATGTTTTCAAAATTTATCTCAATCGCTATTCCTACTGAGGATCAAAGATCTGGCTGCCTGGGATTGTGTTTTAGCAGTGGTTTCATTTACTTAGTTTCTTGTGACAAGAGCTGAGTAACTGTTGATAACTGCTTACTCTGCCTATTCGCAGTGCAGACTTAGACAAATGAGCCAGTAAGGCTTCCCTGCCATTGCTGGTTGCCTCGTCACTGTCATCCCCTTGCCAAAAGGCCTTTTTGGTGATCTGCCAGAGGAGGTTCTTCATCTTTTACTGGGGCCTGCCTGGTGGTTGGAGGAAGTATTCGGCTGCTTCCAAGATGAATGCATTTGTGCTGGGACGGGTCCTAAGACTTGTCTGCAACCTATAGTCCCTACCTCTGGGAGAAACAGCTCTCTTTAACTGTCAAATTCACTTGAGTATGTTTTAGATCTTAGGCAAGCTCAAAAGGAAGTTGAGCTTCATGCTGTCAAAGACACAATGTTAAGTTCTGATTACAAAGTTGGAGAAACAGCTATAAAGAAAAAGTACAAGATAATGCAAATCTAACATAGACTCGATATCAGACTTACTTTACCTGCTGCTCAGGGGTTTGTGAAGGAGCTTCAGAATTCAGTTCAGTGGATCCTTGCCGGTAAGACACATCCTACTGAGTTGGAGCTTATCCTTGGGTTTGTGCCCCTTCTTTGGAGTAGGGGATTTTATAGCTGCTGATGAAGTTTCAAAGCAAGTCCAGGGAACCCCATGTTTCTGCTAATCAGGGGCATCTCTTCAGTGACATAGCCTGGGTGTTAAGTACTTTTTTATCCATCCAGGTAATGCTAAGGAAATTGTTTGAAGATCATTTGGGATTTCACTCTGACAGCAGGAACTCGAGGATGTTACAAGTCTTCTGTTGTTTTGTTTTTTGTTTTTGTCTGAATATCAAATGAATTGCAATTACGAATGTTACATCGTAGTGTTTTCCAAATGAAGCATCAAAAGCTTATCACTTTTGGGTGATGTGCAGCAGTTTCTCTTGATCTAAGTAGCATTTTGTAGGCTACATATAACACATTAGTTCACAAACATTGTGAGCCACAATAACCAGAAAACATAGAACTGTTCCCCTCCACTTTTTTTTTTGCATCAAGATGGTGCAAATAATTGGCCTTGTAAGTGCTTGAATTCAAGGGAGAGGTGCTCGTTGGCCATTTTCTGGGTAAAACAGGGATAATATCTGGGCATTCTGGGATATAATACAGAAATGGGGAACATCCAGACAGATTAGTAATGATTCTCACTTTTTTTTTTTTCCACTTGCACATATTTTTGTTTGCTTGGATGCTCTGGGAAAGACAATCATTTTCTCTGTGGCCGTAAGCAATGTAATGGTCATGTTTGATGCATTTTTAAATGTCCCAAAACAATACAAATCTTTCTTGCAGAGCCTGGTAGCATAAGGTGTGGGGGATCCAGTTGCAAGGAATTTAGAGATGACAGCTGACATTTAGAGATGCCAGCACACATTTGCTGGTAATGATTTTCATAGCAGACCCTGTGCTGGCTAGTCTGCATTGGACCCAAGTTCATTTTTCAGGTGTAATACGAAGTGCTGGTTTTGTTCATAGCTCTTCAGTAGGTTGGATCCTGGCTACCTGGAAGACATCCTTTTTCAGACAGCAGTTGGTGAGGAGCTCAAGCTGATAGTTCCCTGGTTTAATGAGGACACTGGTGATGTAATTCTCGATTAAAATTGCCCTGACTCTGAGTTCATTTAATCTTCAGAGCACGTTTCAAGACTTCCTTTCTGTTTCTCTAAGCTTTGAGCAAGTAAAAACAAGTCTTAATGGGTTGGGAGAATTTTTCTGTGACATTGAAGTACCTTGGTGCTTGGTGTCTCATTTAGAGTGAAATAGCTTTTTTATTTTTTATTTTTTGAATAGGGGCCTGTCAGGACACCCCAGTTCTCATGGTGACTCCTGTCATCGCCCAATTTCTTTCCCTCTCTGCACCTCATTTTCCTTACGTAGCTGTGATTTCTCTGTTGCTCTGAGGATGTAAGAAGGTACAGTCTGTAGCGTTCCTGGGAGTTGTCTCACCAGAGTCCTGTTAGGTCTGGTCCTTGTGTCAACGATCCTTGGTAAAACGACGGATGGTGCGAGTCTGCTCGTTCATGTTCCCATCACATGGCCACACAGAGGCCGTTCTCTACACTTTCTTTCTACTTGATGTGGGCAAGAAAACCTTTGGGAAGTTTCCTGAGGTGCTTTGTTCCTCCAGACCATGTGTGTCCCCAGGGAATTTTTCTGTGCGCTGCTCTGTCATGTTTCCACTGACTTAACACTACAGGATGGTTGTTCTGGCCTTCCCTTTTTCTGAGTGCTCCTCGTTCTCACTCACCTGTTTGTTTCTTCCCACAGTGCTGAGTATTGGCGAAGGTGGCTTTTGGGAAGGAACCGTGAAAGGAAGGACTGGCTGGTTCCCAGCAGAATGTGTTGAGGAGGTGCAGATGCGACAGTATGATCCACGGCAAGGTAAGCTGCTCTTAGATCAGAATCTCTCTCAGCAGATGCACTGAATGGCCCCAGAAATTCAGAAGTCTCAATTTTAAATTTCCTTCACACTCGGTGTTTGCCCGTTCTTTGCAGTGAGTGATGAATACATCTTATGAACTGTATTGCTCAGGGTGTTAGCTCATTCTACTGCGTGCATTAACATCCAGTAGTAGACACACTGGTTCATGTAAGTGGCGTGGTACTGTTGTGAGGACAGCAATCATCAGTTCATTTTGCAGAGGTTTTAACGGTGATGCAGTGACTGTTGGTCTGAACCTCAAACTCAGCAGTGCATTGTAGGAGCCTTCAAAGGAAAACACTAGATAGATCTTGAGTAATTTACATGCGTTCTGGTTCAAAAAAAATACTAAAAATGGCTGTGACTCAGCCATAGCACTCCTGACCCTCCACCTTCAGTGCCAGTCACAACCTAAGAGGAATTGGCTGTTCCTGGAGGACAGCAGCCCTTGGGACAGCAGTGTTGGGAGCAGCTGTGAATTGCATGTGCCAGACATACGGTGCTGCTGGAGGTCACAGTAAGTTACTAGGTTTCCTGCTGTTGTGGGCTGTATCACCACAGCTTCCTGACAGCTGCCTGGGCAGTGTTCCTCTCCCAGCCTCAGAGCTGAGTGGAAGATGCTTCTGGCAGACCTGAATTTGTCCACATCTAATGCAACTGAGGAGAACATCCAGATTTTGTTCCTCAATTTATTACTTACAAGGGGGGAGAAGTGGCCCTGACTTGAGAAGTTCAGCAAAGTTCACTTTGCACATTAAATGAGTTTTAATATTAATCAGATGGATTGTGGTAAGCAAGAGTTAATTTTGACTGTGGAGTTGGAAACAAAGTTAGAGAACAGAAAATTAATAAAATAAGTTTCCAGCTTTACAAAACAAGAAGTGTTAATTAGTTTCTGGAAGCTTGTTACCATTTCAAGTCATGTATTTACTGTAATCGTAGTTCTTCCTGAGAGTTTTAAATGTATATGTGCACACCATCAGGCCTCTCTCTACCAGGACGCTTGGATACTATAAGTGAGCCACAAAGTCTGTGTGTGCTGTGACAACCACGTGGCGGGTGGTGTGCTCTGGGATGCCTGCACATCAATCATTGTGCAGAGTGCGTTCGGTGCCCTTGGGACCTGGGTCTGGTGGCTGTGGAAGGTGTAAGTGGGAGCGGTGTTCCGCTGGTGGCACTACGAACCTGCATGCTGCAGGGGCTAATCAGCAAAGCTTTTCTTCCACTCAGCCTCCCCATTTGTTCAGCTGTTAGCTCGCCTGCCTGAAGTTCCAGCTTGTGTTCCCAGTGCTCATTTGTTTTCTTTCTTTGACTTATCTTTGTAAGTGCTTCAGTGTATGTCATTGATCGCCTTTGTCTTTTCACAGTCCTGTGCAGCAAGGGATCCTGACTGATCACAGTGTTATAAATTCAGCTGAACTCTGCATCCCTTAGAAGTGAAGTAAATATTTCTGTTTTGCTGGTGGGAAACACTTGATGACAATAAAGACTTGAATGGGATATTCCTCCTTTTCCAGAGGCGGTTAAAGCTGATGAGTTGGGACTTTTTACTGAGGGGATTCCACCTTCCTCCCTCTCATACTTGCTTTGCAGCTGTACTCTGCAGGGCCACTTACCGTTTCCCTTTGTGATGCTAAATTGAGAGAGTACACTTACCAATGTGGTTTAAGTGGTTAATGTGGTAACTCCTTCCTCTGTCTAGGAGTTCATGTTTGCTGTGTGTTTTCTTAAAGAATGCTCCATGTCTGTGTTAAATTGAACTTGTGTAGTGAAATGTCCAGATCCATAGTACAGGTGCCTAGGCACTAGAGCAGAAGTGTGAGCACTTTCCTCCAGTTGTCCGTACTGTGTCTCCTGACATGGTTTTGGCTTCTGCCAGCTTTTATTTTTCCTGACAAAGCTTGGATGCAATTTTTCAGACACAGTTTGTTTGCAGTAGGTAGCTTGGATAACACCATCATGATTGTGCACAGACATAGTTTAGCTATATGGACATGCTGCTTTTCTGCTGCTTGCCCTCAAGACCAAAGAAAAAGGGTCTATTTTATGAGTTTCAGTATAGCCTGATAGCTGATTGGGCTATGCACTGTCCACTTGTACATGGCACTGGTTAGATCACATCTTGAATATTGTGTTCAATTTTGAGCTCTTCAATACAAGAAAGATACTGAGTTGCTTGAGTGTCTGCAGAGGAAAGCAATAAAGCTGGTGAAGAGACTAGAAAACAAGACTTATGAGGAGTGACTGAGGGAGCTGGGTTTGTTTAGCCTGGAGAAAAGGAGGCTGAGGGGAGACCTCATCACCCTCTACAACTACCTGCAAGGAAACTGCAGCGAGGAGTGTCGGTCTCTTTTCTCAGGTGACAAGTGATAGGACATGAGGAAATGGCCTCAAGTTGTGCGAGGGAGGTTTAGGTTGGATGTCAGGAAGAATTTCCTCATAGAGGAAATGGGTGTTGGAACAACCTGCCCAGGGAAGTGGTAAAGTGTCCTGGTTTCAGCTAGGATAGAGTTAATTTTCCTCCTATTAGTTGGTAGGGTGATAGTTTTGGATTTAGGATGAGAAGAATGTTGTTAACACACTGATGTTTTAATTGTTGCAGATAAGTGCTTACACTAAGCCAAGGACTTTTCAGCTTCTCGCTCTGTCCTGAGTCTGTCCCCTCCCAGCTCCTGCTGCACTGGAGGTATCATCCCTGGAGGGGATGCATCCTCCATCATCCCTGGAGCTATTTAAGAGATGTGTGGATGTGGCATTAAGGGACATGATTTAATGATGGGGCTTGGTAAGTCAGGTTGATGGTTTGGATTTTTTATGATCTTGAACATCTTTTCCAACCTAGATGATTCTATGACCCTATAAAAGGTTTTGACCTGACTGTTAATTGCTAGGGAACAAAGCCATGTCAAACTTAAAGATATTTCCAGCTGGGTTTACAGACTGAGGAAAGTAGGAGGGTTACATGGCAGATATCTGACTAGACTCTTGTTGGGACAGATTGAAGATGACTTTCACAAGGTTGAGAGTAGCTAAGGAAATTCATTGTGATCCTCATTGAAATTCAGAGATCAAGTCCCAGGGTTGACATTTTAGAGATGGTATTAGGATGTTCCTTTAACCTGCATGTGTTTTCCTGCTTTGAGGGAAAAGGCCATGAGCTGCATGTTGATCTGTCTTAATGAGCCATGTTCTCCTGTAAAGGTACCTCTAGGTCAGAGCTTCCTTCTCAGACCACAGTTTGTAGACACGGCAGCGTTTGTGGAGTTAAAAGGAAGATGTCCCGTTGCCCACCTCAGTTTCTGGCCCCAAGGCAGAAACTTAAGTTTCTCAGTTCCCAGTGAAGTTTTCCTTAAATATTCCCTTTTCCTATGAAACTAAAATCCTTTGGGGCTTAAACACAATTTCTCTGCTGAATAATTCACTCTTTAGGTTCTAAATTCATTTCTTGTGGCCCTACTGAGTCAGAGATCTGCTTTCAGTCATCTTTCCATAAAGGTGATCTTTCTTATGGCATTATGATATCCCAAGAGGAGATGCAGGTTCTAGTCATCAGTCCCATCATTATACACTTTAATTCTTCAACAGCATCTCCTCTAACGCCATAGCCTATAGAGTACTTTAAGAGGTGTGACATTTGTATTGGAGTCAGAGAATTAATCTGTGTTTTCCATGTGGTTGAAACAGGCCTTGTCTTTCTGTCAATACAGCATCAAGATAATCAGCTGGTCCTCATGGCTGTTTGTTAGTCTGAGCTCTGTAGATGTAAGAACATGCATACAGACACCACCCAGTCAAGTCTACCCATCTCTGAGATGGTTATGAGACTGTCACATAGATCTGCCTTTGGGCAGTGGAAGTGGAAGCTGCGTCTGTGATTCTGGGGAGAAATACCTTTGTCTCCTAGAGCAGAGGCACTGGTGGATCTTGGGACTGGAGGGAACATGCTCCCACTCCTGCTTGTCAAGCAGTTTCATTCATTCATTGTGAAGGGCAGCACCTTCACAGTACCTGAGAGTCTGCAGATCTGTCTCCATGTGATGTGGGAAGGTAGTCTTTCACTGTGTGCATACGTATGGAATTTTGACTAAAATGGAACAGAAAAAGAGGTTGTCTGTAAGTGCCCATGTGTACGCCCCCCTCGCATGCTTCTTCCTGCCCCTAGTATGACCCCAGGAATCATAAAGTTTGGGTTTGGAGAGCGCCAGGTCACTGAACATGAGCTGCTTGGTGAGCATCATCAGTGAGGTAGGGAGAAGCATGGCAGCTGCTAGAGCTAAAGCACCCTACCTGGCGTGGCAATGCCACAGGCACATGCAGGTGGTGGTGGTGGTTCCCAGAGCTGCTGGTACATCGCTGTCTGTTCAGTCACTGAAAGCATTCAGAGAGCATGCTCCATGAAGGGGCTCTGCCTCCACATTTGTTCTGCCAGAGGTCAAAGTGGTTTGAAACCAAGGAAAGAAGGGAGCTGATTTGGATAGGCTGTTATCTGTGTTGCTAGTTTTAGTACAGCAAGAGGAAAATCAGATAGGTGTTCACATATCTTTGCCTAAAGGAACATGAGAGGAATTGGGTGGACAGGTGAAAGCAGCAGTGAAGCAGGCAGTTTGCTCTTAAAAGAGACTTTCTTCTCTGCCAGTGAAATCAGTGGTGGCCAGTAAGATGAGTGTATGCCAGCTCTTGAGCACAGAGGGAAAGAAGCTGAACCCCAAGTGGTTCAGGAAGTATAATAGCTGCAAGGGGTGAGAATGGGGCAGAGCAGCACATGTGCACCTTAAGGAAAGACAGAGGTAAAGGGGAAACTGAGCGTGGGAGGCACATGTGGTACATAAACTGTGCAGAAGCAGAGATAGCATAAACCTTTAAATTGCTTTGAGAAAAAAAAAAAAAAAGATAATGTAAGATATCCTGGTAGTAAGGGTACAGTCTAGATTTTTATAGCTGATGAAGACAAATGTAGTGAAGTAAATGGAATTGACTATCTGCAGCAAGTTAAAACAGAGGTGGAATTTTAAGTGAATATTTTAAGTCAATGGTATTAAAACTATCTCTGGCATGTATTCCAGGGAGAACCAAAATCTTGCAGGTAGAGAATCCAAATGTGATTGTCTGAAAGAAATTGGATAAGCAAAGCGCTCAGAGAACAGAGACTAGGATTCATCTGCAAAGAAATCTATATGAGAGGGATCTGAAATCATAATATGCAACTTGCTAAAAACACGGCTAAGTTAACTATTAAGAATTTTAAGAGAAGAAAGAGGAAGTAGAGCTGTTAAGCAGCAAGAATGAGATAAGATCAAAGTTAATGAGATGAATCTCCGGGTCTACCAGAACACTTGCCTGAGTGTCAAAATGGGTAGGATGTTGGATGGATGATAGGCTAAGGCAGAACTGATGCTGATGGTTGGGGAGAACAGTGTCAGGGCTGCAACAGCACCAATGTGCCTTCATGTCCCAGATCAGCCTCACCTGGGGCTCTGTCCCATGCCCATGGGCCCAGGAGCTCTACTTCAGCTCAGTTCAGAGGGGGGCTGAAATCTCCAAGCTATGTTGGAAGAGTCCTGGTCTCCAATTCAGCCATAGTCATGCCTGCAGACAGCCTGGGACCCTCCTGACCCAGACTGTGACCCACAGACTGATGTCCCAGCTTGACGTCAGACCTGCCCTGTCACTGTGGGCCTGACCAGTGATCATTAGACCTGACCCTAACACCAACTGCAGATTGGCTTTCTAGCTTGTTTGAGGCCTGCCCTGTTGCTGTTACACTGTCCAACTCATAGTACACCGTGTTAGACCTGGCCACCATCCCTGGGTCTGCCCTCGTTGCCTTGCTCAGGCCCTGGCCAGCGAGGCCCTTACCCTGCTGGTGGAGGGGTCTCCCTGGGTTCCCAGCCTTCCTCCACTTTGGGAGCAGCCCTTCCCTTGTGGCCCCCAACAAACAAGGGACACCAATATTCTGAAAGAAATAATCATAGAGTTATCGAATGGCTTGGGTTGGAAGGGACCTTAAGGCTCATTCAGTTCCACACACACACCCCTGCCATGGGCAGGGACACCTTCCACCAGACCAGGTTTCCCAAAGCCTCATCCAACGTGGCCCTCAACACTGCCAGGGATGGGACATCCACAGCTTCGATGGGCAACCTGTTCCAGTGCCTCACCAGTCTCAGAGTAAAGAATTTCTTCCTAAATCTTCCCTCTTTTAGTTTAAAGCTATGACTCTTTGTCCTATTGCTACACTCCCTGACAGAGTCCCTCCTCAGCCTTCCTGTAGGCCCCCTTTAAGTACTGGTATTATGTAAAACTCCTGGTACATTAGTGAAGGCTTCTGCTGAAGTGACAGTAGATCTGGGGTGGAGAGAGCACTCTGGGCAACTGAGTTACAGTGCTCTGACAGCTGGAAAGCCTTTAAGACAGTTTTTAAAGGAAGGGAAGAAAAAAATGGGCAAGATGAGAGAAGGAGTAAGACAGAGCATTGTTTACCCAGGTATGTTTTTCTGCTAAAGGTGATTGATTGTGTTGGCTAAAGAAATATCATCATCCCCGCTTCTTTGGATTTCAGGACAGGACTTAACTGTGTCATGGGAAATTATTAGTGAAGGTGGAGGAAGTGTGGGGGAGCACTAGAAGCTTGTCATCTGTCACTAGCTGATTAATGGTTTCATCTGTTAAATGCTTTCACTAGTAGCTGTGGCCAAAAGAAAACTGGAATGTGTTGCTAATGTTTCCTTGTGACATCACAGGAGTTGAGGACATTCTACTTGAAAAGCTGGATGAGTTGGTGTAGCAGGATGAAATTGCAGGATCTTGCACTGAACTACTGAGACAATTTTCTGTTGCAAGCTAACGTTTTACTTGTTGAAGCAACAGAAAGAGGTGTATTAGTGGTTTAGGAGATGACTGTAAGTATAGAGTAACGTGTGTGTGAAGGAGGCAGACAAGTCTGGGATGTCTTGTACAGTGCCTTTCCAGCACATAGGAGGTGTTAGTGCTACAGCATAAGGAGTTGTTAACATCTGATCTGAAATTCATTGTCGTTCTATTGCTGTCCCCAGGAAACTGAATTCACAGTGGTCTTGTTCTCCCCACATGCATACATCCGCTCTTTGGAGTTGGGTCTTCTAGTAAGAGAAATTCAAACTGTGGGCAGGCTTCGTGTTTGTGTTAAGGAACCGAAACCTTGAATATGGGATTTCTTCTTGGGTGAGAATCAAGGGACTCCAGACATGTAAAGCTTGCGCACAGAAATTTCAGTAATGTGGCTGGGGCTATTGGCAATATATGGAATTAAATGTAAGGTTTTTTGTTTTTGTTTTTTCTTAAACCTAGGTGTGTTGTTTTTTTTTTTTTTACTTGTTGGACAACTTTCTGCTGAAATTGGCACTGAAATGTCTGTGCCTCTGCTTTGAACACAATTAATTCTTGCTTTGGGTCAGTCACAGAGTAGCCTTGATACTGTGGTCTGGATAGAAGCTCTAAGAAGGAGCTGCAGCTCTGGTTAAAATTGAAGAGGAACATATGGTAATAGCAGTCTGCTTGGGATGCTGGCACTGGAAAGTGCAAGTTTATTTATCACACCTTGTGATGTTGCAATCCTATGGAAGTGTGTGTGTCCAGTTTGGGGTCATTTCACCCTGAGCTGTTGTCTCTCTTCCATGGCTTCATTCCCTTGCATTTTTCAAAATCATCTATTGTGGTAAATGTTGACTCTTTCTCCCCCTCCTAATTGTAGTAGTGAAACAACTCACCTGCTATACAGAGCTCACTGATCTTTGAGGAATGATACTCAGAAACTAAAGGACAAGTTTGGGTTTGTGAAGCAGAACGTACCAAATGCTTACGATGCATATGTGCAAGCAGCCTGTTGTCACAGTATGTGGATTGGGAGAAGGTGTGATAATGGAGCATAAGCTCTCCCGTGCTCATCAAGCCTGGAACCTGGCCTTGGTAGAAATCCAAGACTGTTTGGTATCACCTTGCTATTTGCCTCTCAAGTTCTGTTTGTTTGGGGAGATAATGTAACATCTCTTAGAAGAGACACTCTGTGCTATTTATCTGCTTACACATACAAATCTGTCTTTGTGGAGAGAAACGCAAAGGAAATTCTTTGTGGACTTAGGCTGTATCTGAAGAGCATTTACAAACCTACTGGGTCTGTTTTTTCCCTGTGGCTGCTCCCTGGCCTTTCAGGAACAGAATTATCCCTTCCCTCTAAAGAAGAGGAGACTTGAGATGCTCTGATAGTGCCCCTGGTTCAGACAGTTATGGGACCAGGAGGTGGGCGCATTGCAGAATTGCTCTCCAGGATAGGTGTTGCAGAAGGACGACGGGGCCTTCACCATTTGGGAGATGAAGAGACAAAGCTGCAAAGACCTGACAGGCTTGGATTTTTGCTGCTGCTGACCAGGGCACGTGGTCTAGGTTGCAGAGAGCATGTTACGTGAGGTTGGGACTGACCAAGAGCTGTGTTAGTCCTCGGTACATAATAACTGTGCCACGAGCATGCTCTTATTAGAATTTTCCTTTTTTATCTCACTTTGATTCCTGTAGAAGGATGAGAGTAGTCATTGATGTCTGGTGAACTGTCTGCTTCACATGGAATGGCAGAGACTTCCTTATTGCTGCTTGTCTGCCCGTTTGTTTGTTGCAAGATTTTCAATTGTTTTCCGTCATCACAGCACCTAAACTACTATTACATGAAAGCATGATAACAGAGTTCCTAGTGGAACTAGTCTTTCTCATTTCTTCTTTTTATGGGAAAGGAAAAATAATTTTAAGGTTTGGATGGTTTCTCTCTTACAGTGGGAAGGTGTTGGTTACTTCCTCAGTACCTCTGGGTAGCAGTAGAGGTAGTAGAAGGGTTACTGCTTCTTCCTCTTGTGGGAAGAAAAAAAAAAATTAAGAGCTTGATCCACCTTTTCCTCAAGAAACAAGTTTCTTATGTAAGAAGTGATTTGAAATTGTAATATCAGTTGCTGGATACTTCACATTATTTACAAGTTTAATAATGAGAGCATCATGGTGAAGTTAACCAGTGTAGATATCAAAAGAGCAAATAATACAAGAATGGAATTGAAAAATCGTAGGCAGCGCTATTCCTGAATAATCCATTCCCACTGTGGTGTTTAGGGGAGTCAAAAAGTATTTTCTGTCTCAGTGCATTAGAGACACCAGAGCACACCATCTCTGAAGATCATAAAGTGTTTGTATGCGTGTTGGGGCTTCAGTGCCAAAAGGGCAGTTCTGTGTCATGACTTGGTCTGGACCTCGACCACTGGCCAGGTCCTGCTCTGAGTCCTGTCCTGGTTTGGAGAGCGGGGCAGTTTCTGTCCCTGCTGTCTGGGCTCTGGATGGGAAGTTACGGAGGTTGTTGGCTGTTTCTTAGGGTAGAGGGCACTGTTGTTCTTCACTCTCTCTGCTGCCAACCTCAGGTGATAAAAATGCGTAGGTTGCGGAGGCGGAGGAGGATTGTGAAGGCTTTTGGTACCCTAATGAGTTACAGCTCTCTAACATCCTGCAGTAAATTTATCTTCCTCTTGGAGGTCTACTCCAGCCTTTGGGGAGGTCGCCTTGTTTTTCTGTGGTGTCTATTTCATAACTTACCTCTGTGTCCTGCGTATGGAGGGGTGAGTTATCTATGCCACCTTTTCTTTCAATTTCTTGGTGCATTATAGTCTGCCTTGATTCCTGGTGATCCTCCTCTGGAGAACTTTAAGATAAAGTGAAAGTAGAGTCATCTTGAACTAATTGGTGATAATAGCCTCATCCATAGTGAGAATGGATGGTGTGTTAGACTGGTGTGGAATTGTAGTCCTTCAGCTGAGATGCTGTTGGTGGCCCCAGAGGCCATTTGTATGGTTTATGTCTCTTTGGTTTGGTTGTAGTGATTTGCACATAGCACCCACCTAGCTTGTAACAGACAGCCTGGTTCAGCAACCATTGCTTTTAATGAATACTTTGCTTGCTTTAAGAAGGACTGTGCTAGGAGATGAAATATGGACAGCAGAAAGGGAAGGGTAAAACACATCAGCTAAAGTTGCAACAGCTGTCAAGAAACCCTGGCAGAGCAGTGAGCACTGGGTGTGCACGCTGCGGGATTTCTGGGTGGGTTTTGGTTCTGAGAGACTGAATGTGAGGGGAAGGAACTCCTGGGGAAACATCTGCCTTGGGGCAGTAAGCCGGGAGTCAAAGCAGAGCAGGCTTTGGATGTGGAGCCCAGCCCTGGGAGGCTGTGCAAGAAAGGTGCCTGTTGTACTTCTCTAGCTCTTCGATGTGGAGTGGCAGGATGCTAGCTGAGAAGGGGGGCACGTGGCGGCTTTGCTGCAGCTATGCCAGGAGCAGACCTGAACCTCAGTCCTGCGCAATGGGTGCCCGTGGTGGGTCATGAACCAGAAGGTGACTTGCTCAGAGGATGATGTGTGGCAGCTTGCACCCGGGGTGCAGCCGTGGGGCAGCTCAAGCACTGTAAATTGTCCTGCTGGAACTTTTCTGTGTCACCTTCTGGCTTTGAGCTCGGTCTCCTCCTTCAGGCCATACAGTTACTGGTCCCTGAGAACAAGACTTCAGCGTGGGCTGGACTGGAGCCTTCCTTGCTTGGCCACCAGCTGCCTCGTTCTTGTGTGTGAGCCAGCAGGCAGTCGGCATGCTCGTGCTCCACGTCTTTGCCCGGGCAGCCTGGAGGAGGCTTGGGCTTAGGACGGGAGGAGCAAGGGGAGCAAAAGCCTGGAGCGGCCAGCAGATACTCACTGCAGACAGGTCGTGCCTGCCTGCGGCACCGGGATGGCTGGTGCCCCACGAGGCAAGGCCAGTGGATGTTGCGTATCTTGTTTTTTGTCACAGCTTCCTGCGCTGTCCTTATAAACGTTTACTTTCACATTAAGTGGTGGTAAGGGTAGATCTGCAGCTTCAAATTGTTTCCTGTTTGTTGATACTTAAATATATCTGCTTTTACTGTGGTCTCTTGGCTGGAGAGAAATTACTCTACCCCTTTGACCACTTGTAAGGTGACAATTCCCTATCAGAATGGAATTGGAACGTTCTCATGCCTGGGTAGGAAGCTCGTGTTCAGCTTCCTGCAGCTGACTACTGTCTTGGCTGGAGTTACGGGAGCAGCAGCACATGAATGCATAGGAGCATGTGCAGAGACAGCTGAAGACCTGGTAACAATAGCGATGTAGATTATGGAGCATTGACTGACAAAGCCAGCCAGCTGCTGCTGGAGGAGCATGCAAATTAAAACCATCTAACAAGAGCTCAGATAACCTCTCATCTCCCTCTGGGCCCGGTGCACCAACGAGCATTGCAAGCAGAACTGCGTTCCCCTCTGATGTGTATTTCTTGTTGTACATGAAGTGGGAACGAGTCCTCTGGGTACTTACACGAATGTTCTAAAAATCCCCTTAATTTCTTTTTCACTTCTCTGACTTTCTTCCAAAAGACTGATCCTGTATCCAATATATTGCTTCTCATAGTAGGCTTCTTTTCTGTTTGTGCTGCCTTTAACCTTGATCCCTTTTGTTTCTCTGAACTTTCCTCCTCATTTTAATTAATCTGATACTCAGCTGGCAGCCTTCTCTTTCAGTCAAGAAAAAAGGTCAATGTTATGAATATCCCAAGTGCTGCTTAGGTTCTCAAGCTATTATATGTTAAGTTGCTGATTTCCACCCCCCACCAAAAACTTGCAAGTCTTGGCACCAGATCAACTTTCCCATAATATTGCTGATAACAGAACACTTCGTACTGTTTTGACCACTTAGCAGCAAAAACATGCATCTATCATGGGTACTTCAGTGGGCAGGCTCAGGTAGTGCATGCTGTACTGGGTCTCGCTGGGATGGAGTTAACTTTCCCTGCAGCGGCCCCTACAGTGCTGTGCTCTGCGTGTAGCTAGAGCAGCAGTGGTCTCACACCGGTGTGTTCTGCTGCTGAGCAACACTGACACTGCATCAGGACTCCCTCAGCCCCCCAGAGCCAGCAGGCTGGGGGTAGGCGAGAGGTGAAGAAGGAACATCACCAGGGTAGCTGCCCTAAACCGACCAAAGGAATATTCCATGCCATATGGTGTCACACTCAACAATAAAACGTGGGAAAAGGGGGAGGCTCTTGATACAGAGACGTCTGCCCTCCCAAACAACTGCTGTATGTATCAGGGCCCTGCTTCCCAGGATGTGGCCAAACATTGCTCATTGATGAGAAGTAAAGAGCAATTTCTTTTCTCTTGCTCTGTGCTTCTGTGTTTTGTGTTTTTACTTCCCCCTCTTCCTTTTCCCTTTAATTAAGTTATCCTTATTTCAACTCATGAGTGTTTTTCTTTCCAGCCTACTTTCTTCTCTCCCTCTTTTCTAAGGAGGGGGAGTGAGAGAGCGCTTGTAGTGGACTTCAGCTGCCCAGCAAGGCAAAACCACCAGAACTGCAAATGTTCTGGGCATGAACTGAACGTTCCCCATTCCTTAAGCGAGGGTTGTAGGAGTACTGAGGTCAAGCAGAGCGTATCAAGGAACAGTACAAAGCACCAAGATTTTTGTGACAGTTACTTATGAACCTTTTAGCAATGCTCTAGCACTCTTAGCCCATTTATCTCACTTGCACTATGTCTCCAAGGAGTAAGGATGCAGTTGTCTTAAAGCACTCTTAGGTTGACATTTGAACTGTTCAGAATTCAAAGGAAATTGAAATATAAACAAGGCAGTTGCTTGAAGTGGTTTCTTCTGGGCTTATTTGTTTAAGCTTATAAAAGGGGGGAAAAAAGTCCATAGCATTACTTTTTTTTAAAGAACAGAAAAAAAGAACAACAAAAAGCAAGGCTATTTAGTATCCTACAGAAAGAATTTGGATTTAGCGGAATTGTTTTATTGACATTGCAGAGTATGAGGAGCGAGAGGCTCACTGGAACAAAGACTTGCATTGCTGCTGCTTGTGCCTTGTAGCCTGGGAGGAGAGGAAATTCTGGCTAATGACTTTAGTGACAATGTTGATTCTGAATTCTGCATTGCTCTCATTGCTGGAAGGCACTGGTCATCGCATGGTGAATGCAGGCTTGTCTGTGCGTAACTCAGTCTTGAAACAAGTCAGCCCTTTTTATGGCCATCTGGATGTTTGACCACTGGCTTTTTTTTCCAGTTTTGTAAGTTTTTTTGCTTTGTCTGTTGATACTATGTAAGTTGCAGTAGTTAATGTCTTATGATCACTTTTGTTTCTGTCCTGGTTTCAGCTAGAACCGGCCGGGTTAAACCACGACAGTTTCAGTCTGTTTTATATTATATTCATTTCCAGTGCTGTATTTGATACTAGCTCACACAGTGAGTTAGAATTTCTGACTTTTTTAAGCAACTGTATCATTTTTAGTTGCTAATATCTTCTGGTACTCTTCTCTTGTATTATGCATTTCCCACCATTTCTGAGCTCAACAGTCTTAGAGGAAACGGTCACAAATCCTTTCTGTATCTAGTTCCCTGCATTTCTCAGTTAGCTTCTTAATTTTTTGTCTTTCACACCTTGCAGCATGTGTTTGTACAGCTTTAGGATGCTGGGTAGTTGGTGAATGAAGTCAACCAAATACTTGAGGGTAGAGACTTGCTCTTGATCAGATGCCTGTCCTCAAAGCTGGCATGTAAAAATGTCCTGGAAGTTTGCTCCAGGAAGATGTTTTGTGCAGGTAGATGAAGTTCAAATTGATGGGATCCTAGTCATTCTCTAGAGGCCATCAGTAGTGCTTGTCCTGCCATTAGCCACATGAGGAACTTGCATATCACAAGTGGTCCTGTTGGGGTCAGGTATCTCACTGTTAAGAACATTGGTTAAGTTTAGGTTTCTTCTAAGCAGCCTAGATCTGCTCTATGCACTCAAGGGTAAAGCATGATACAGCAATGCTGTTACATGAGGAATATCAAAATGAGCAATCTAGTCAAATTAATAATTAACCACAAGTTCTTGTTGGCTTTTACATGTATCTCGATATCAGCGTCAGTCTTCCATGGTGAAACTTGTTGCGGTCAATGGCTCAATGTCCAGGTGGAGATCAGTAACAAATGATGTCCCTCAGGGGTCAACCTTAGGACTGTTGCTGTTTTAACATCTTTGTCATTAACATGGACAGTGGGATCCAGTGCACCCTCAGCAAGTTTGCTAATGACATCAAGCTGAGTAGTGGGGTCAACACTGGAGGGAAGGGATGCCATCTAGAAGGACCTGGCCAGGCCTGAGAGGTGGACCTGTTGTGAACCTCCTGAGGTTCAACAAAGCCAAGTGCAAGGTGCTGTACCTGGGCTGGGGCAATCCCAAGTACAGATCCAGACTGGGTGGAGAATGGATTGAAAACAGCCCTGAGGAGAAGGTCCTGGGGGTGTTGGTTGACAAGAAGCTTGACACAAGCGAGCAATGTGTGCTTCCAGCCCAGAAACCAACTATACCCTGGGCTGCACCACCAGCAGCATGGGCAGCAGGGTGAGGGAGGGGATTCTCCCCCTCTATTCTGCTCTCGTGAGACCCCACCTGGAGCCCTACATTCAGCTCTGGGGTCCCCAGCATAAGAAGGATGTGGACCTGTTGGAGTGAGTCCAGAGGAGGCCATAAAGATGATGAAGGGGCTGGAACACTCTCCTCTGAAGGCAGGTTGAGAGATCTGGGGGCATTCAGCCTGGTGAAGAGAAGGCTTCGGGGAGACCTCATTGTGGCTTTCCAGTACCTAAAGGGGGTCCTGAAGAAAGCTGGAGAGGGACTCTTTGTCAGGGAGTGTAGTGATAGGATGGGGGAATGGTTTTAAGCTGAAAGAGGAGATTTAGATAAGATATAAGAAGAAATTCTTTACCGTGAGGGTGGTGAGGCAGTGGAACAGGTTACCCAGAGAAGCTGTGGATGCCCTGTCCCTGAAAGTGTTTAAGGCCAGGCTGGATGGAGCTTTGGTCAGCCTGGTCTAGTGAAAGGTGTCCCTGTCCATGTCAGGGTGTCAGAACTAAATGGGCTTTAGGGTCCCTTCCAACCCAAATGATTCTGTGATTTCATGCCATAGCTGCATTTGTCCCCACTCATCCTTTAAACGTTTGCCACTGACTCAGACTTCTTCTGGTCCTCGTTTACTTCTGTTTTCCAAGGCTTAATGAAAATGTAACGTCCAGAGAGATCATCAGCTAGGCTCTTCTAAGGATCTCACTAAGAACTCTTGCCTGGAACTGTTAATTTGAAGGTACTCATCTCTAGTAGTTGTTGTTCATCATCTCCTGTAATTATCACTAGAATAAAAACTAGAGAGTCAGCATGCATGGTCTCTTCTTTGTATATGGGAAGAACAAGCACTGCTTACAGAGTTTGACCTGCATTATTTTTGTGTTATTGTAATAGGTCAGCACCACTGCCAGGATGTATCAAGATGTTTTTTTACATCATGCAAATTAGTGAAAAATAGAATAAAGTGACACTTAGACTCTTCCTCATTTTCAAACGTTTGTAGGGGAAAGTACACTAGATGTTCTACAAGTCTTTGAAGGAGTCAAGAAACACTGGGACAAAGGTTGATATCTTGTGCCTAGGCTGTCCAAAAGCTGTTAAGGCTTCTTTTATATAACTAGTTGAAATATAAAAAGCAAAGGATAGAAATAGGCATGCAGGCTCTATACAAGGTGGAAATTGCCAGTGGTAGGCTACAAGGTAGCTTCCAGGTGAGGAAGGACAGAATCAAAGAGAGGCAGATGTGAGGAGGGTTTTCAGGAGAATATAATGGGAGTCTGAGAAAGTATGGAGAAATTGGTGAGTTCTTGTTGTTTGCCTTAATGTGAGAATTAAGCTTGCTGACAGATTTCGTTGACTGTCCCTTAACTCCAGAAAACAAAATACCTCTTTCACACCGTGTCGAGTTCTGGAACTCTTTGCAGCAGTGGGTGGAGATTAAAGGCTTCAAAAAGAGATTAGGCAAAATTCACGGTGGCTGTGTTCCTCAGGCTTAATAAAGTAATGATTCTGAAACTCCCTCAGCTGAGGGGAAGAAAGAAGCGTTTGCTAGTGCAGTCTTTGTTCAGAGCTCTGCACTGACCACTGCGTTTTGTCAACATGCAGAGCCTCCCAGAAGCCCTCCTGAAAGATCTTCCTTCAGAGCCTTCCTCTGCAGGGAGTCTTCTAAGTCACTGTGGGGAATGAGAGAGCCCCAGTCCTGAAGCTGGTGCATCTGGTGCCAAGGATTAAGATGAAGAACAATGGCCATAACAGTGCCAGGTCTTTACCAGCGCCCTGAGTGAGAACTGATGCAATCTTTCCACTGACTTCCCTCTGCAGCTGTACCATGTTCTTGGCACATAATGAATCAGCAATATCTTTTTCATCCATATCAGGCTTAAAGTTCCCTCCCCACCCACTCTTCGTATTATTTCCCAGGTTGGAGGATGCCATGTTAGCAGTACCCCTGTTTCTTGTTACTGAATCCTAGAGTAATAGCCCGTCTTTTTCTAAGCCAGATCTGAATGAGATGGTAGCAGTACCTTTTGGCTCCTCAGCTGTCATGCTTAAAACTCGAGGACCACCCCCTAACCCTGGCCATTGTTCCCCACAGCTCCTCTTAGGGAGTTGGTGTGCTGTGGATATTTTCCTTCTGTAGTAGGAGCGTAAAGTTTGAGGAGTAGCAGGCAGAAAGACAAATGATCCTCCCTGACTTGCTGTGGTAGAAATTCTTGTAGTTCTTGCAGTGCCACCATCCTCTGTGGCTAAGTCGTATATGAAACAGTACTTCGGAGCCTAAGTTACAAAACTGAAACTGCTGATCCATCTTGTCACACCTGAACATTATGGTTGGGGTAAGTCTGTACACAACCCATCTCCTGAAGGCTCGTTATGAAGAGTGAAGGGTTCCTGTGCTCCCTGCTGCCTTGATGTCCCCAAAGCACAGATCAGTAAGTGCAGATCAAGGGATGTAAGAGAAGCAGAAGGAGACTTTTTCCAAAAATAACAAAAAGAAAGTGAAGAATTGGAGAAGCCCAACATGAAGGGGTCTCAATAAGGTTTAGGTAGCCTCGATTCTGGCATTTCTTAACTGTGTTCAAAGCAGGCACCATCTGCTTCGGAGAAATAGGCTTGACCTGACTGCTTACCTCACAGGCGGACAGACAAAACTTGCATCCATTTTTCCCTTGCTGTGCATGGTGCCAGTAAGTGCTCTCCCCTGCTGTCTTCGTCATCTTTAATTGGTACCCATGCTGTCTGTGAGCTGCCTCTTTTCCCTGGAGCTGTGAGTATAGCTCTGGCTTACCCTGTATTTTCTCAGCACTTGGTTGCAGAGCTGGGGTTCCCTGGAATGGTGGGACAGCAATTTGTTGTGCAAGTGTTCAGAGTAAAAATGTCTGTCCTGTGCTGTGCCAATGCAGTCAGTTCCCTGCGGTGCCAACAGAGCCATGGCCCACGTGAATGGGGAAGGGGCACCTGGGGTTCTTGCACAACACGGATGGCGTTTGTCCCTGGAGGGGACAGCACTGTCTGGAGAGAGGTGGCATGTGCCAGGCGTCATAGAGTCATGGAAACACAAGGTTGGAAAGTCCAACCATCCTCCTATCACCAGTACTACCCACTAAGCTACTAAATCATATCTCGTAGCACCTTGTCCAGGTGCTTCTTGGACACTGCCAGGGACGGTGACTCCACCACCTCCCTGGGCAAGACCGTTCCAGTGCCTGACCACTCATTGAGAGAAGTTTTTCCTGATGTCAAATTTAAGTCTCCCCAGGTGCAACTCGTTGCCATTTCCTTGAGTCCTATCATTAGTTATATGAGAGAAGAGGCCAACCCCTCCTCATCACAACCTCCCTTCAGGAAGTTGTAGAGTGCAATGAGGTCTCCCCTGATCCTCCTCTTCCCCAGACTAAACAACCCCAGCTCCCTCAGCCACTCCTCACAGGACTTGTGCTCCAGACCCCTCACCAGTTTTGTTGCCGAAAACAAAGGTGGGCAGGTGGAGACATGGCAAGGTGAACCTAATTGTCACTAATGAAGGGGCTTGCATGGGTCTGCATGCTCAGGTAGGGTCCTTGCCCTTCTGGGTTCCCCTGGTTGGGCATGGTCTGGGTCTAGTAACCCAGGCTGACCTATGCTGGATTATGGCTGTGAGGCCTCTTGCTGGTAGCTACTGGACGTCGAGGAGGTGGCATTGCTGAGCCTAACACATAGGGATTAGTGCAGGAGTGGTAGTCTTCACACTAGGATTTGGGTCTGCAAACCATTATCATAAATGGCTTTCTTTGAAGGTAACTAGCAGCTTGTGGGAGTTCCTGAGCTCAACAGCCTTGTCTAATTTTTATTAAAAAAAAAAAAAAAAAAAGGGGGGAAAAATCCACATTAGGGGTTGTGTCATCGTCCATCCATCCCCCCATAGTGCTGCAGGGGAGTTCTGGGCATGTCCTGCTGATGAGTCCATGGGGGCAGCGTGAGCAGCCTGCCAGGGGAGCTGCAGCCGGTGGTCTCCGAGCCGCTGCGGGCCTGGAGGTGCCTGTGGGGAAGGACTGCCTGGACTGCCTGCCCGCACGGCTGCATCGCGCTGCAGCAAGGTGAGCCTGAGTGAGGAGTTGGATCATTCAGAAGTAATTGCACCTGCCTGGATGGCACTTCCTGGAAGTGTTTTTGATATGGGAATCTGTATAAATCTACACGGAATGGTTGTGGAGATCTTCTGATTAATGTTGTTTTCTGGACCCTGCTACTGCTGTGTGTGGCATTTCAGCATTACAGCTTCGTTAACTGATCCCCCTGTTCCTCTTAAGCCAACAACCTGGGCAGTTAAGTCCTTGTGAGAGGTAATGCACAGATGTTGCTCTCTGACTCAGTTATTTGAGACCTGAATTTCCATTTATTTGCATTTTTTCAGTAACAGATAAGCTAAAAACTCTAACAAACATAATTGTATTGCAAGTGTAACTCATAAATGAACGGCAAGAAGGGGGCTAATACAATTATCTCCTCTGTGCATTTGTGTAACAGGCTAAAGGTGAACCAAATTATTACATCTTGAACATAAATTATTGTGTAAAACTAAGGGTTATACAGCAAGGCTTCTAGAATTATTCATTTTCAGAGAAAAGTTGTATTTGAACTTCAAAGAATAAAAATCAGTCATGGGGAAAACATAAATTAGTTAAGCATTCTGCATAAAATACAGTAATACCACAAATCTCTAAGCAAATACAGTCTTGGGCTTTTCTGTTTTCAGTCAACAGATCCAGGTGCAGCAGGGGTATGAATTAGCTGATTCTCCTGGCAGTGCTGTGAGAAAGGGAAGAAGAGTCATACTTCAAGGGTTTCCATGCTTGCTTGCCTTTTAAGTAAGGTTTGCTGATGCTGACGTGCAGACTCCCTGTCTGTATTGGACCTGCTGCTGCCGAAAGAGCGCTTGCCAGTGGTCGCCGCAGCTGGTGGTAGAGGTGATGCACACCACTGTCCTGCCTGCTCCAGCTCCTTGTCCTCTGTATGGAGGGCCATCAGGATCCTCTCTCGCCTCCATGTGCCCTTCCCCTTCCCCCTTTCAGCATAGTTCAGCGTTTCTTCTTCTGAAATAATTCCCTTTCTCTTCAGCACTGTGCTCGGAGGCAGCCCCAGCCAGATTGGCTGACTGGCACAGAGCCTGGAAGAGTCTTTAATTGTGGTGGCATCTGCTCATCAACCTACTCCGAGTCAGGTGCTCGAGAGCACTGTTTGGGATGCGTGGGTGAAATCCACAATGGGCAGCAGGCTCCGTCTGCCAGCGCCTGCGGAGCTGCACAGAGCAGGGGCTGCAGTGCTGCGCTTCCTCCTGCTGGGTGCTGCCCCTCGAGCTCGCCCTGCTGGGCCCTGCCTGTGTTAGTTGGGGTTTTGTGCTGTCCCGGCACTGGCTTTGCCTGCGGAGTGGCACGGCTCTCCTCTGGGTCTGCCAAGGCTTGTGGTCCAGCTGCTTCAGGAGGAGGAGGCTGCCCAACATTTCTCTTGACCAAGAGCATCGTCTGCATATGGCATCTCTTCCAGAGCCGTGAGGCAGTTCAAAAAGCAATGAATCAGTACTCCCACAAGGGACTGCTGAAGCAGACGGGGCATCTGTGAGCCTTCTTCGTGTTGGCATGGGAAGTGTCCAAGTACTGGAGAAGGCACAAGTACAGACCCCGACCTTCTCCATTCCTGAGACCCCCTCTCCTCTGATTTGCATATTACCAATGTTAGTGTGAAATTTCTGTTTGGAAGATTGTATCCATTTGAAATCCTCCTTCTTGACTAGCACACGGTTGAACTGTAATTTCCCTTCCTCACTTTCTTACCTGGTTGACTGCTCCATGGTTTGCTATGACCTTGACCTCTCAGGTGGTTTGATGTAGCTCTTGGGTGATAACCATATGTCCCAGCTGCTGCATTAAATCATTTTCTAAAATCTGGCTCCTTATGTGCAGGAATCTGCTGTGCTGGCCCAAAGTGTTCTCAGCCTGCAACCACTTGGGGGGTGGGGGGCTCTGGCTGTAAGGAGCTGTCCTTTGTTTGACTGCCGTGGTACGTTTCTGTCACCAACATTAGCCTATTAACCTGTGCCTGTTGTACAGGAACAGTTGGTCAAAAATAGTGATGAAATAGAAATTGCTGCCAGTAACGAGAGAGACATAAACAGAATCACAGAATCGTCTAGGTTGGAAGAGACCTCAAGATCACCGAGTCCAACCTCTGACCCAACACTAACAAGTCCTCCACTAAACCATATCACTAAGCTCTACATCTAAACGTCTTTTAAAGACCTCCAGGGATGGTGACTCCGCCACTTCCCTGGGCAGCCCATTCTAATGCCTAACAACCCTTTCGGTAAAGATGTTTCTCCTAACATCCAACCTAAACCTCCCCTAGTACAACTTCAGCCCATTCCCCCTCGTCCTGTCACCAGGCACGTGGGAGAACAGACCAACCCCCACCTCGCTACAGCCTCCTTTGAGGTACCTGTAGAGAGCAATAAGGTCGCCCCTGAGCCTCCTCTTCTCCAGGCTGAACAAGCCCAGCTCCCTCAGCCGCTCCTCGTAGGACTTGTTCTCCAGGCCCCTCACCAGCTTCGTCGCCCTTCTCTGCACCCGCTCAAGCACCTCGATGTCCTTCTTGTAGTGAGGGGCCCAAAACTGAACACAGTACTCGAGGTGCGGCCTCACCAGAGCCGAGTACAGGGGGACGATCACCTCCCTAGCCCTGCTGGCCACACTGCTTCTTATGCAAGCCAGGATGCTGTTGGCCTTCTTGGCCACCTGAGCACACTGCTGGCTTATATTCAGCCGTCTAAACCTTGCATTCAATAAGATTAAATGTAATATTTAGAAGTATAATTATATCATTCTGTAGAAATAAAAAGGTATTTTTCACATATTCAGAAAGCAAAATCTGGGTTTCAACTAGAAAAAATAATCTGTCTGGCATGAGAGGACTGGGATAACCCAGGTACTGGGACTGCCTGGGAATGGCTCTCAGGCTTCCTGCCCAGCAGGGCCCTCTCTCCAGTCTGCATGAGCGCTGTGTCTCTCCTGTGACCTTTTCTTTGGCACGTCCAGACTTCTCTTGGCCCACTGTGGGATATCACCATTCTTGTATTTTCATCGTAGGTATTAGACAGGCTTACCTAGAAAAAAATATTTGTCAACTTTACAAATGCACTCTACAGGCGCTCTGCAGCACAGCCTGAGTGCAGTCTGCATCCATCTACCTGCTCCTGGTTTCTAGGCTGTTGCTTTTCAGCATTTTCTGTTTCCTGCTCCTGGTTCCCTGCTCGTGCCGCTGTGTGCATCGCAAGGAGCCCCTGCAGCCCTGCGTGCACAGCTCCTCCTGCAGGGCCGCCCTGGGAGCCAGCGGCTCTACCTCCTCTTGCTCCCTGTCCCCTAAATATAGAGCCTCCCTCTCCACACCTATCTCCGAAGCATTCGTTCCTCTCCATCCATCAGCCTCAGCCCCTGATGCCTCCTTGACGGCTCCATTAAACACACACTCCACAGCAGCTATATTTAGAAGTCATGAAGAGAACGAGCCTTTGGGCTGCGGACAGCCCATAAATCCAGCTCCCTTCACGAAATCACCATTTTTCTATCTGGAATGAGATCGATAGGGATGTTTGCAGATGAGGTACACGTGTCTGTGCATGCGTGGATGGGAGGCAGGAGATGAAGGAAGAGGAGGCACAGTACGGTAGAGAAAGGGGAAGCAGAAGGGACTAAAATGAAGGTGCACGGGGACAGGGGTAGTGGGGCTTTCTGAGGGCCCTTGTGAGCAGAAATGAGAGGCCGGAGGTGAGGGGAAACCTGTCTGGAGCGGGTCTCGTTGTGCTGCAGCAGTGTGTTTGTCCCCCACGGGCACCAAAAGGGACTGCAAATGTCTCCATGCTGAGACCCTCTGCGTACCTCGAGGCAGACAGAGGTGGATGTGCTCACCTCAGCTGTTGTGGTCTGCTCAGCTTGCACTGTTCCAGTACCTCCACAGGGGCCTGCTCACCTTCTCTCTCTCTGCACTACCCCCTTCCCATTTTTATTACATCCATGTCAACTTGTTACTGTGGGTGCCAGCTCACTCTCAGGCATGTTGGCCGTAGGTGTCATCCTGGTGCTTTTGGGGGATCTTAGGTCTCCGCAGCGCTACCCCACTCCCTCTTTGTGGGATACCCATGGCACTGCTGGTGTGCAGGTGGAGCTGGGGCTGCTGCTGGGGGCTGCTCCCTGCTGCGATGCTTCCCTGGCAGCACATCGGACCCAGCCGGGGCTCCTGGTGCCACCTTCGCTCCGCGTGGTTGTACTGCGGTGATAGAGGTCGGGCATCCCCATCTGGAGCTGACAGGTGAGGAGGATTTTGAGCAAGGTGCGAAGCTGCCTCAGGTGACTTCCAAAGGCAGGTGCGGGGCTATCTCCTTCCCAGCCGCCCGGTAGCTGCGCTGCGTTCTGCGCCCCCCAGCCCCTGTCGCTGTGACTAACTGCCCGCTTCTCTGGGACAGCCGCTCCGGGGACCGCGCCGACGGGGCTCGGGGGAAGGTGGCCAGCCCGGAGGACCCGCGGGGCGCCCCCCCGCCGGCCAGGTAACGCCGCCGGGCCCTGCGCACCCCGGGGCCGCCCGCGGACGGGGCTGGGGGGGCCCCGGCGCCGCCGTGGAGCGCGGGCGGCCCCTGCCGGCGGCAGCCCCGAGCCGCGGCCCCCCCGGCACGGCGCGGTGCGGGGTCACGGTCACGGACACCTGGGTTGGAAGAGACCTCCGCGATCACCTCGTGCAACCTCTGACCTGACACTAACAATCCAACACTAAACCACATCACTAAAAAATACGGCACAGAGCGGTACGCATGCTTGTTCCTATCACAGCGCTGCTCCGTCACGTACACAGCGAAGCTTGTGCAAAAATAGGAACTGGAAACGTGTGAGACGAAGCCGGAGCAAACACTTCTGAAAAAGTTTTTGCCACGCCACACTGGCTTGTCGTGCACACCCCGCTTGGGAGGCCACTGAGGCATGCCTGGAGGCGTCTGATGTGGTGGGAAGGAAAGCCGGAACCATGGCGCAGGGCGTTACTTGGCAGTGACGTGATAAGGCTGCTCTTCTGAGAAAAATCTAAAAAAAATAAAAAGAGGACATGAGAAAGAAAAAAATGTAAAAAAAAAAAAAAAATTTTTTTTTTTTTAAAAAAAGCTGTGTTTGGCAAATTAATATCTAAACTTTGGTGAAGGTAGTTGTTCGTTTAACCTTGGCAGTAGTAAGTGTGCTTTGTGCGTGCAATGGAAGTGCATGCTGAGGGCGAGGTTCCTCCTGAGCAGGACATCTGTATCGAAGTACGTGCCTCTTTCGCAGAGAAGCCTCTTAGGGAGAGGAGATGCAAAGCCAAATCTCCAGACACAGCCTCCAGTAGCGGAGGACAGCCCGCGCCTGCTGGGGAGCTGCGAGGGTGCAGAGAAGGCGTGTTGGCTGTGGCACAGCAGCTGCTGATGCATCAGGGGCTGTCACCTGTCCCCACGGCGGGCAGTTGGTGTTGGGACCCCTGTAGCAGCATTTCCATTTACCAGCTTAGGACAGCAGTGATGCTTCCTTCTGATCGCAAGACCAGAGTGAAAGGTTTGAAAGTGCATCCTGTCCTGAGTTTAAAACAAGCTTCCTTAGGTTGACAGCGTTGCAATGACAGTAAAAACTCCTGTCCCTCTACTTTTGTAGTCCCTTCTTGCTGGCTTTTGTCATTTTGAATTCCAAAGTAGATGAAAGCAAACATTTATTTTGTGTTGTTTCCACTTTGGGTGCAAACAGCTCGTTTCCCTACTGAAGAGAAAAGGTGAGGCTCATCTATGTTTTACTCTTCATCTCTTCTCCTTCCCCCTTCATTCCCCTTCTGACTGCCCTACTCAGCATGCTAAAAGACATTCCCTATCTACATCAGATCAGCAGCCTACCTGATGTTGTAGCCAGTAATGCACTGAGCACCACCAAGTGCTTCAAAAGAAAGTAGTGACAAAGCCAAATGGAGTGACCTGATGGTTTGGTGTCCTGCCACCATCCTAGTGTAGCCGTGTATGAGTTGGTTCAATGTGATGTTCTCAGTCTTGTTAGAGCAATGCCTCAATTGCTCCCTGCAGCTTAAGTCTTGCATATTAATTCTGGGTCATGCAAATAAATTCATTTTTGGTAGTGTGATGCAAATTTCTTCTGGGTTAGGAAAATGGTAACTGGGAATGTCCAGCTTAAGTTCTTACACAGTTAAATGAAACACTTAAATTCTCCCTGTCACATTTCAGCCAGTGGCTGCCAGCCACATTACAATGGCTGCAGTGGCATCCATGTCCACTAGCCATGACTCAAGCTGCCTTTCATCAGCACCCAGCAGCCTGGAGGCCCGAGCATCTCTTCTCTGGTTAGCTTTGGAGTTCTCTGGGTGCCTGCCTGTGGGCTCCTGTGTTTGCCCTGAAGTGTCAGGTCAGGCTGGCAGCTTCTCTGGCTTTTTCCACAGTTCTGAGGCAAGCAAGTAGACTGGAATTGTTACACCCGAAAGGGGATATTTGGTCCATGTGTGGCCTGAAGAGCCCAAAGCACTGACTCGGCCAAAGAGCTTCTGGGGCAGTGCTGCTGGTTCAAGCATGAGTGGCAACAGAAGCCTCTCCGGGTTCCTGGCTTTCCTTCCTCGTACCTCCTGTGCACCTGGAGATCTCGGTGACCACCTGATGAGATGAAGGCTAACTGGAGTTGTTACCAATTTGTCTGTGGGAACGGCATCCACATCGCTTGAGATGCGTAAAATTCAAGTGGCCAAACAGAGCAAAGGGACAAAATCTGGCTTGGGACATGGAATTTGTCTTTGCCTTACTGGGGCTGGTTCTCCTCTTTGGCTCTACTTTGGAGTTTGGTGAGATTTGATGCTTCAGTGTGGTATGTTAAAATCTCTGGGTTCAAAAGTCCTAGTGAAGAGATCTTACATTCACTGATGCTGTTTGTGTGCATATGGGACTGTACACGAGTATGCATGGGACTGATCACATTGACACGTCTGCACACAGATTATTGTGTGTTTATTAATTAATGTTTGCATGAAAGCAAGGTTCACTGTATACACGTAGAGAAAACAGAGGTAATGATAAGTGTTATTTTATCTCTCAGCTTTGTGATGTGTCTTTTCTCTTGTAGAAACCAGAGAAGACAGGACAAAGCGTCTCTTCCGACATTATACTGTGGGCTCTTACGACAATTTCACCTCTCACAGGTAAGCATCAGCATCTTTGCTTTGTGATCATAAGGAGATTCATTTCCATGGAAAGAGCATCTCCTTTTTCTGACTAAGCAGTACGTGTCATGTTAATTTTATGGGAAGGAAACTTTCTGGTTGTTTCAGTCAATTCATTTGTAGTCTAAACTGTAAGTCCTAGATGAGGCTTGCTTGAATAAAATATTGAAACTGAGCAGGGCAGTCTGGCTTGTGTCTTAGTTTAGAAATAAGTGTTCTGGAGGTTTTGTGGTGTGCTCCAGGAATTGAAGGAAATGGATTGGATGCAGATGGAGGATTATGGCTCTTATGAAGGGGAAGAGGATGCTGTTGTGCAGGCAGTGACATGCAGAGTGCTGTCACTTGAGCCTGTTGGCAGTACTGAATGTGCTCTCTGGACTACGGGGATGTTCACCCCGGGGTGTTCCAGTATGTGACAATCACAGAGTGTTAGGGGTTGGACGGGACCTTGATCTAGTCCAATTGAGTGTACTCACTTTGACAGGGAGACTGACATTCAGGAAAACGGTCAGGGTTAATACTGAAGTAAGCTTGGAATCTATCATGAAAGTAGGGGTGATGCTGCTCTTTTGTATGTGGTTTGAGCATGTGTGGCTGGTGGACATGTCCGCAGGAGACTGAGCTGTAGGAGTGGCTCTACTTTCTGGATTCAAGAGAGCGCTTTTGACACAGGGTTTGTGTGTGATGTGCTTGAGGGGTAAATGTAGAGTTACTCTGTGGGATGCACTCCCTACTTGCAGTCAGGCTTCATTGCTATTTCAAGCTGTTGGTCATTAAAGTAATTGGATGGGCATTATTGCTTATGAAATAAGCATGAATGACGTGAAAGGAGCAAATTGTGACAATTCATTATGCAAAATTAAGTTATCCTGAAGTCTTTGAGTTTACCAGCAAAGCAGTGAATGTATTCTTTGTTCTGAGCTACTTATCCTAAATCTGTCTCCATGGCTCTCAACACTTTTTTGCTCAAAGTTATGGGTGTAACTTGTTTGGATTTTCAAAAATCCTGTGACATGCTTCTTCAGAGCTGTTTATATTCTTAACTGGTCACGGGACAAAAGAGAAAATGCTGCTATGACTCAGAAAACAGCAAAGAATAAGAATGGAGGGGGAAAAACATTCAATTTCCATCATAGCCAAATGCTACACGGAACTCAGAGAGTCTGTGCTAGGGTCACTGGTTGCACTAGGTCTTGAAAAGGGCAGGAAATAGGTCAAAATTTGCAGATTATTCAAAATTCTTAAGGAAGACAAGGGCAGATGGATGAGATTGCATCAAGCTGGGTCAATAAACAGTGGGATAATAGAATAAGTTTATTTTGCAACGTGAAAGATAGCACACATCCAAAGAAACACTGCAAGGTACTCTTGCCTATTAAAGATTCTTCATGTCTTTGTAATTGCTTAGGAATAAAAGATCTGACATCACTGTGATACCACAGTGAAAACATCTTCTTTAATACCAAGACATTCACAAAAAGACAAACAAGAGTAGGTCAGAAAATACAATTAAAGCTATTGTGTAGGAGGGCAATTGGAGAAGGCTCACCTCTGGATTTCCAGGGGAACCTGCTCTCAAGTCCATGCTGTTGAACCTGCTCGGTTCCTTTCAACATCATTTATGCATGGTGAGCTAACAAAATTAGTCAACACTTCTAAGATTGTTAGGGCTGTAAAAAAAATGGAGTTTAGCTACAGAACAATCACACAGTACTGAATATAGTGACACTGGGTACTGAGCAGCTGAACTCCAATGCAGAAAATAAAAGGTAATGCATATAAGCAAAAAAGCAGTAGTAGTATTCTGTGTTCAGTGGAGGTGTTGGACTGACTTCTCCTGCTCAGGAACAAGATTTGGGGATTACTTCAATTCCAGGCCAAACCTGGAAAAGAAAATTTAGTTTTTGGAGTTGTTAAGAAAGGAAAACAGAACAAAATGGAAAACATGAATATTAGTGTCTGTATAACTCTGCACTATGCAGGTATCCTGAAACCAGCATCCAGTTTTGATCTTTCAGATGTAAAAAGTAGTTGTCGAAAAGCTGGCAGGGAAAACTAACAGGTGCTCAAAATTGTGAAATGTCTTCCATAAGGGTGAGACTGAATAGACTGAAACACTCATGGTTGGAAGATGTTGGTGAAGGAGAAGGGTCTTGGTGAAAGTTCATAAATAAGTGATATGGAAAAGGTGAACCAGAGGTAGTTGATCTCCGTCTTTTCAGTGCAAGAACATGAGGTACTGAATGAATTAAGTACATGGAATGCTAAAAGTGAAAAAAAGGAGGAGGTTCTTCATGTAACATACAATTAATCCGTGCAACTCCTTGCTAAGTGACATTCAGAGTTCTAAAAATTGACACAGGTTCAGAAAGCAGCGGGACAAATCAGAGGAAGAAAAATCCATTGCAGGCTTCTGAATACGAAGAGATCGGCTCTGACTCAGGAATTCTGTTAGTCATGCAGCAGCAGAGGTTAGGGACACGTAGTACAGAAGCACTGCTCTACAGTTACTCTGTTGTAATTTCCTCACCATGTTCCTATGGTTAGCTGGTGCTAGGAAGTCAGGAGGATTCCTGGCCTGCCCCTTGATGGCTGTTGTGAGCTGGGGGTAAAGCAGGCTTTTCTCTGAAGCCCAAGGTGAAGTTCCCCAGAGAGCAGATTTCAAGGCATGGCTGCCTTCTTGATGTCCTGTGTGGCTGCTGAAATGGCTTTGTGGGCAGGCACCTGGCCAACAGTAGTCCTGTTCCTTGGCTCTGAACTCTTCACTCTGATAATAGAGGAAGCCTGGGCATCTGACCTGATTGTCTCAAGAGCAGACTCTTCAGAGATCTGTGTGACAGAATTCCATGGGATGCCATCCTGGGGGGAGGAGAGGTCCAAGAGAGCTCACTGATGCTCCAGGATCACCTCCTCCGAGCTCAGGAATGGTCCATCAGGAGAAATAGGAAAATAGATGGGTCAACAGGAGGCCTATGTGGATGAACAAGGAGATCCTCACTGAACTCAGACAGAAGAAGGATGTGTCCAAGGGGAAGAAGCAGGGAGAAGTGACATGGGGGGATCTGGCTGATGATGTTGCAAGGTCAGTCTCGATTATCTTTGAAAGGCTGCGTTAATGGGGAGAGATTCCTGATGACTGGTGAAAAGCAAATGTCAGCCCTGTCTTCAGGAAGGGCGAGGAGGAAGGTGTGGGGAACTCTGTGCTGTCCTCATAGGAGAGGAGCTCCAGCCGTCTGATCATCCTCATGGTAATGAAGGTGACTGAGGGTAGTCAGCCTGGATTTGTGAAGGGGAAATCCTGCTTTACCAAGCTGATGACTTTCTGCAATGAGGTGACTGTCTTATTGGATGTAGGAAGAGCAGAGGATGTTGTTTATCTTGACTTGAGCAGGCTTTTGATACTTTCTTCCATAACATCCTCAAAGATGCACTGTCAAAGTGTATTTCCATAACTAGATAGCAAGGTGGATTGAAAACTGCCTGAATGACTGAGTCCAGAGGGTTGTGGTCAGTGGTACAAAGTCCAGCTGGAAGCCAGTCACTACTGAAATATCCCAGAGGTTGATACTGGGGTCAGTAGTGTTCAACATCATAAATACAGTGGATGATGGGGCAGAGTGCACCCTCAGCACCTTTGCAGATGATGCCAAACTGGAAGGAGTGGCTGGTATACCAGAGGGTCATGCTGCCATCCAGAGGGACATGGACAGGTGGAGAGATGGGCTGACAAGAACCTAATGCAGTTCGGCCAAGGGAAATGCAAAGTCCTGCATCCGGAGAAAAACAACCCCAGGCACCAGGATATGCTGGGGGCCACCGAGCTGGAAAGCAGCTCCGCAGAGAAGGTCCTGGGCATCCTGGTGGGCACTGAGCTAAACAGGAGCCAGCAGTTCCCTGCGTGAAGTAAACCAAAAGCTGTACTTAGAGAAGGGTGCTCACCTTGTAGTCTGTGGGCTGTAGCTTGCAGCAGAGTGACCTCCTCTGGCTCTGGCCTGTTCCTGTTTTCCTTCTGACCTGAGGGAAATCTGCAGAAATGTTTGTATGAAGGGGCAGTGCAGTGGAGGGAAGGTACTGGGAAGGACAGCAGACTGGAATGGTCTTGCACGAGAGAATAAGTAGCTGTCCCATCTGTCTTATAACTCGGCATCCAGGGACCCTCATGAAATGAGGGCAAAATGGGGACAAAATGGTGGCAGTTTTTGTCATGGTGGCAGTTTTGCCCATAGTGGTCCTGTTACTCCAGAATCAACTGGGGTGGAGGGGAGTAAGTCAGGTAATTGCATATTTGTGTCTTTAACTGCACACCTTAGACAAGATAATGCATCTTTCCATCTTAAAGTTCCCTGGGACTGCGTGTCAGGGGATACAAAGCCTCTCTGGACCTGTCCCCAGTTATATATGGCTTCTTGCAGATGATAGTCCCACTGGTCTTGGCACTCCCAGGCAGTCAGTGCATGCAAAGTACAGGTATGCTGGACTGCTTTGCCAAAGTGTGACCTGGGTGTGCTGGGATCACAGTAACAATGCTAAGCCTGGATGTGGAAACTTGGGGTTTTGACAGATTTTGGTTGTTTAAACTGAAACAGATTGGATGATTTTAGCTGTTGTCCAATAACATAGTGCATAGTCATGCAACGTAAAAGCATGAAGATGGCCCCTCTGGAGCATGGCAAAGACCCTTCAGGCCAATATTGTGTGTTGCCCCGTGGCCAGTGGCAGTGCTTGGTGCAGCAATGAGTACAGAATAAGCACATTTCAGTAGCTCCCCAAAATATTATTCCTGCCTGCAGCAGTTTACTGTTCAGAATCTCCCTGTGCCAGAGGCAATGTCCTTGTATTTAATAGCCTTTAATGGATCGTTATTCCATCAATTTGCCTCGTGACATGTAACTCGAGTGCTTTCACTCTCTCTCCTGAAATGGAGAAAGGGACGGGATTGCCTTTGGTGGAGACGGTGAGACAGAGGTGGTGCTGAGCAGTGCGGTGCATGTGTCTGCTGCTCCTGCTGTGTCAAAATACTTGCAGCATGCTGATAGGAAATCAGAAAGAAGTTTGGTAAAGCGTATAAGCTTTGTTCACTGAAAGCAGAAACAAAACATACCCTCACCATTCAGTTAGGGAAAACCAACTCAGGGTAAGACAGGTAACTGCAGCTGCTGCCTGTCCTGAGGCTGCGTGTTGGCTTTGCTGATGCCTGTGCAGCGCCCACGACCCTGTCTGAAGGCCTGGAGGCAGCTGATGTGAAAAACACCATTCAGCCATCCTGACAGCAAAAAACACCCCGGGACAGGAGCAGCACCTTTCCATTTCCATGGAGCCACATCAGCTCTCTTCCCTGGAGTCCACCGTGTGGCTGGCGCTGGCCGCTGGCGTTACAGCGTGGCACCAAGCACGGGGAGCAGAGCCTTCAGCGGGGCACATCTCAGCGGCGTTTCGGGATCGAAATGGAGTTTGGACTCGAGAGGAGGCAGAATGGCATGTGTGGTATGGGGATTCACATGCTGGTTTTAGGATTGCCTTAATAAATAGGATAAATGGATTCTTTTTTTCCTGTTCTTCACAGCTCCATTCCCCTGTGCTGCTCAGGTCAAGGAGATAGAAGAGGGTGGATGGGGAGGTGTTTTTAGTTTGCTTTTATTTCTCCCTGGTCTGGTCTGCTATCAGAGGCAATACATTATATTAATCTCCTTATGCTGTCTGTTTTGCCTGTGGCGGTAATTGGTGAGTGTCTCCCTGTCCTTATCTCAGCTCATGAGCCCTTTTAAATGGTATTTTCTCCCCCTGTTCCTTTGAGGAGAGGGAGTGAGAGAGCGGTACATTGTAACTTAGCTGCCCATCGGTGTGAAATCACCACAATTAAACACTTGAACCAATAGATCCCTTCAGAGCAGAGATCAAGAAGTAACTAAGATGCTGTAAGATCTGTGCAGCAGACATTAACATGATTTGCAGGCAAGTGCTTATTCCGTCAACTCTGACTTCACTGGAGGTCTCAGACGTGGGAGAAGATTAACATAATGACAATGTTTGAGGAACAACTTAAAAGTACTTGAGAAAATTACACACAAGTGACTTTAGTTTTCAGAAAAAGCTTTTGAAATGGCTGAAGGTTTGAATGGATATCCTGTGAAATAGAGCAGGGAACAGCATTCACGTGCTGAATAGCAGATTTGGGAGGGGTGTGTAATTTACTCTTTTTTGCTTAATAAGGTGAAAAGAAAGCTACAAATACATGGAGGGATATATTTGAGAACATGAGAAGATAGTAGGCTATGTACTGAAAAAATGTCTTTCCTTTTGTGGAATCAGCCTCTAGGGAAGCAGTATTTCAGTTTTAAACCTCACTAGCACATTGCCAGTAACAAATCATAGATAGGAGGTCTGCTTTGGAACAGGGTGAGAGATTGTTCTGGGGCAGGCTCCCCTCCTCTCACTTGATAACCATTCTGAAGCATAACAGCAGCTACAGAAGGAAGAAGGCAGGAGGCTGCTCCACAGCTGGGGTGCACTCAAGGTCCCTGGGGGCAGCAAGAGCGTTCCCCAGACCTCTGGGGATGAGGAGTGTGAGATAGAGCTCAGCAAATATAATCTGGTCTGAAAGAGGAATAGGGTGAACAGGCAGCAAAGTTTGAGCTTGTGTTTATCAGAAGGAGGCAGTCGCAAGGGGAATTGAGTTCCCTGATGAACTGTGTTAAAGAAAGAGATTAAAGTGATTTGAAATTAACTCTGCAAAATTAAGAGCCCACATTCTACATGGCACAGCTGGGAAGAAAAAGAATCGGGAGCAACAGACAATTTAGGATTATTTTTTTATTCAATCATGGGGATTACCTGACCAGGGAGAGTGATTACAGCGCTCAGTATTCACAAGCCATCTGGACGGGTCTCCCTTAAAAGAGAGGAAAAACATGAAGGAGTCACTAAGCAGAGATTTTTGTGCCTCAAAACGCTGTGACTGGCCAAAAATGTTGATGTGTGGAGTTACAGAATCATTTAGGTTGGAAGGGGTGTCTGGATACCTCTAGAACAACATGCTGCTTGGAGCAGGGCCAGCTTTGCATGTCTCCAGGGCTGGCGGCCCCACAGCCTCCCAGGGCCTGTGATCTGGGTCTGTTTCTGGCACGAGAACAGTTGTGCCCTCTCACTGTTCTGGTCTGTGCATGAAGCCTCATTTCCATCCCCGCGTGCCTCCAAGAGCCTCGCTCTCTTCTCTGCAGCCTCTGTGAGGCAGCTGTGTTGGCAGCGAGGTGTCCCCTTTGTCAGCTCTCCTCTAGGCTGAAGAAGCCCAGCTTTCTCTGCGTCTCCTTGTACACCATATGCTGTAGCCCCCAAATATTCTGGTGGATAGAGTGAGCAAATCGGTACTGCAAGTGATTGGTAAAATAACCTAGAAATCTTTGGGACTGCACCAATAACTGGCTATTTCTCCTTTCACCAACATGTAAGAGAATAGCAGCAGCGTTTTCCTGGTACAGAGTCAGTTTGGTGACTTACTTTCTTTTTCTCTAGGTCCTACTCAGGAACCGTACCCCTTGGAGGTGGTAGTTGTAGCTTTTACTCCTCCCCCGCCGATACTAGCGTTTCTGCTTGTGTCCCTCACCAGAATTGGCCATCTCCGTGCCCCACCTCTGTGTGGCCGTGTCCCGAGGCTGTTCTGCCTCTGGGGAGCCAGTGCGGTGCCGGTGGTCGCGATGTGCAGGCCGCAAGCTGCTGGCCATTCTTACAGATCAGACCGAGTAAAATGCTCTGAATTTCCTCGAGTTGTTTCATGGCCATGTGGGGCTCTGAGACAACTCTTTTTATTCCTTTCTGTGCTGCAGTTTATTTGCTGGTTGCTTCTCTCTCGTCAGTCCCTGGCGTGCTGTTTGTGTGAGATTGTTGCTGAAGTGTGCTGAGCATTACACAGGTGGAGCCTTCCTGATGCTCCTGCAAGTTCTCATCTAGGAGGCAAGCAGCAGGCAGGGAACTGGAAATTGCATCAGCTTTCTCTGTCGTTCTGACTAGTTTGGGCTAATCAGCAAGCATTCTCTGAAAGAAGATGTGTTACAGGCAGGGCTCAACAAGGAGCCTGAAAGAGGCCTAGGCAATGGCTTTACAGAGCGGGTCATCAAAAATATCCCCACAAAAGCAGCTTATGCTTAGCAACTACAAGGGAGAATGAATTTTTGACAAATTTATTGTGCAACTTCAGCTGCTGACCAGTTCACTTTAGCTGGTCTGGAAGGGTGCCTGCTTTTGGTATATTACAGGAAACAAGGTTTATAGCGGTGAGCACATCTAGTTCGAAAAAAGTAATCGGGGCTAGTGCAACGTTCATTTCTATAGCAACAGAAGTGTAGAGGGAGAAAATTAAATCTCTTATTGAAAAGGCTCCTATATAATCCGCTTGTCAAATTAGCATACCTTCAAAATAGTCTTTGAAGATCTTTTGGGGAACAGTGACTTGTGGGACCACTTAACCTCTTTTACAGAAAGTTTCAATTGAATGGTAGAGTGAACTCCCACAAACCTCTTGCTTTTCCCCAAGCAGTCCTTCTGCTTGGAGTCATGTACTAGACTGCTCAGCTTTTTCTGAAATTAAGAATTTAGAATTTTAGAATTGGTGGGTAATGCGAGGTTTTGTGGCCAGTTTTTTACAAGAAACAGAACCAGATAGTGCTGCAATGAATTGGTTAAAGCAGAGTACAGCCAGCCAATGTGAGCTGGTAAAAAAGGTTCCCAAGCTGTGAACAACTACAGTTTCCAGAGATACTTTTTAATAATAAAAGGAGCATTGGAAAGGAGACCTGTCTACTAAACCATAATCATTTGCTTTCTCTGAAAAAAAAAAAAAAAAAAAAAAAGGAAGAAAGAAAAGAAAATCAGGAAAGCTAGTTAGCAGTTTGGAAATTAGGCTGGGGGAAAACATGCAAACAACCTGTCTGCAAAGTAACCCTCTAGATGCACAAGAGTTAGGAGGGGTTCCTTGGGCTTTTCCTTTCTTTTTGTAGTTAAGCAAATAATGCTGTGCCTGTTGTTGCTGCAGTGAATACTGCTGTAGGTGAAATGCTGGAAAGAAGGGTTTATGGCAGGGTAGAGGGAAGGGAAACACTCACCACCCTCAGCATTTGTCACGAGGCTTGTTCAGAGGAGTCCTGTTTTCCACGGGGTATTTGTGGTACGTTTTGGTTAGGCAATACCAGGAACACAACCAGAGCTTGAACGAGGCAATGACTGGTTGGTCTGTCTGAGACTAAAGTCTTTCTGGCTCCTGGGGTCCTTGGGGTTGAAAGTCGTTGAAGTGTATACCTGCTTGGTGATGGATTCCTCTAACAGCATTTTACTCCAAGCAGTTTTGGAGTCTATGTGGTTCTCATCGCTGGGTAGACTCATCATCTGGGCAGCAGCTAATAACAGAAAGAAATAGAAAGTCTACTAAAATCCTGTTATACTTCTATGTAAATCCATAGTTTGACAATCTCTTGAAAAACACTTGCAGTTGTCGTTTACCCATGTGAATCAGAGGAATTAGAAAAGGTTCAAAAGCAAGCAAAAGGGTGGCCCAAAGCATGGAACATTTTTGAGGAAGGATTCAATAGCCTGGAACTCTTCAGCCTGGGGAAGAGGTACCTGAGAAAGATTTGACAGAGTTTTGTAGAATTATGAGTAGGCAAGAAGAAGGTGAATTTGGAACAATAGTTATTTCTTAGTACAAAGGAATGAGGTGGCACTCAGTGGAATTATCAAGCAGCAAGATTAAAATAAAACAAAGTACTTTGTCACACTGCAGGTGCTTATATTGTAGAATTTATTCCTTTTGCATGTTGTGGAGACCAAAAATATAAATGCATTCAAAAAGTGCATACAAAATTACTGGAGAGTAAGTTTGTGACCAAGAAACATTGTGACCTGGTCAGGGGCTGGAGAGGAGGAATTTAGTTCCTAGCTTTCAGAAGCAGGGAGGGTATTCCTAGAGTTGATCACTTATGCGATTTCTTAAGGTCTTGCCTTCATTGTTTGTTGCTGGCCATTATTCGTTAAAGGACACTGGTGTTGATGAACCAACCCCTAGTCTCCTGCAGTACCTTGTCCTTGTATTCTGGTTTACAAAAGGCCATTAAGTGGAAGGAATCAGTCTCTCTCTGTACTTTAGCATGGTGTGCATTTTAACACTCAAGACTAATTAAAAAAATAATCACAGGTTCAAAAAAAAAGGTATGTTCTTGTTCCTTCATGCTAGGTGGAAGAATAAAATAAGTTACAACGCGCTGGAGCTTTTTCATTTCTTCTCAGCCACCTTCAGAAATGAAGGACTTGGCTCTTTGAACATTTTACAGCTATCATGCTCAGTTGTTTTTCTTCCATGGTGCAGTTCTTTGTTTGGTCTTTGAACTTTGTTTTCGTATCAACTATTTGGTGTCTTTGACCAAAGCATAAATGTTTTCTGTAACACTGCGCTTTGTTTAATGGTTTTCTGCCATCTGCTGAACAGGGAGAGGAGAGGCTTTTGTCATATGACTAGAGAGGAGAAATTCATCTCATGTACCTTCAGACAGTCAGGACCTGTCTGCCTGACCTTATCATCAATGTTCCCTTTATAGTATGAAGTAGCAAAAGGGAACTTGCAGGGTGCACTTAATTTCCGTCTAAAACATCTAAAATAAGTAAGATGAATCAAAAGGAACCCCAGGGGTACTAGACACATGGAGATGTGTACACCATTGTGCTGGTTGGAGGAGTTACCTTTCTTCATAGTACCTTATATTGTGCAGTGTTCGGGGATGTCTAATGAAAATAGCAGTGATAACACACCGATGTTTTAGTTGTTGCAGAGCACTGCTTACACTAAGTCAAGGACTTCTCATCTTCTAATACTGCCCTGCTAACGAGGAGCCTGGGGGTGCACAAGAAGCTGGGAGGGGGCAGACCCAGGACAGCTGACCCCAGCTGGCCAAAGGGACATCCCGTGCCATGTGGCGTCACACTGAACAGTAATCGGGGAGCTGGCGGGGGCTGCCGGTGCTGGGTCGGACTGCCTGGGCATCAGTCAGCAGGTGGTGAGCGGTTGCATTTTACATTGCTTGGTTTTGTTTTGCTTTGCTTTTTTCTTCCTTTTTTTTTTTTCTTCTTTTTTTTTTTCTTCATTTTTTTTTTCTTTTCTTACTTATTAAGCTGTCTTTATCTCGACCCATGAGTTTTCCAACTTCTGTCCCACTAATTCTCTTGTGGGGGGTGGGGAAGGTGAGCAAGAGTGGCTGTGTGGTGTTTAGCTGCCCACAGGGTTTAAACCACAACCACCATCACTGTCATAACTTAGGCAAGATGCATCCAGCTGGCAACAAAAAGCTCTTCATTTAACTACCCGGTTGTTGATGCAGAAAAATAAGGTATTCCTGAGCAAAATTTATCTGATATCAAATACATTCCCTAAGACAACATGACTCATCCTTTACAATCAGTACGTCTTCTCTGTTTTGTACCAAGATTTGTTGCTGCTGTGGTGCCTTCCCCTGTGTTGTGCCTGAGTAACTGTAAATGTCTTCGGCATCGTTGCTGTTGTTTATTGACTCGGACACCTGAAGGAGCAGAAGAGAAACCCACAGCACCACTGTTGACTTTTGCTTCCCAGAATGTTTAAGCACTGGGACAAGCATCATCCTCCCCCTTTTCTGGACAAGAATACTTGCTTGATGAGGAACAGAAGACATCGTAAATGCCCTCAGTGAGTCACTGCAAATACTGCAAACTTGTAGGCAGGATAGGAATTCAGAATAATCATGGCAATAGAAACGCTTCTTTGAAAATGCTTAGATGCAATTCAGTAAGGAGAAATGCAAATCACTACACTTGCGGAAAAGTAATCAACTGTGCAAATGTGGAATGGAGAACAGTTGGTTATGCAGCAATTCTGCAGAGCAGATTTGGAAGTTACAGCAATCCTAAACTGAGTGTCAGTGAGCAATATCAAAATGTAAAAACCCAAAGATACTGGGATATTCAAACAGAACTCCAGCAAACATTTGAAATAAATATTCTCCCTAGCTTAGCTTAGCACTGGTAAAGTATAAACTGGGGTGCTGTACTGAGTGAGAGTGCATGGTAACAGTCTTCAAATACATAATTTTAACTGCAGAGGTGGGAATAAACTCTGCACGGTACCTTTTTGAGTAGGACAAGAAGTCATCAGCAGTAATCACAGCAAACAAAATTAAGCTAGCCAGTAGGAGAAAACTAATCATAAGGGTAGCATAGCATTAGAAAAGATTGTCTAGATAGTTATTTAAAGGTCTCTCGTTTGGTAAATAAAGAACACTTTAGACAAGCATCTGTTACGAGTGTTTTGGTATAATTGATTCTGCACTGGGGCAAGCCTTCTTAAAATCACTTGTAAACTAGGGCTTCTCTAATTTTTTATTATCATTGCTGTGCTAAATGTCTCCAGATCTTCATCAAGTATTCCTGAGTGTTAGGGCTTCAGATTGCATGTGTTGCTGCCAGCTACAGTAGCTATTCTTTTAAGTGTCATGAGGAAAGGGAAACAAAAGTCTTCCTTCAACATGATCAATTGTAAATTATTTCTGCGTATTTCCAGAAAGCAATTAGAAACAGGTATTACAGAGGATGGCCATATTTCTCTGAGCTACATCATTACCTAAGAAGTAGGATTATGAAAGATAGTGCAGATTCTTAACAATATCTTCTTAGTGAATTTTGGTGGATTTTTCTTTTGATTAGAGGCTGGTGGCTCTTGTTCTTCCAGAGAGAAGATAATCAGATCATTATAAACAAATGAATTTTTTTAAAAATAGTGTCAAATGTTCTTTCCTCTAGCACTTCATCAACTCACAGTAGTTCAATTAAATAGACAAAAATTACCCCAAAATGTTTTCTGTTTTGATAAAATATGAGTGAGAAGGGGCAATTACATTTAATTTGACTTCCTGTGTATAACAGCCCATTAAATTTTACCTAGGTACTGTGTTTGATTACAAAGACTTTTGGTAGACTAAAACATTAGCATATTCACAAGAACAAACTGTTGTTTGCCTCAAACACCCTCCTACTGTTAGGGAATTTAGCAGATACAGGTTTTTGGCATATGACTAGCATCATATGATGCAAAGGAAGTGAAAACTCCTGGATTTTTTTAACAGTCTAATTTGGTAGATTATTTCCTCCCCTCTTAAATACCGTAATTGTTCGACTCAGAGCATTCAGGCATCCTTGTACAACCTCAGAGAGCTGCTTTGTCCCATCCATTGTCGTTTATTCTGTTTCAACTAGTTTTTGTTTCAGCTTTCCCTGAAGTAGCATGCACAAGTGAAGGGACTGGAAAGAGAAGTTGAGGGTGTGCAATCATTACAGACGTAAAGATCAGAAGGAATCAGCTTCCAAACAACCTAGTCCTCTCCCATACATAATTTGGAGAAGCTAAGCGAAAATGTAATTTCTGAGTTGTCAATGAAGAGCCCCAAGCAAGACTCCACCACTTTCTTGACACGGCGTTCGATGTTTAATTGCCCACTGTAGTGGGAATTGACTTTATTCCAAGGCTGAATTTCAAGGCTTCTGAGTCATATCTTGAAATCTGGTCTTTTTTCCCTGCATTGCTTGAAAATTCTAAACTACTGAAAGTATTTCTCTTTCATTATGTTTGGTATAGTGATCTACATGCCCCTTGACCTCTTTGATAGGAGTAAATCAAGATGAATTTCATATTGTAAGACTTTTTTTCCAACTCCTAATACTGTTTTTTCATTGCCTTGTGGTCTCAAATGTTTTCACATCATTCTTGAAGACACTGGCAGGACTATTGCAGTAAAGTCTTACTCATGTTTCCAGAGGAGAATACTCATTCTCTTTCTATTGCATAATTTTTATAAGTCCAGAGATTGCCTTTCTTCACTTGATTGCAGTGAGAGTTAATGCCGCAGCAGTATTCTCTTTTTTTCAGTTGTTGCTTTTCAATAATGTTGTTTATCCTGAAATAGAGCCTGTACTTTTGACACTTTGAATTTACCTGTATTTCAAACCTTTCTTGTCCTGATTGTTCAATGGCACAATCCTGATAATCTGATAATCAGTTCTCTGCTATGGCAGCATTATCTGTATCCTCTTCAAACACACAGGTCTTGTGTTTCTAAATCAGGGTTTTACAATGTTATTCACAAACTGGGTATGGCTTATTATAAGAGTCTGTCCAGTCTCTAAAATTGTGTGAGATGTCTTTTGATATCTGTGGTCAGCCCTAGGATTTCTGCCACACGTGTGACTCTGCAGAAGAGTATAACTCAGCTGTAAAGGTGCAGATGTTGTACAGCTCTGGTATAGACCACTGACTGCAGTACGGATTAGGACTGGTCCTCGTGGGACTAAATGGAGTTAGTTGTCCCTGCTAGTGTCTGCGTGCTTTTGACTGTATTTTTTTTGACCTGTAGATGAGTGAATTTCTAATATACTAATGCAGCCTACTAGAAAGTTGCACCGTACAGAGATAATTCATGTGGTGGTATCAAGCCACAGTAAGTGGTCTCCTATTGTTGCTGTCATCAATTATATTGGAATCTTGACAAGATGCTGGCATGATCTACCTCTTGGTAACAACACCAAAAGCTTTTCTTATTCCATCTTCCAGATAAAGCATTTTGTTAATTTACTTAGGATTGGTGTCAGGCCGATAGTTTATAGTTCTTGTGTCATCCCTGGCACTCCTTCCAGGCTCTGGAATTTCCCAAGTTTCCAGAATTTCTTAAATACTGACATTTGTTACTGAGATAGCTCCTTAGCTGATTTCCCTAAAGCTCTTCAGTGTATTCCGGCTCTGGATGTGAAAATGCTTCACTTTAACAGGTAGTACTTCATGCACTCCATAGAGTTGACAAATTTTCCATTCCACCTATGTCATTCCAGTGGCCACCTTTGTTCCAAGTTCACCACAGTACTTAGTGGACATTTCTGTCTTTCCTATGTTTCTATTCACATTTCATCACCCACCACATCTAACTTGAAGGCCATCTCTTTTTACAGCTGGCATGTGCTATAGATTGGAAGTGAACAAAGTAATGTTTGCACCACATAACCCATGCAGATTCACCTCATAAGAGAGCTTTGTGAGATTAAATTATTTCAGCAGGAGTCATTTTGACTTACCAGCCAAATCAGGATCCGCAGCATCCCTTGCACTCAGTTAAGTAGGAGCTATTTCTAGTACAGGTCCGTTTGCTTGTTTGTTTTAAATGGTCTTTTGGCAAATGTTTGCCAAAATTTTCTTTATGCCAGTAGTGTCCTGAAGATCTAAGTGCAGCCTGTGTTCTTGGTTTATGGTGTTGTTTTCTATTCGATTGCATTCCTGGAGTTCAGCTGACTGTAACTCTTCCACCAGAGGAACTCGTGACTAGTGCTGAATTTACAGAGAAGGATAATTCAGATTTTGATATATCTGTTAGAAAACATGCATTGTAAGAAGAACTAAAAAAAGTGATGCAAATCATCCAGGCAGAACTAAAATGCCATGCTCTCTGCTTTGCTGCTGGCTTGCTGTGCAAGCTCAGCCTGGTTGTGACACGGGGCCAGGGAGTGGCCGATAATGACTGGCTTCTGCACCCAGCAGACACGGGCTGGGGTCTGCTGGCCCAGCACAGCCTCATGGGCAGTAACACTTGACAGCGCGAGTAATTTATTTTTAAACAGCTAAAGAACATGGTGGAGTCCCCTTTGTGAGATAATCCCTCTGTGCTGAGCATCAGAGCTGGGCCTGCATGGTGAAAATCTGTGGCTTCTTCCCAGGAGGCTGACCTCCGTGGGGGCAGTCTGATGGAAGTCGCCAGCCCTGAGGCTGGGGTCAGTGAGCGGCAGAGAAGCATGTCCTTGCTGCAAGGCCTGGGGCTGGGCCCTGGGGTGCGGGACCAGGACGCGTTGGGTGTCAGAAGTCCGTGGTGGCCCTGCCGGGAGCCAGTCACAGTCCTCTGTGCCGTGGGTGGCTGTTTTGGTGTAGCTTGCATGGGCCAGGTGTGCCTGGGGGCAGCAGTGGGGCAGCCGTGCCAGGGTGCTGAGTGGCAAGCTGCTGCCGCTGTGTGTGCTGAGTGGCCATGGCCAGAGCTCCACTGCTGTCTCCTGAGCACAGGAGTACCAAGAGCAGAGCCCTCAGTCTCCTGCCCAAAGGCAGCCACCCCCAGCCCCACACCACTCTGCGTGTCGCTCCCTGCCGAGCCACCGGTGAGGCCCGGTGAGAACTGCCCTGGCTGGGCCGCCAGGCCTGGTTGTGTGGGCTTGGTGCCGGCAGAGCAGAGCCAGCAGCTGCTGGGCAGGCCAGAGCTGGGCACAGCCACGTCCCAGCCCCAGGCCTGCCGCAGCCTCCTTGGTCCTGGACTGCCTGGTGGTGGTGGAGACTGGGGCAGGCAGGGGACTCCTGCCCGAGTCTGTAACTGGCTCAGGGCGTAGGTACCCTTCAAGTTCAAATGACAGCAGCAACAGGTCTTCGTTTTGTGATTTGAACTGAATCCAGTTAGTACAACGTTTAATATGCTGACATCAGCTATGGGGATTTGAAAGTAGCTTCTTGGCCCATCTTCTTTAAGAGATGCTGAGGAAGAGAAGATTCATTCCAGAGAAATGATTATAGCCAGTTCTGGCACTTCATGTAAAGGCCAAATAGGGCTTCAGTAGGGTAAGGGAAAATTCAATCACCAAATGGGAAACTGGATGTTTCAGTCAGAGATGTTATTTAATAATGGGTCCCATTGGTATTCTGGAAGAGCTGTTTTCATCTTCATGAAATTAAATATCATGCTTTCTCTAGTGGGTTTTCATAGATCTTATGGCAAGAGAAGATTGAACCTAAGATCCTGGAGGCAGCTGACTTGGGAAATAAGGTGCTGCTGCTTTCCTAATTTTGCATGAAAATTGAACTGCTGAAATGACCCCGAATTGTGGACTTCATGTTACAGAGGAAGGCAGAAGAAATAAAAAAGTGTGCAACAGTACCCTGCAGTACTTAGCAGTCTAAAGAAGAATGTCTTGGTTGTATACTAATCAGTTTAGCTCTAAGCACGCGAGCAAGATACACCAACAAACTGCCTATTAGAGCCATTTTTCAAAACTGCTGTGAGCAGCAGCGTGCACAACAGCCCATCTCTGGGAAGGGCAGATTTCAGTGCTTTGTAAAAAGGCACAGAAATACTGCAGAGTACAAACCGTGCATAGAGGTAATAGCAGAGAGCAGCAGGAGGCTCAATGCGTGGTACTGGTGCAACAAAAGCATGGTTTGAGGAAACAAAATAAACAGTCTGAAAACTTAGTCTCCACCTGTCTGTCTCCAGAACAGCACTTGTCAGATACTTCTATCTATAAATAATGAATTTAAAATGTTAGTAGCAGGACTGAATGTTAATTATAATTAGCAATAGTATAATCATCACTTTCAGATTCATAACTGGTACTATGGAGGCAAAAAACCTTTACGTTGCCCTGCAGTCCCTTCTGCCCTGCCTGTAAAGGACATGATATTATGGTTTATGGTATACCAGAAACGCCATGGTATTTTTAAGGCATACAGAAGGTAAGTCCCCAGTGCTTCCTGGCTGGACAGGGTCATCTCTGGCTGTCGTTTGTGTGGTGCTGAGCCTGAGCAGTTCCATAGGACTTGCTAGAGCTGATGCAGCCACCCACCCTTCTGCAGGGCACTGGATCACAGCTGCCATGGATGAGGAATGCTGCTCACGTTAGTCCAGAGATTTTGTAGAGCTACATGTGTTAGTTGCATATATTTGCATGTATGAATACTAACAGTCATGTGCACAGTAGGAATAACATACTAACAAATCACAGTGGGTTTTATAATTATTTGTGGGGGTGTAAATTACTACTCAAGCTGCAGGGCAGGAGAGAATCAAACTATAAATCAGTCCCTCTTCCTCCGTACACTGACTGTTCAGTGCTGGCTTCAAAGCAATCAAGGCTGCTGGTATGCTACTGCTGCTTGTGAATGTTTTGTGAGGGTGATTTTCCTTTAGTGTTTGTTTTGTTAGGAATGCTAATTAACTTTCAGGCTTGTGATTAATTGGATCATTTATCTTAAAAAAAAAAAAGTTTTCTATTTGCTTTCCTTAAGTTTCTGCTATATTTATGTTATTTTCTGTCTTTTCAAGAATAGCTGTCAGGGTTGCTATACATTTGATATGTATACACTGGTTCCCAAGGTGCAAGTATTAATTATCAAAGTATTTCCATCCCTGTGACTGTCTTGGAGGTATTTTTTTAAATGTGGTTTTCATAAGGATTACCTTTACAAATACTTTTTCTCTTTTTTTAAATTGATGTGGACAAATAAATCTATAGTATAAGAACTCAAGAAGTCAAAAGCATTGTAGCTTTAAGAAATATGGTCTTTTTTTTACTTCACCATCCCCTGATGTTAAGAGAAGCCTCTGGCATATGACTCCTGCGCTATGAGTTGTGTGGACTTAAGTGTTTGAATGAGAATAAGGTGAACCTTAGCCAATGCCAAGGTGATGGTTTAGAGTCTGCAGGGCTGCCAGTGCTATCTGTAATGTTGGGTCTGCTGCCTTGGTAGGTAAACCATGTTCCTTTTTTTTAGGCAGTCAAAGAAATGCAAGGTTTCAGATCCATATGTTCATCCACTTCCTTGAGAAGCAACTGTGCCTGACAGCTATTTTTCCACATTTGTTTTTTCAGCAGATCATTACTTTTTCCCATACAATCCTTATCACGATATTACATGCTTATGTCATGGTCATATTGGCCTTTTCATTTTTTGAAGACTACTTGTAAGCTTAATGCTGTGACAAACAGCTTGCTTAGCAGCAAGGAAAGCTGGGCTAAGCACATTATGTATGCACTGCATTGATTTCCAATTCAAACCATCAGCTGTGAACAAGGCTCTCTAAAAAATTAGTGTGAACTCTCCCATAATAAAAACCAGCTGAAGGGCTTTGGCTGACAGGCACTCAGTGACATTGGTGGGGCAGGGGTAGGCTGGGGCTGGGGCTAGGGAAATTATCCTGGATTGCTTTTTCAGGTGGGCTGTATTCTGCTGTGGTCATGGTCTTTCATGGTAGTAAGCATCATTTCTGCATGTAGATTCTTTTTTTTATGGGTGGAAGTACACATGGGGCTCTGGACAACCAGCATGTTTTATTATCGGAACAAAATTAAGTGTAATAAATACACTTCTGGAACAGGTTCCTAAAGGAGAGATTTGGTTTTTGTCTGCAGTCCATTTTATGAGTATGTGGCAGTAAGTAAGAGAAGATGGGGAGGAAAGAGAAGGTGATTGATTTACAAAAATTCAGTAATGTACGGAAGAGTGGCTCATACCAGACAGGGACAGGCTCTTGATGATTCAGATCTAAATTGCTCAGTTTGTAAGTTTGAGAAGATACTTGCCACCTCTAACTGGACTCAGAGCAAAGAAGCACTTGTGTTGAATATTAGCAACATTAGGATTGTGCAAACAGAGTTTAGTAAACAATTTGTGCTGTCAGTGTATCTGTCACTAATGTCAATGTAAGTAGCTGATAAACTTGGGAGGCAGCAGTGAATTAACTGTTTTTCACGTTATGTCTTTTCTTGGCAGAAACCCTCTATAACCACTGAATGTGAAATTATCAGTGTATAAGGTACAAAAAAGAGGTTTTGTTTCTGGGCGTTCATGTTTTAAACAGAGATGACAAAATATATTGAGAGCACCAGAGTAAGTTAACTTCAAGTTATTCTTAATTACAGTAAAAAGTTAATGATAATTATTACAAAGCAAATGTGTCACACTCACAGGAAACAGCCGCTGCTTCAGAATGAGAATTGTGCAAATTATTGGATATTGTGAGTAGTACATGGAAACACAAATCCAGGAAGAAAATAGAGTGGTAGAGGCTACTCTGTGGTGATCACACAGGAAGATAGTCCATGTGGTCTTCTCTTATCACAGAACACTGCAAAGTGGCTTTGAGAAGTGGACCCGTTCAGTATTGTAAGCTAAGTTATTTTCATCAAATTTCAGTAAATTTGTGAAATGATCTTTGCGTGATGCAGTCCCTTAAAATGAGCCAGGAAGCTGAGCTAAGATTGTATGTGGTGTCGGCAGTCCCTCACAGCCCAGCAGTGAGAGGTGAAGGTGTAACCCTGGCTCTACGTGCAGCCCTGGTGTAGTGATGCACAGTCACAGTTCTTCCTGGAGGGACCATCGCAGTCCTACCTGGTCTGAGTCGTCAGAGAGAGCAGTTCAGCTGGACAACTGAAGGTGTCAAACCAAAAAACATCATTTGTGATAAGTCATCCATTAAAGAGACAGAAACTCTTAGTTAAGTCCATAAAGGATGTGTTAATCAGTAGTGACTACACTGCTTGTGCTGAGTCTGGAGCAGCTGCAATGGCAGAATACTCCTAATCTGGACATACCTACATGCTAAAGGCATTTCTTAGAATCAGAGTCAACTAGGTTGGAAAAGACCTTCAAGATCATCATGTCCAGCCATCAACCCGACCTACCGAGTCCTGTCACTGAACCATTCCCCTCAGTGCCATGTCCACATGTCTCCTGTAATGGCAACTCCACCACTTCCCTGGGCAGCCCATCCCAATGCTTGACCCCTGCCCTCTGTGAAAAAAATACTTCCTAATACCCAGTCGAAACCTACCGTGGTGCAACTCGAGACCATTTCCTCGCATCCTGTCGCTTGTCACCTGAGAAAAGAGACCAACACCATCCTCGCTGCAGCCTCCTTTCAGGCAGTCGTAGATCATGATGAGGTCTTCCCTCAGCCTCCTTTCCTCCAGACTAAGCAGCCCCAGTTCCCTCAGCTGCTTGTCATGTCTTGTTTCCCAGTCCTTTCACCAGCTTCATTGCTTTTCTCTGCACACACTCAAGTAATTCAATGTCTTCCTTGTAGTGAGGGGCCCAGAACTGAACACAGTGCTCGAGGTGCAGAGTACAGAAGGATGATCACTCCCCTGTGGAGTGTTCCTCAGGCCAGCACAGCAGTGGCCTCACTGGCCACCTGGGCACACGGCTGGCTTCTGTTCAGCTGGCTGTCAACCAGCAGCCCCAGGTTCCTTTTCTGCCGGCAGCTTTCCAGACACTCTCCCCCAAGCCTGTGTCAGTGCATGGGGTTGTTGTGACCCAAGTGCAAGACCTCGGACTCAACCTTGTTGAACGTCACACAGCTGGATGTGACCCACTGAGCCCATCCAGCCCCCTCTTCAGAGCCTTCCTCCCCTCAAGCAGACCAACACTCCCACCTAGCTTGGTGTCATCCATGAACTTTCTGGGGGTGCATTCGATCCTTTCAACAAAGTTGTTGATAAAAATGTTAATACAGGCCCCAAGACTGAGTCCTGGGGAGTGCCACTGGTGACTGCCACCAGCTGGATCGAGCTCCATTCACTGTGACTGCGCCCGGCCAGGCAGCCAGGTCTCCACCCAGCAAACCAAGCCCCGAGCAGCAGCCTTACCCAGGAGAACACTATGGGAAACAGTGCCAAGTGCTTTACTAAACCCAGGTAAACAACATCCACGGCCTTTCCCTCATCTATTAAGCAGGTTCTTGTTGCAGATGTCATGGAAGGGATCAATGTGTGCAGTCGGGCAAGAAGCCTTACTTCAGGGCTGGAAGCTGATGATGATGGGAGTGCTGTCCAGGGATGTACACTGATGACTAGAGCTGAGATGTGGTGATTTTATAGTCTGACACATAAAAAGCCACTTCGAGGTGGTCACAGCCATTCATGGTTTCACCAAGAAATTTTAAAGGTGTTCTCTGACTCATCTCCTGAACCAGCTGATGACAAGAGTCTGCTTGCAAGAGAAGTCATCCCTGTGAACTGCCAGAACAGCAAGGAAGCAGCTGTAATGTAAGATGCTGCACACATGACATCTGTACTCTTGGAGAAATCAAATAATTGCTATTGAGCTCTTAGAAAATTAGGACTAAATTGGCCAAATCTCAAGTTGCAGGAATACAGCCTGTACAATAAAATGCTCTGTCTGTAAAATGGCAAAGAAAAACTGAAACAATACTACAGGACCCAAGTTGAGAAGGTTACTCAAACATTTTTCACAATGCCCCTTACTATGTACCACCTCCACTGACGAAGGCTGTTGAAAATCAGTTCAAACATATGACCCTCAAGCAAGCTACTGCATCAGCTGATGAGTTTTTTGTGTGCTCACAGTCCTCAAAATGAGGCACTCTGAGGTCATGTGCTTGTGCACCGATACTTCAGTAAGAGTGGGAGACTCAAATACCCTGTAAAAGTGAGAAAATCAGGTACTCCTTCCCCAAGCTGCAAGGTATTGAACTGCTCAGCAAATTGGAAATCAATGCATAGTTCCAGCAAAAGTATTTTCCCATTGCATTCATTGCTCCACTTAGGGGTCATGAGCTGCTTTTCTTACTGTTTCAAGTATCCTGCGAATCTAAGGTCTTTCAAAAGGCAGTAAGACAAATTATCTCAATGATTTGGGACCCTACCTTTGAGCTTCATGAGGATGATATCTTAAAGGATTGCAGTTACAAGGAGCTGGATTTACCTTTAATGCAAAGAGGTGTGATTTGAAGAAACAGTGCCCATATCTTGGGTCACATAACCATTACCATTAAATAACTTAGAGAGCAAGACTGGGGAATATCTACAGCGTGCAGCAGCTTCCAGTATTACAATGCTGAAGCACTGCCTGAACACGATCAGCTCATTAAGCAAGCGTGTATCAAGAAAGCCTGACATCTAGTGACCTCGGATTAGTTGCTGTTCTGCATCACTTCTTTTTCATCAAAATGAGCATGACCAACTCCACAGAGGGAGCAGGTCAACATAACCGGCAGCATCCTGTGACACATACCAGGAGGCCAGGGCTCCCAGACACTTCACGAGTCCTGGTGTGGAAACTGTTCAAGAATCATAGAAGCCTAGAAAATCCTGAGTTGGAAGAGAACCACAAGGATCATCAGGTCCAGCTCTTGACTCCACACAGGACCATACAAAAATCAGACCGTGTGTCTGAGAGCATCGTCCAAACACTTCCCAAACTCCAGCAGGCTTGGTGCCATGATCCCTGCCCTGGGGAGCCTGTCCCCGTGCCTGACCACCTCTTGGTGAAGAACCTGTTCTAACAACCAGCCTGACCCTCCTATGATGCAGCTTTCTGCCATAAAAGAAATACCAAGAGTGGCATGACTAAAATATCAGTGGAAATGTCTGAGAAAACACCAAGAGATGCAATAAATCACGGGTTGAAGGCATGGCCTGTACTGATAACCCTGAACAGGAAAACCAGTCAACAGCAAGGGCTGTGCTGCTGACCTGCACTGCCCATGGCGCAGATGTTGCAGGAGATAGAAGTCCTGTGTGCTGATAATGCCACCGAACAGATAACTTCTCAGCAAGCTACCTGCACTCTAATAGCAGGAGGATGGTGACAAGGTAATCACACACCGCTCCTCCTCCTTTTGCTCCAGCGGGAAGACAAACTGTAGCCTCTAAATACCCCAGATGAAGAAAGTGCAAATAGTTGTCAACAGCCTTGCTAGGATTTGCTAGGGTAAAGCAAGAAAGATTTGAGATGAGGATCGTGTCATAGTTGAATCATAAAGGTTCTAAAAGATCTGTCCAAAGTATAGTTTGTTTTTGCCAGAAAAGAGGAAGCCAGGAGACTGTGCAAACTTAACAGTCATTGTCCCTTCTACTCCATCACACAAGTTATCTCCATCAGAATATTTGGCAATTCAGCTCACACTTGTGGAAGTTCTGAGTATGTGTGGATAGAGTTATTAGGAGAAGTTAAATGAAGCCCTAATTATCTACTCCAAGAAGGGCTTGCAATAAGTTTTCTTGATTTAATTTGTACAATGACGATGCAGCAATGACCAAAACCAGACAATAGCTGATGGGAACTTTTGTATGGACTGCCAGTGCTCTAACCATTTCTTCAGCAGCTGAAGCTCTCATCTCCTATCAGGTACGATCAAATACTTGGGTCTTTTTGAGATTTCACCTTTTGTTTTATGTGTGAAGGGGTTTTGCTTTGTTTTGTTTTGTTTTGCTTTGTTTTTCTCCAGTTTGGGTCTGCAGGAACAGAGCTATCAGTGTGAATAACTTAAAACATCTGAGCTGCCAGAGCACGAAGCAGGCCAGCCGGTCCCATCACTGACACATTCCTCCCCAGGCTATGGACAGCCAGTCTTCGGTGCTGTCAGTGGTGTTAATTCAGAAACTGCACGATTCTGTGTGCATTGTCAAAGCAACCAGAGAGTGCAGTGAGTGACTCCAGCTGTCTGAGAAGTTTGCATGGGTCATCTGTGCAAGCCTGCTGGTCCTGCAGTTTGTACCAGCAAGATTTCAGAAGTGGCTTAGGTGTAATGGTTTTGACTCCTTAGAGCCATATTTCTTCCCAAATGCAAAGTGGGTTTCCTAGAAGAAAACACTTTGAGTACCATCGTATGTATTTATGCCAGACAAGTGTCTTTTCAGTGCGGGGGTGTGGTTTGTGAGCTGGGAAGGGTTTATCCAGAGCTCCCTAGAGTGACCATAAAGTTAGCCTCCACAGCACTCAGGATTTGGTCGAACTATTTCCCCTGAACTGTGTTTTTCCCAGGTTATGTAGTACTAAGCTGCACCATTGCTTCATTGCTTCTGCAAAAAAAAAAAAAGCTTTCCATACCTCCAAAAATCTATGAAACTTTTTTTTTTTAGTTTGATTGTATTCTTTTCCAAAATGGGAAGAGCAGAGCAACCAGAAGTATTTAAGGTGTGGGGGCACTTTGGCTGTGCCAGCGATATAATGGTTCTCTGTCTGATTCAGTTTTCTTTGGTAATAGTTCCTGGCCACTGTAGGACATTATGGTGACATTTTTCTTGAGCTGTTTACCATATCCCAGAGTTCTTAATCCTGGTTGGTAATGGTCGTCTCAGAGCCTGGTATCTTATGTATGAGGAGAGATTTTTTTTCCTCATGTGCCTCAGTTTTTGTCAACATTACATTTCATCTTAGATTTTTAACCCCAGTGATAGAAGATCTTTCTACAGTTCTTCACAGTTTTCCTCATCTTTAATATTCTGAATAGTTCAGCATCATCAGAAAACCTGGTTGCCTTTCATTCCTCTCTCATAAGTGATCTAGGGGTATGTTGAGCAGCTTAAGTCCTGGCACCTATTCCTGCAAGACTCCACCGCTGACTTTTAATCTGATGTGAAATCCTATAATTTTCTACCTTCTGATAAACTGAACATACAAGAACCTTCCTTCTTATCACATGGCTTCATGGCTTCCTCAGGAGACCTCAGTGCAGGACTTTGTCAAATGGTTTTGTAAGTTGGCTTCAGTTCAGTTTCTCTTGTCAAATAACTTGTATCTATGCTTCTTTTTTGCAGGCCTTTGTCTTTGGCCATTCTCTCTGGCTGCATGTCAGTTTACCCCTTGCTCTGTTGCAGTGTTGGCCCATTGCATCTCTGGAACACAACCTGCTTGTGGTGCTGGGGCAGTTTGATTCAAGCTAGCACTTCGTAAAGGTGCTGGTGGTGAGATTTATGAGTTCAGCTGCCTCCTCTCTGCATGATCCACCAGCACAATCCCGGCAGGCCCTGTAGCCTTCAATACTTTTGCCTGTCCTTGTGCTGTGCTCATGCAATGCACGTCCCTAGACACTGGGCTCAAAGAGGGGTATCCGAATGGTGCAGACACAAGCTGTTCTGCACTGGTAATTTTGGGGGACCATGACAGCTTCCTGAGGGGGCTGGCTGCACCCCCATAAGTTTGGTTCATCCACACTGTCTACAAATCCCAGAGAATCTCTGAATCACAGAGCCTGGCAGGGACCTCCTTTCTCTGCATCCATATGCATGACCTCAGGGAACTGCAGTAAGGTTAGGAGGCAAGGCGTTCTCTTAAAATGCTGCGCTTATGTTCCCAGCTGTGATGCTGGGATGTACCCCTGTGTGTGCTGGCTGTCTGCTGTATCCCAGTAGTAGAGCCGTGTCCAGTGTTGGCATCACAGGCCTGGAGCTGCCTCCTCTGCTGCTGTCCTGCAAAAAGCGGTGCCGTGCGCCCGCCAGCCCAGCCCTGCTGGAGCCCGCACACCGCAGCGAGCGCTGATCTTCCAGACACAGGGTGCTCCAGGACCTTGGCTGTCGGCAGTCTTGTCCTGGCGGTCTGTGACCCTTTTTTTGTTCCATGGCCTCTTGTAGAGGCGCTTCAGCCTTGGATCTGTCCGCGAGTCCCTGTGCTTCCAAAGGGAAGACCTCCCCACAGCACGAAGGTCGGGTTTTGTTCAGGTGTCTGTTACGGCCTTGGACCCTGTGTGGAGCTTTGGCACTGTGACTGTCCCACCCCAGAGATTCTCTGGTAGGCTTCCTTCTTCATATATGTGTGAAAACTGATTTTAGTATTAGTTTTGATGCCTTTTGCAAATTGTTCCACAGATTTATGTTTGGCCTGTCATAACTATGTTTTTACATTTAGCCTGACGGAGTTACAATTCTTTCCTTGTTTCTCACTTGGCCATGGTTTCAGCTTTAAGAAGGATGTTTTCTTGTCTTTTATAACCTCCATTTTCCTGCTGTTTAGCCATGCCAGCTTCTTTCTGTTCTTTCTCAATCTGCAAAATGTATTTGCACTGTGTCTCCAGCATGGTGTCCTTAAACAGTCTCCATCTGTCTCCTTTGCTGAGGATCAGATAAATCCACATTGTAGAATTTGGATTTTCTGGGACTTGTTTTTATTATTTATAGAAATATGCATTGTTCTTCCATAAATACATATTGGACAAACACAGACATAATGTTCTTTAATCTCCTTTCATTCAGGCAAAGGGAGATTTTAGGCGTCATCTATTCTTTCTCAGTACAGACAGCAACTGAAGCTAGCAATACCAATAACTGTAACGTCCCTGTTTATGATGATTTTCCCCTTTAAATATATGCAGCATAGGCTTCATGAGCTAGCGATACATCTTAAGACTTGAGATGCTGTTGCATGTTACCTTGTCTGTCTCTCTGTGCATCTGCACAACCGAGTGGCTCCGATGTCAGCTTTGAACAATGCTGTTTCTGTGGAGCAGAATTCCCACAGGTGTAATTTAGCAGCGTTAAGCATGCATCAGAGCCTGCCTTTGCCTCCTTTTTTAGTCGACACCATTTTCCACCGCTTGCCGAAGAAGCGGTGCTGGAAGTCACAGATGATGAATCTCGTCTCTCTGCAGCCTGGGGCCACGCTCGCTGGTCCGCGTCCCATGGTCACTGTCGGTGTGTCAGGTTCGGCACGTCTGGTGGAGAGCATGCCCGGTGAGAAGGAGCTGGAGAGCAGCACCTCTCCAGCTGCAATGCCTTTTCTGGCAAGTGAGGAGAAAAATTTGGGACAAATAGCTTCTTTCTGCCTGCATTAATATCAGCCTGATTATTCCACAGGCTTACCTTTTCTGTATCTCTGCGATGGCTTCTTTTCCTTCACTCGACTGCTTTTCAGCAAGGTCTTAACAGCTTTCTCATCATCTCTGTTGGTTTGAAGTCCTGGTGAAATGTATCATAGACTTCTCATTCCCTTAATGTGCTGCCTTATTTTAATGTTTTGGTTAACTTCCTAGAACTTACTGGTTTGTTGTGTTTAAATAAAATGCTTCCAGTACTGAAAATATCCTGTGAAAACTGTCCATATTTGAATTGGGAAGGTGCCACTTTTTCCTAACCGTCTTCCTCACTTTCTGCAATATCTGATCTTCAGAATTTCTCTGGTTCTCAAAGCCCACATTTCATCTAGGACTGAACAGCCCTCCTTGGGGTTTTTAACTGATGACGAAATGCGTTTGACCAATGCAGGAGGGAAAAGTGATCTCAAAGAACACATCCTTCCTGGGATTTTGCTGCGCTTTCAAATTGTGTGTGTGTATGTGTGTGGCTGGAAGGTGGTTTCTTCTGGGGGAAGAGTTGCTTTTCATGTGTCAGTTTGCTTTTGACGTAGTTCATAATCAGTGCCTTTAATGAGCTACCTCCTGACTGAATTAAACAGAAAATGTTACTGATGATAATCAGTGCCTTAGGATCAGTTACAAGCATAAATAGGCTCCTTTCTGGCCCCCTCTCCATTTCCTGGTGTCCTTTGCTTTCATTACAGAAGCACCACTGTCACCTGCATTTCCAGAGATGTCATGATCCATTTTCATGGAGTTTTAAGTGGATTATTTTTCCATTCAGGATAGGGCTTTTCCCAGTTCCACTCTGATATTACTGCTCAGGTCCCCTGGCTGCCAGTCTGAGGGGCTAGGAGGCTCTTCTGGGACAGAAGCACACTTAGGACACCTGCTCCTTTACTCTTCCCCAGGCTTCTGCTGGCAGTAAATGTTTGAGATGAGATGCTTAGTCTGACCTGCTGTGGTCATTCTTTTTCTCTTGTATTCAAAGAGCCAGTACAGCCGTGTTACTCTTTGGCCAGCACCCGTGTCACAGCAGAGCAGGACTGTGACACCTGCCTCTGCAGAGCGCTGGGGCCTGGCCAGATCTCCACGGCCTCCTTGCTGCCAGGGATGCTGTACCTGCTCGATAGCGATGTGCCCAGTCCATCCCAAGCCTCCAGGGAACATGCCTGTACCCTGTTGATTTCTGCTAGAAGCTTAAGTGTTTGGTGTACAAGTCTAACGGTGATTGCTTTCCCTAAAGCATCACCAGCCCTGGGAAGTGAGATGGGTTAGGAAGGAGGGCTGTGTGCCGTACTCATCCGTGCTGTTTCATTGCTAGCTTGCTCCACGGGATAGATCTGAACTGGGCCAACTCCCAGACAATCCCAGTTACAGAGCAAGGCCAGCTCTAGTCAGAGGCAATTTCTGAAATGCAGCTTGGAAAGAGCTGCTCTGTGCTCTGGTTTGATTTTCTGGGGCAGAGAAGAAAGTTTGTCCACAAAGACCTGGGCTGTTGTGGCCAGAGACTGGCCTGTGGCCCAGTTACTCATCGTTGCTATAAATCATCCTTCTGTTGCATCAGACATTTTCTGCACAAGGTACCTGAGCAGAATTACACTGTTCCGTCACTGCCTGGCTGTGGGTCTGCGACACCAAGGTATGTAAGTGAGGTTTTTACTGGGAGAGGCCTAATGTGGTTCATATTCCACCTACATCAGGCTCAGCTGCCCTTAAATTATTCCTGAGGAGGAATGATCTAAAAGCTCCGTGTAAGTGACCTTCCACCACCACCTCTGTTCCTGTGCTTCAGCATGCATCATTACTGCTGAAAAGTGGTGTGGCACCTTGTAAGCATTTTCTCCTGGGAGTAATTGAGTCACTTCATCAAACTAGGTCTTTCCTCAGGCTATGTTTGCTGGGCCCTTTATCTTCCAGATGTCTTCCTCAGGACTCTCTCCTGTTGACCCACATCTTTCTGGAAGTGTGGTGCTGGCAACCGGACAGCTGAGCTGCTCTTCATCTAACTTTAGGAATGTGATTCACATCACTTTGTTGTAGGTGTCTACCATGTAGGTGTCTGCGCTCATCGCCCTGGCTTTCCCTGAGAGTCGATGCAGATGTGTGCAGTCAGTGAAGCCAGGGGTGCCATTCATTTGACAAAATGTAGGCGGTCATTTCAGCATGGGATGAATCACAGCTCCATTGACTTCACCGAAAAGATCTCCATTGAGTCTAAAAGGAGCCTGGAGCAACTTGCTCACTGTAGGTGCTTGTTTTATGTACGCCCACGTTTAACTCGATGACTCCCAAGGCTACTGCCGCATGGGGTAGGGCAGAAGGATTATGTCAGATCTTAGACAGCACTCTTGCTTATTTTTCTCCAGTCTGTCCAGTGTGACACTGCAGCTGATGCTTCTGAGTCCAAAGTGGTATTTCTGGCTTTCCCTGCTGGCTGTCCAGCCAGTCCCTCTGCAGCCTCTGCCTTTCTTTTCATAGCTCCTGCCTAGTGCCTTGTACTTTCCTTTCTCCTCCAGTATTTTTTAGATCATTGCTCCAGTGATGGTACCACATGAATACAAATCCTCTCTTACAACATTTTGCTGTCCTCTGAGTTAGGATCCTCTGCAAGTTTAAGTTTGCTCTCTATTACATCCTAGTCATTGATGAAGGCATTGAGATTGTCCCAAGACAGACCCACTTTTAAATCCCACTTCATATTTCCATCCAGTTCAACAGTGAAAAATGTGAAACCAGCTATTTACTCACTGTGCAGCAGTTTATGTTCCCCTTGCTTTTTGTGAGAATGTCTTGTGAGAGCATTCAAAGTGTTTAACTGGCATCAAGATATATATCATAGAACTGCCTTTCCCATGTTCATGAGACCTAGTATGTTCAAACAGAAATTAGGTCAGTTTAGCACGATTTGTTCTTTCAAATCCATGCACCTGGGATTTATCACCTTCTATTCTTCTAGATGTTTTATTAAACTGTTGTGTTGTTTGTTAGAGAGTTTTCCTGGGAATTAAAGATGAGTTACTTCAATTTATACTTCCTTTGATCTTTCTATTGCCTGTTTTTAAAGATGCGCGTGATGCCTTCTTCAGATCTTCTGGAGTGTCATGCATCCCATGCAGGTTCTCAGAACAATCCATCACAGCTCTCAGATGTTTTCCACCAGCTCCCCAGGCACTTTCAGAGAACTTCAGCCAGCCCAGATAATGGAGAAAAAAAAACCATTGAATTCCTCCAATTGCTGTTTTTTCCACTTAGGTCAGAGCTCATCTTTGCCATCACAGTGTTACCAGGATGACCGGAGTTAATTGTAGCTATTTAGTCCAGTCATAACCTTGCTATTTTTTCGTAATTGTTCATTTGATCTATTGGGTTTGTCTCTCTAAACAGTCACAAATTTACTAAAATAATTAGCCCCGGTCAAGTGCATTAACTGTCTGTAATGTGGTTTCAGTAAAAGGTAAACCAGCAGAAGGAGGTCTGATACCCAACCCCAGCATTGCGGGAGCGAGGCAACCCATCAGGCTTTGTGTCGTCTCAAGCAGCAGCTCTGAAGGGCCGTGCTCTGATGCCTCTGTGCCGTTACACTAGCTCATCTGCTTACTCATTGACCAGCTACATGTAGGGCACAGTAATCTGGCAGTGAACCTGAGGGGCTGTTTTCCATAAGGTATCATAACTTGATTAACATTTATGTCCCAAGAGTATTAAATCACTATTTTGCTTAATCTTTCTCAAATATTTTAAAATTCAAATAACTCCTCACTACATTTTTTTGAAAGTTCCTATTTTTATTTAGACAAAAATAAAGAAATGAGTAATTCAGGTTACTTTTTTGGTATGACACTATCACAGATCTTTGATTGCACTGCTTCACCTCCTTCTCCAGGCTGGTTTTTGCTTCTTTTTCCAGCTCTCAGAGCTCTAGCAGTGTCAATCAGTGGCATCTCAGGTGACTTTCTACTCCCCCATGATTCTAGTTCACAAAAATTTAGTGGGTTTTTATTTCACTTTTTATATAGATCTATCTATAGAACTATTTAGTGTGGCTGTATCAAAAAATGAAGGTGTCCACTGGATTTTACTGTAATCGGTTATGAACCCCTCTGTGGAAGACATAGAGGAGGGGAGTGTGCTAAAACAAGTAAATGTCCAGCATTTCCAAAAAACCCACAGGTGGCTCTACATGCATACTGCTGGAGTATCCAGAGACAGAAAGAAGCATGTTGGGGAGTTTTCCTGTTGTTTCTGACAAGTTTAGATTTTAAATTAAGATACTTCTCGCCAGTTTATTTGCAGGTGGAGGTTTAATTCAGAGGTGGTTGAAAGAATGAAATATTTTTGCAAAGTAACTTTTGGTAAAGCAGCAGTGGGCTGAGCTTATTTAAAGGTGTACATTATTAGAGGAAGTCTTGGTAGGTGAGGATTGTTGGAGGCTGCATAAACTGTACTTATACAGGATACAAGTGTTTTTTTCAAGAATTTCTTTATTTTGTCATCTGGATAAAACAACCACAGAGGTCCTATGGAAGAATTAGGTACAGAATTTTATCATGGATTCCTTACCTTTTCATTGATAAAGCAATCACAGCAGGACTAGTTGGGCACTTGGCCCACCACTAGCTAAAATTAAAACCACAATTCTGTACAGAACGTTTGTGTGCCTTTCCCTCTCTCTCCTTCCCCTGCACATACACCTGCACAAACGCACGCTTGTAGAGGTGGCAGAATTTCTCATGGTTTAGGGTTAAGATCTCACACAGGGCATCTACACGGGCTTGATGGAAAAGGGGGGATATTCCTCTGGATGTGAAATGTCTTAGGTCTAGCTCTGTTCCTAGACAGTAAGCCATGGCTCAAGGAGAAGGTAAAGGCTTGATACAGGAATCATGGTTCGAGGTTGTCTGGCTGCCCTTAGGTGGACAGGAGAATCATTCTCCTGTAATGGCCTCTTCTGGGCGTTGTGTATGAATCTGTTTCCAGTAGAACATGCTAGGCTTGGAAGAGAGGATTTTGTTGTAGAAGGGAGAGTTTTACACGTGTCAAGGAGCATATGCATACCCAGCTCTGCTTTTGAAAGACAGGCAATGTGTTGAAAATGTGACATAAATGGATGACTGTGTGACAGCAGCCACCTCCTTTAAAGCAGTTCACATAGTTTTGTTGAATTTTGTCCACACCTAGGTACTTTGTTGCACAAAGTGATGGGTTTATAGATACCTTTTTTTTTTTTTTTTTTAATGTGTAATGCCAAAGGATGTCCAAAATTATAACATTATAGCACACAGTGAAATACCAGGGAAGTCCAAGGAGTTTAGGCTTGAGTTCTGTGTCGGACAGCATCTCTTCCGAGTCTTCCAGAGTGCCTTGGTACCTGTGGCCCTGGCATGTATTCACTTCTGTGATCGCTTTCCCTTGGTCTTGGAAAACAAAGGAATCTGCCCACCTGTGATAGGAGAGCCAGATACTATTGTGATGTTAACGGCAGAGCCCTAAAACTACCAAAAAACGGATGGCAATTCTCACAGAGGCATCGCCGTCAGGTGGGGCTGCAGATGGACAGGGTGCAGAGCACCCGGTCTGGGGGCGTCGCTGGCTGCTGGAGCCTGCACAGAACGGGGCCGCCAGCCAGGCCCGTGCAGCAGCACCCGCAGCCCCTCTTTCACCCCAAAGCGTGGCTCCCGCACCCCTGGCGTGGACGCGTGTTCCCGGCGTGGCGCAGCCGCTTCCCTGCGGCACACACGGGGCAGGGGGCGGCCGTGGGGCTGGTGGGTCTGCGTGCCGCAGTGTGCCCGCTCCGTGCCCGCTCCGTGCCCTGCCTGTGGGTCAGGGTCTGGCACCCACGCGTGTGGTCAGGGGGCCGCCGCACGCCGTCCGTCCCCCTCTGCCTGCCCGGGCTGTGGCGCGGTGCGTAACGCGTCCTGCCGTGCTGCCGAGCAGGACCGAGGTCCCTGATTAATTCCACTCTGATGTCAGACATGCGGCTCTGCTGGGAGGGATTTGCAGGGCTGCATTTCAGCTCCCGTTTGCGGAGAGAAGCCCTCTCCCCGTGCCCCCCCGCCTCTCCTGGAGCCTGTGGACGATTTTGGTTGGAAGGGCCGCCAGCACCCGGGGGCTGCTCGGAGCCACGCGTCCATTCCTCTCTCTCCAGCACCGGATTTTTTTCCGTTCTTCTCGTCTAGCTGCTGTTGAGGGCAGGGAAGAGCGGCTTTGTTAAAATAGGACAATGAAATGCATCCCCCCTCTTCTAATGACAGACGGTTACTTAGCAACGAGGGGGGGGATTTTAAGAGAAGATCAGAGCATCGGGATGAGGATATAAACTCTGCTGCTCTCTCTCCCAGGAAACTTACCAAAGAGGCACCTTTCCTTTTGTCAGGCATCTAATTTTTTCATACGAGAGGCAACTGGAAAGTCTCAGAGCATCTTCCCTGATGGATGGATGGCTGCCTCCCCCCGCACCTCCTCTGCTCAGGCGCTCCACTCTTCAGTTATATGTTAAGGGCATCATTTAAAGGGAAGCCCAAAGTGGGATCAGTAAGCTCCCTGCATGCGTATGCAGGTGACTGAGAAGGGGACCGGTGGGCAGAAGGGTGATCCAGGCAGCCAGGGCTTCCCTCCACCTACCTATTGAGGGAAAGTAGCTTTCGTCTTTTTGTTCTGACTTTGGGCAAGGGAGGGAGGGAAGCAGAGTGTTCCCAGCTCCTTGCTGAGATGAAACAGTCGATGAGAAGAGGTCTCCTTGTCACAGGCACAAAGGCCACCTCCGCCTGGCAGCATGGTGCTGAAATCTAACCCTAGCATCATTCTCTTGTGCTCTTTCCTGCCCAGTGACTACATCATTGAGGAGAAGACGGCCGTGCTGCAGAAGAGGGAGCATGAGGGATTCGGGTTTGTGTTGCGAGGGGCCAAAGGTAAGGGCTGCTTCTTTCACTTGGTCCTGGGGTTGGGGGAGAGCTCCGTCTCGTCACCTCGGTTAGTGCTCCGGACCCTGCTTCCCTGGCTGCATGGAGCAGCCCTCGAGCCCCTGTGCATCAGGGTCTCCTAAGGGAATCTCTTTTCTCCTTCTCTGACAGCTAGGCAGTGTGAGTGCAGTCTATTTCTGGGTACGTGCATTGTACAGAAAATGCCATTCATGGTAAATGTGCATCTCTTGAACGTTCTGGGGTGTTTTTCTGGTACAGATGCTGGTATTTGTAGCCTTGAATTTGTAGGAGTTTTCACTTCTGCCTATTTACTGGGTGTATGAAGTGCATCTGCCGTTCCAGGTACAGGTGTAAGCCCCATGGGGCAGGGCCGGTGTCCTCCATGGCATTTTTATTTTTTTTTTTTTTAAGTGCTTGAAGTTTTTCACTGTTCTTTGAGTGTGTACAGTTGGGGTCCTCCTGGGGGCCCTGGCTGTGTTGGGGCTCAGCCCCAGCACGAGGGCAGGCTGGTGGAAGCTCTGCCTCGGACCTGTGCTGCCAGCCAGCCTCTGCTGGTGCCTGGGGCACGCTTCACCTGCACAGCCCTGCAATACCTGAGCACTGGCAACCGGCACGTTGGACCCGGTTGTTTCTGTGGCTCCTGTTTCAAGGAACTGATCTTTTTGCTACAAAAAGAGTCCCTTGAGGACTGCTAATGAATGTGCTCATATTCACACAGGAATGGGCTTCAGCCCCTGCGATGGGGGGCAGGTCCCCCGCAGGCTGGGGCTGCTCTCGCCTGCATTTCCAGGCTGAAGGCACGGCAGAGGCTGGGGGTCTCTGAAATGCAGCTGCTGTCAGCATAGAAATACAGCAGAGGCATAGCGGCACAGGCTGCCGTCCCTCCCCTGCATGTAGGGTGCAGGATGCGGGAGGGAAAGCTTAAATGAGTGGCTGCCGGCTCCTTTGGTAGAGCTGCACCTTTCCTGTACTTCCGTGTGCATGGAGATCGTTGTGGTTTGGGCTTAAATCTTGGGTGTGATTTTCTGTCAGGATTCCTGAATTGCCTTTGTTCTGTCCGTGTCTCGGAGGGGCTCGGTGTGCCGGGGGGTGTGTTTGTGTTCCAGTCAGAATATGGTCGCTGTCTCTCTCCTTCCCTGTCTCTCCCCTTCCCTAAGTATGTGACATATGTGTCTGTCCATGTACTGCTCATATCAGTCTGTGTAATGTGGAGTGAAACTTCAGGGCTCAAAATGGCATCCGTTTTTTTGCCGGATCAGACTTGCAGCTGTCATGTTAGGACAAAATGGGATAAATTGTGCCCTATTTCCATTTTTTTTTGCGTTTGCCCTCCTAACATCTGCAAGCTCTGTATTTTCCTTTGTCTGCCAAGGCTGAGGGAGCGGACTTGGAGCGGGTTGGGCAGTGGGCGTGAGGCTGTGCGGGACCTGGGTCTGGTTCAGGCATTCGCAGCTCTGCAGGGGCTCTGGGCAGGGCTGCAGGGGCCGCGTCTCGGAAGCCCCCACGGGGCGGTCGTGGTCTCTGGTGCTGCCGCCTGGGGCAGGGGTGCCGGTGGGTCTGCAGATCCCCCCGGGGAGCAGCACCCTCCTGGCGGAGAGGGGCTTGTGGCAGCTCTGTCACCCCCTTATTTCCCAGCCTCGTGCTTCCTGCTGCTTGGGGCTTTACGCTGGAAACAGCATTGGGATCTTCTGTCCTGGCCCCACCTGGCAGCACCGCTCACGCTCCATTTAGACTGCGAAGTGCTTCAGGTCTCTTGGGGTGATCTGGAGAAGGAGCCCGGGAATGGCAGGGAGCAGAGTCAGCAAAGTCCCTGCAGAGGGAAGGAGCTGGTTAAGTGAGACACAGCTGGATGATCCTCAAAGGAAGCTGCACTTCATGCTGCAGAGGGTGTGAGAATCCTGCACAGCTTCCAGCAGTCGTGCTGCTTCCTTCCAAGCTGGGTTTGCCCATCCGTGTGGCACTGCCCCACTGGCTGCATCCCAGGCAGGGGGAGCCAGCCCTCCCCAGCCCAGCCCATCTCCCTCTGCCTCCAGCAGCTGGGGGAGGCCAGGTCCCAGTCAAACCAGTGGGGCATTTGGGCAGAGGTTATTCCTGGATCCCTGCAGGAGGTGAAGTGCAGCTTTCTGATGCGGGGTTTGCAAGCAGCTGTTGTCTCGGGGAGTCGTGTGGATGGAGCAAGGGGCAGCAGTGAGGCAGCACCCTCACTCAGCACCCTGAAGGAGAGTGGTGAGCAGCTGGATTTACTGCTGCATTTCCCAGCCCAGAGACCAGCCCTGCCTTTCACGTACACAGGTGATAGACCTGTGCTGAGCACAGGTACGAGATGAAACGTTTTCATGATGAAATGCTGAGAGATGATATTTCTAGGCATATAATATCCTGAACTCAGTCACTCTTCTATGCATACATAGAAGGTTCTTCCAGCAACCTCTGTCTTTCTGCCTAGCATGACCACAGATCAGGCACTATCCCTGTAGTAGTATGATTCATAAAGTATTCTTACATACTTCCCGGGGGCCATCCTTGTAAGCAGTGGTTGTTACAGCTGATGCAGTGACCACACCTCACACATGGTCTCACCAAATCCATGCTACCTGTTCCCTCAGCGAGGAGTGCTGACTGTGCCAGTTCAAACTCATTTGGTGTCTGGTTACTGTGGGTTCTGTGAAAGTGGTGGAGGGGGACACAGTCCCTGACTCAGCCATTTGCTAAGTAAGGAGGAGATAATTTAATGAACAGCAACGATATTGCCTGTAATGTGAATTGTGTTTGGGGGAAAAAGAAAAAAAAAAAAAGAAAGAGAGAGATTGGAATGGCCCAAAGTCCTTGCTCCATGGCATCAGCTTCCGTTTGTCTCTTTAATTTGGGGAGAAGTCCCCAGGCAGGGCATGTTATTCAAGAAGTCTCCCAAGATTGTTGCTTCCTGTGATATGTGTATCTCCTGAAGCAGCTGATCCTGTATGCTGCTGGCGAGAAGATGTCGTACCAACCTAGTGCAGGGCTTGTTTTGCTCCTGCTTCTTTCCAAAATGTTGCAAATCTTTGTGGGTTTTTTTGTTTGTTTGTTTGTTTGTTTGTTTTTGCCAGGTTTCCAATCAAGCAAGCACTTACCTGCTCTACCAAGAGTACCTGTATTGATGGCAGGACGCAGACCCGCTTTCCAGGTCTGCCCAGCTCTCGCTGCTCCTTGGAGCAAGCTTTGTATCTGTGCCCTCCCTCCCTGGGCTCCCTGCTTTCACACAGACCCATGTCCCCGCTGCTGCCATCTGCAGCCTCTCCACTCCTGTACACGACACAGCACTACCTCCACCTCCACGTTCAGTGTCTGTCCACGCATTTGAGCCGGACTGTTATGGAGAGCTTGCCAAACCCATGTGGCGTGCTCACCTCCTGCTCAGCTCCAAACCTGCCTCTGGCTTCTGTGTGGCTTGGGCAATTCCCAGGGGTGACTGCCAGGTCCGGTGGGACATATTGCAGAAATCCCACTGGGGGACAACTTAATCAGCAAGTCACACAGAGCTGTCAGAGCTGATAAGCTTGGGCACAGCAATGCACGAGTGTGGCTGTGCTTTGGAGACTGGGTCCCTTGCTCCACGAATGGTCTCAGACAGCCCAAGCGTGGGACTGGCATCACATGCATGGCAGCAGCGTCCCGTAGATGCAGGGGCTGCCAGGTAACCCAGTGCCAGTAGTGAGATGCCAGCTGAGGCAGACAGGAAAGGCTCAGTTTGTAACCCAGCCCAATCCTTCCTTGCTGGGACACAGCAGAACCGCCTGGGGACCAGTATTGTCTCCAGCCTCCTCTGGAACACTCCCCATGAACACTGGATGATGTTTAGCATCACGGGAAAATTGGGCAGTGTGACCACACAGCTCCAGTCTTGTACTTGGAAGCTTGTGCAGCTATCACAAATGTCTCTTTGCCTGTTCCTGGTCATCATGTGAGCTTGGGCACAGCAAGCCAGCATTCCTTCTGCAGTCCTACAAATGCCCAGGGCTGGCCCGGTTCCACAGTCAAGACACAGTTGCAAGGTGCTCGGAGAGCTCAAGGCCAGGTCAGGGAGGGTCTCTGCACAGATGGCATTTTAGGACGTGTGTGCTTCACCAACTCCCACTTGTCTTTTGCCAGGTTTTCTCTGCAGGAAGGGTTAAAGTTTGATACTCAGCAAAAGATGTTTGTTTGCATCCCTTTGTGTAAAGAACAGCCAGAATTGATGTTACTGCAGTAACTGAGACAAATCGCCTTGGGTGAATTCAGTGATCCAGCCACCCGGATCCAAGCTTTGTAGTTGCTTCAATCTGTAGCAATCCGTCGGGCATTTGAGGGAGTTTTAGTTTCTTTTCCTGTCCAACATTTTGTGTGAAGACCTGACATTCAGCAACAGAAGCCTCTACAAGTTGAGTGTCAGTGCTGTGAATTGCTTGGTGCTGGGTCTCGTGGCCTTATGAAGGTCCATGAGAGTCACAGCTCCTGCTCTGCACAGCCCTGGGGCACAAGGACGGGGCATGGTCCAGGAAGCATGGTCAGAGCTTGAGGATCTCACTGTTGGTCTAGCAGGCAGAGGAGAAGCTGGCCTAAAGCCCTGCAGCAAGTTTTGGGACAATACTGGTATCATAATATTTAATGGAACTAGAAGAGCTTATGTATGGTTTTCAGAATGTGGCCTTTATGCAGAGGAGTGCTTTGACACTTTGTGACCCTCAGGATGATAACAAAGTAGGACTGGAAGATGTATTTAAAGCACTCCAAACACCAAGTCTGTCATCTGTATTGTTAAGGGTGGTATCATCATTATGGAGATCCAATGGAAGTGTAGAAACAAAGCTCAGTAGAATCTAGGTATGGTAAATGCTGCTTTTGACCCATCTTTTATACTAGCCTTAGAAACTTTAAAACTCGGGAGCTGATTTTAATTAACCTCTGTGGCACCCCTCCTCTTCCTGCCTCCAAATACATTTACTCTGTAGGTGCTCGTTATCCACTGACCAGCTCCAATATTCTGGGACATGCCTTCAGGATTTGGGGTGAGAAGTACCAAGTGGCTAAGATATCCTGCAGTAAATACAATTTAGAATCCTTTTTCTTTTTTCACTCTGTAAATGTGAAGCCTTCATCTTGAAATGAGATCGACTGCAATGCTGCAAGAGTCAAAGTCAGGGCTGGGGTTTACTGCATCAGGTCCTTGGGAGCAGCTCCTAGCAAAGACGAGCAGCTCAGGGCAGTGACAGCTCACAGGTCTGGGCACTCCTCTGGCCATGGCAGGTGCCAAGGAACTGGGGCATCAGTTTTACTCGGGTGCCCCTGTGGCATCAGTGCCATCCTCCTGGCAGCAGCAATGCGGCAGGGGCAAAGCAGCCCTGTGGGGACAAGGTGCCTTGTGCTCCTGCAGCGCTGCCCGCTGGGTTTGGGTGCTGCAGGGCCTTCGCCCAAGATCCATGGCATCGAGGGGTTCTCTGAGCTCCTGCTGAGCTCCCTGGTGACCTGTGTCTTTCAGGACTTCTCCTGACTCTTCGGGGTGCAGCTGAGGGTCGAGCCTCTGGTGCACGGCAGCCCAGATGACAGTAGATTTTTAAGACCAGGAAATGACCACAGTGATCAAATTGTACAAACAAAGCTTTGGTATTAACGTGGTGATTTCTTGACTGGTACAAATTATAATTCTTGAGATTTAAAGTCATGAGATTTTGCAATGAACAGTAGACTTCCTTGTTAGGAAATTCTGCGTCATTACCAGTGAGAATTTCTGCAATTTAATTCCAAAGCTTTTGATTTAGTTTTGCCCTTGTCAGCAGGATAGAAAGAGCCTCCTTAAATTTTATTTCCTTCCTGTGTAGGCACTTACAGATGAATTGTTACCCATATTACATACTTCTGACCTAACGCTTTCCTGCAGGCTCTGGTCTGGAAGCAGTATTTGGGAGGATCTGGTTCCAAGCTGAATTTTGGGATGGCTGGGTTGCTGCACTCAGGCTTGGCCTGGGCCGTTGTGAGACACCAGAGGTTGGGTTTCCCAAGTTGTGCACAGAGCATGTGGCGACTTCTTCCTTCGTTACTGCGGCTACAACAGGCTCTGAACGTGGTGGACGGTTCTGGTGCCTTGTTCCATTGGTGGCTGGGCTGACGATGAGGTGAAGCTGACAGGACAGGAGGTCGAAGTCCTGACAGATGTGATGTGAGGAGCTGCATGGCAGGACGTATAGCGATGAGAGGGCTGAGCAAGTTACAGGTGGTGCTGAGAGGGACGGCTGGGTTTCGTTGGTGTTTAAGGGGAAGTGATGCTAGAAATGGCCAAACCTCAGAGATAGCTGAAGGGAAACACCGGGCTGTCACCCGTGTGAGGCCAGCACGGACTCCCAGGTGTTTCAGAAGGTGCATTTTGTGCAGACGGTGCTCAGATGTCTGCATCCCGCTGGGCATGGGCAGCCTGTGGATCTCATGCATCTCTTCATCTCCGTGCCCCTGAGGAGCACGGGTTTTCCTGGCTCTGGGCTGGATAGAGTGCCTCGAGGGCAGAGGAGTGACAGTGAGGGTCAGAGTTTCTCCCACAGCAGTGAATTTTCCATTCACACTTCATTTTTTGCAGAGCAGCATTCTGCAGGGGTGCTTCTGCCCCTTTCAGCTGTGGTTTGGAAGGAGACATCCCCACCACCAAGGTGTCTTAAATGTGGCATGGTTTGTAGGTGCTTCATAGGGCTTTCTAGCAACATTACATTTAATTCTGTTTCTTACAAGAAAACAATGTGCCCAGTACCCATCAACTTAAAAAGAAAGGCAGGGTTGGGCCCTTCTGGACAAAACATGCAGCGTGCAGCTGGACTTGGACACAGTACGATGGGCAAACAAGTGGCTGGTGGGTCAGGCTCAAAGGGTTATAGTAAATGGGGTTGCACCAGGCTGGCAGCCAGTCACTGGTAGGGTTCCCCAGGGCTCCTTTTTAGGGTCAGTTCTCTTCAGTGTTTTTATCAATGACCTGGACACAGGAGCTGAGCACACACTAAGTTGGTGGACAGTACTAACTTGGTAGGAGTTGTCAATTCCCTTAAGGGTAGAGGGGCCCTACAGAGAGATCTTGATAGGTTGCAGCACTGGGCAATCACCAAATGTAAGAAATTTAACAAGAGCAAGTGCCGGATTCCACACCTAGAGCGATGCAGGCCTGAATGTATGTACAGACTGGGGGACGTGGCTGGAGAGGGATCTGGGGTTTGGGTTGACAGCAAACTCAGTGTGAGTCAACGGTGAGCCCTGAGGGCCAAAAGGGCCCTGGGGTGCACTGTAAGTGATGTAGCTAACTGGGCAAAAGAAGCAATAGTGCCACTATACTCAGCACTGCTGCAGCTTCACCTTGAGTACTGCATGCAGTTTGGGGCTCCACGACATAAGAAAGATATAAAAATATTAGAGAGTGTCCAAAGGAGGGCAACAAAGATGTAAAAAGGACTAGAGGACAAGATGTATGAGGAGCAGCTGAGGCCCATTAGTTTGTTCAGCCAGAGAAAAGGAGGCTGAGGGAAGGAAATCTACAGCTTCCTCACGAAGGGGGATGAAGGGACAGGCGCTGGTTTCTTCTTTTTGGCGACAGGACCAGAGGGAACAGCATGGAGCTGGGACACGGGAGGGTCAGGCTGGGTGTTAGGGAAAGGTTCTGCACCCAGAGGTGCTTGGGCACTGGGACAGGCTGCCCAGGGAAGTGGACATGGCACTGAGCCTGTTCGAGCTCTTAGATGCACGGTTTAACTCTTAGGTTGCCGTGTTCGGAGGCAGGAGTTGGTCTCGATGATCCTCGTGGGTCCCTGCCAGTGCAGGATATTCTATGATTCTGTGATTATGTTTTAATTACTGACTACTGTGGGAGCATTTTCTCCCTTTGCAGCTCTTTTGAAGAAAAGTACAGATCAGATTCAGTACTGAGCAAGTATAAGCACAGTATTGATATATTTGACAGAATAACTAAAAGCAGCTGTAACAGAAAGATCTGAAACAAGAAAGTACAGTTGCAGACTGCTGAAGAGTAGATTTCCCCTTTATTGCCTTAATGCTGCAGTACTGAGGCAGATGGGAAATCCAGTACTGGACTGTACCTCCATCCAGAGGTCACAGCTCCTCCGCCTACTGCCTGATGTAGCTGATGGAGACACCTGGAGCAGTTGCCCTTGCACATCTTCTCATTCTCTGCATGGAGAAGGGGTGGTTTAATCCACATTTTCTTGTCCCTTCTAGAGCTTCTTGTTCCTTGTGATTAAGTATTGGGACTTCAGGCAGTAACATGAGAGTTGGTCGCTTCTTCTTTCAGCTTTTTTCTTCTTTTATTAAATTCTCCTTCCAGTATTTGCTTTCATGAGGATACAGTTCTGACTTCAGGATGCATTTTCTTGTTTACTGACTTTTTAAGGCATTACTGACACTTTAAAAATTGTGTACAGTGGCATGCAGTTACTGCAGATATAACTTGCAGTGCACAGAAAATGGTCTACCCGTCATCCTCACGTAGCACATCAATAGTACAGGTGACAAAATTGGCTATAAGGCTGTTTCTCCTAGGTTAATTTTAATTGTATTCCCTATATATTTTTGTTTGCCAATGAGGAAACCACATCCTTGAACTACCCTCAAATGACTCCAAGCTGTAATTTAAGGTTTCTCCCCTAGTCAGCCCCATGGCCCACAGCTTGATGCTCCCACCCTCCATTCTGGGCCTCCATCCTGCTCCCTCACTGTGCTGATGCTTGCAGGTCAGAGGAACAGGAGGAACAGAGCCAAATCCCAAAGCCACTCCTCTTTGCCTTGCTATGGGCACTCACTTTCCTTCCTCCTGGTACACCTGGGGATGCACAGGGGCAGCAAGCACCTCTGGGTTGTGCTGGACATTTGTGGGAACACAGCGGGAGTGAGCCTGGTGGGACAGGTCTGTCTCATGCCTCTTGTGATAGGTGGTTTGTGCATGTTAGGCTCCTTCGGGCTGGGAAACCACTTAAACTCTCATCTGCACAATGCTGTCCTCCCCAGGGATCAGCACTTCCACTCGGCCTTTTCAAGTCTTGATTGTGATGTGTGTATAAGAGGGCAGTACTGGGATGTCATGTTGATGCTCCATTTTGCAAAGTGCAGTGCTGGTATTCTGCAGGGACTGTGTGTCACGTTATCATTACATAAATAATTTACTTTACATTCAGAGAGCCCCTTTACATTCAGTCTCCCCTTTTCTAATTTTCAGACATTCAGGCAATACACAAGGTCTTGCTCCACTTAAATCTTGTGTTCCTCTGGGCCTGGGTTTAACAAAAGGTAATGGGCACCTTGTTTTGCAGCTGCCATCTGCAACAAGGTCAGGCTGGTGGTTCTTCCAAATTCAGATTATTGAAAGAGCTTGCTGGTGAACAGTGATCCAAGAAGTTGAGTTTAACACTGGGGAAGATTTGAAGGATTTGAAGAAATCAAATGTTACGCTGGCATTTTTAAAAATAGGTAGGATGACTTGTCTACTGCTTGCCAGTTTAAGCTAGGATCCATCAAAGGAAGAAGGTCATGGAACGCTGTGCTGGGATGCAGTCAATAAAAACATCTAAGCATAATCAGATCGTTCAGTTTATTTCTGAGAAAATAGCATCTTGTCAGGCAAACTTTGTCTTGCTCTGGTGCTGACTGATGGCTATCTGATTTAGCAGAACAAATCTTGTGTAAAATTGTAAACAAAGTTTTTAAAAGTATTATGAAAAATGATGGAAATAATCTGTCTGTATAAAATAACTGACTATACATTTTGCACAAATGCATGGCCATCTGTCAATTAAGAGGATGTAGGTTACATTTACTGGAGTGACCTGACATCGGAGGAGATCTAAGGACAAGGTCATCCGCTGACTCTGTTATTAAATCTTCTGCTTCATAAGGGTTTTGATGCAGCTCTTAAATACATTGATTTAATAATAGAGTGATGGATAACATGTCCAGAGCTGATGATACACTACTTCATTATCTATATTGTTCAGAAAAATAAAGCATGCTTTCTGCAAACATCAGCTGAGGTGAGAGGTGGATCTACAGGAGCAATTGCTGAAGGCTCTGGCCCTTGTCATGCATGATATCAGACTAGATAATGTTGTTTTTTCTGGCTTGCTTGTTGCATATGTCTGGGGCAAATGTTTTTTTCAAGCATCATCAGCCACTGAAGAAGACATTTGGTGTCTGATTTCTTGGCCTAGACCCTTCAGTGCATCCTGTACGTGGCTGTCCTTTCACTAGCAAAGAATGTTCTTTTACCTTTGGTTCTTCTGAATGGAGACTGTGAATCCAGTGTGAACTAAAGATTCATGCGAGAAAAAGACAGCTCCAAAACTCCCCCCAAAAGTCCTGAGCAGGAACCTTCAGTGTCAACTCACATACCAGGCCCCCAAATTGCTTGCCTGGCCAGGGGCTGGGGAGCATGTCTCTGTTTTGAATTCCTTGGCTCTGCTTATGTTTGAGTCAGCTGCTTCATGTTTGAGCAGCTGTGGATGTGTCCTCACCATTCCGTTTGTCACAGCCAGCTCTCGCTTCTCTCCTGAATGTGTGAGAATTGCACCGTTTGCAGAGAGCCACAGTGTCAGCCATCGGCCAAGCTCCCAGAGTCCCTTGTGCTGCTCTTGGTGCTGGCTTGCAAGCCCCTCCACACGCTCCTGTATTAACCAACCTCATCCTTGAGACAACATGAAGTACAACAGGACTCCCTGTGCACCCCAGCCTTAAACTTACTGCTTGTATAGAGCACTGGACTGAGACAATCCGCACCAATGCCATCAGTGCCAGCAGCTGTGCATCAGGCTTTTATTCTGACCCTGGGCAAGTGCAGTGCCATGCTGTCAGCCAGCCATTGGTCACTAGCCAAAATGTAGACGTTTCAGGCACTAATTAATGTCTTTTAGTGCGTGACATAGGCTGCATCATTAGAAAAAAACGCCTTGTTAACCCTGTCTCCTCCTGGTGGTTTAAGTACGTTCAAGAGCTACTCGACAGAACGAGTGCTGTGCTGCTGTTATAGGAGAGGACTTCTGCCGTACAATGTGTCTCGACAGCTGGCCTTGAGCAAAGCTGCTGTTGCAGGTGGGAAGGAATAATGAAACCCACCCATTGACCCTCCGGTGTGTCTCTTTGTTCAGGAGAGTGCAGATCAGTCAGAGCGTGCCTAGGTTTTTCATCCATGTCTTACTCCCAGTGTGTCGGTGGTTGTTTCTGCGTGACAGGTGACCTGGAACATCACCTCCTGTTTGTGCAGACAGGGAAAGCAGGTTCATTGACATACAGGGTTTCAGGATTGCAATCCCCCACAACATTGCTGAGCGCTCCTGTATGTGGTAGCCCACCTTGAGCTTTACATTTGAGGCTGCTACTGGATGAGAACGGCTCCAAGATCAATGCAGTGCAACTCACTGAAGCACAATCCCCACTCTAGTCCTGGGACTGGCACTAGGTGGAGGTAGGACTGGGAATGATCCTCCCTAGGAGGCTGTGCAAATGTGTGGCTGGGTGCCATAGTGCTGAGAAGCGCTTTTCTCTGAAAGGTTACTTCTGCCTTTTTCTTCTCTGAGGAGCAGACTTTTAGGAAAGCCCGTCTGTCTGGTAACACATGGAAGCCAGTAATGAGATGGCATGCCATGAGGAAAGGGTCATTAGAAAGGTCTCAGCGGGTCGAAAGAGGTGATTGTCCCTCTCTGCTCTGCCCTTCTGAGACCCCACTTGGAGTCCTGCATCCAGGTCCAGGGCCCCCAGCACAAGAAGGATGTGGGGCTGTTAGAGCAGGTCCAGAGGAGGGCCACAAGGTTGATCAGAGGGCTGGAGCACCTCTCCTATGGAGAGAGGCTGGGAGAGCTGGGGATGTTCAGCCTGGAAAACCACTTAGAGGTGGCTTATAGAAAAGGTGGAGAGTGACTTTTTACATGAGCAGATTGTGGCAGGACAAGGGGGGATGGTTTTAAACTGAAAGAGGGGAGATTTAGATTACAGGTTAGGGAGAAATTCGCTCAGAGAGCAGCAAGGCACAGGCTGCCCAGAGAAGCTGTGGCTGCCCCATCCCTGGAGGTGTTCGAGGCCAGGCTGGATGGGGCTTTGGGCAGCCTGGTCTAATGGAAGGTGTCCCTGCCTGTGGCAGGGAGTTGGAACTAGGTGGACTTTGAGGTCTCTTCCAACCCAAGCCATTCTGTGATTCTTCAGGGTCCCCTTCAGGTGTTTCTGGTCACCTAAGGCCTGGTGAAGCAGACCTCACTGACTTAATGCTGTGGTCCTGCATCGCTCCACACAAATCCCCTCTGCACAAAAGCAGGCACATAGTTAAACAAGTCTCTTCACAATACATGAAGAGGAAAATAAATTCTTGGAGAATCATGACTGGTCCCTGAAACAGCCACATCTGACAGACCCTGTGCCAAGAACAGCAACCCCTCTGGTGCCACTTCTGGTTCAGAGAGTGCCCAAAGAGTAGCTGTTGCCTTTTTGCTTCATTTCTTTCATGGATCTGGTGTCTCTGAAAGCCTGCAACAGTCTCACGATAAACAGACAGTGTAAGCTTTTTCCTTCCTCCCATCACACAAGGTAGCACGCATCACGCCAGCTGCTGTAAGGTGGACAACCCCTTCACCTCGGGCGGGCAGTGACGCAGGACGGGCTGAGGCTGGGTAGTACAAGTGCACTGCCTGGGTCTACCTGAGGAAGTCCCTTCCCTGTCAGGGTGTTCCTACTGGGGGCAGGAGCAGGTTTTCCTGCCAGGAATGCCATTCAACCTGAGTGGTTCATCTGCCTAATGCAGGTGTGATCAGCAGGCGGCCTGCTGCTGCTGAGCACCTTGGCTCCTGTAGGTCCCGTACTGCGAGGGGCTCCGCTCTAGGGCTGGCGTCTTCAGTGTCACAGGTGGTTGGCACATCTTCTTCTCTGCTGACTGTGAGGGAGTCCTGGAGCTTCTAACTCAGACATAAACATCCCTTGTGTAGCTACGAGTCAGAAGGAGCAAGTTCCACCCCTCGTGGCGCTGCTTGTAGATGTCGATTGCATTTTGTGTGTGGTGCTGGGAGGTGAATGAGGACCTTGTGGGAACATACACGGCTCTGGGAGGTGCGCATTTCTGGGAGGCTCCGGGGCTATCTCAGGATTCAATCCAATGAACACTGCAGCCATGTAGCATTTGCTCTGGTTCCTGCACTGAAGTCAAGCTGAGCCTTGCATGAGTGTTCTTTCTAAACCAATGTATGGGGATTTTCTTAGGCTCCTGGACACTGTCTGCAATCTTCTACCTACCCTTAGCCACACTGTCTCAATCTCTCTCTCTGTGTTTTGTAGCTGAAACCCCAATTGAGGAGTTCACCCCAACCCCAGCCTTCCCAGCGCTCCAGTACCTGGAATCAGTGGATGTGGAAGGCGTTGCGTGGAGAGCAGGGCTTCGCACAGGAGACTTTCTGATTGAGGTGAGCCCGGACGCGGCAGGGAGAGTGACTGATGGCAGCCAGCAGCATCTTCGTCTGCAGCACAAGGGCCAACATCATGCACAAAATTATTTTCCTTTGTAAGGTGTTTTGAGAGCTGGGTAATAATTGCTATTGAAATGTCTGCTGCCTGGATGTCTTGATGAAAAAATGTTCTTCAGTACAATAATTCAAGCAGATACATGCTCTCTGTGCTAGAAAACGTGCTGACAGGTTCCCTTCTGCTAACTAAAATTATGGGGAAAATGGAAGTCAGAGAAAAGACTCATTAGATGTCCTCTCTGGAGGCCTGCCAGGATTCTTTTGTACTGATATTTATTACAGTTTTGCCCAATGTGGTACAAGTATTGGGGTCTACAGAGGAGAATTAGATTTAGCAAATACATAATGCTCTGCTCTTGTCTATCTCCCACATGGCACTTTTTCTTTCTTGAGAAAGTCCTGCTGGAGTCTGTGTCCTGCCTCCACTCTGCTCTAGGGTCACAGCAGACTGGGTTTGTTTAAAACAAAAGAGAAGCAAGGATTAGAGTCATTGGCAATTTCACACTTAAAAAATGGCCAATGGGTTAAGCAGCAAGTTACAGAGAGGGGGAATACAGTGTGGTACGTGCGGAGAGGTGGATACAGACACATGAAGATGGAGCCAGGCTCTTTCCAGTGGTGCCCAGGGCAGGAGCGGAGGCCCCGGGTGCAGCCTGCAGCCAAGGGGCTCCCCCTGGCCCCCAGCAGCACTTCTGGGCTGGGGGGGCTGGAGCCCTGGCACCGGGACCAGGGACTGGGGGTCTCCTCCTGGGGGGTCTCCAAACCCACCTGGGCGTGGGGCTGGGCTCTGGCTGGGGGGGCCCTGCTGGGGCTGGGGTGGGCTGGGAGGACGCTGGGTGCCTCCTGGCAGGTTCTGTGGAGTATGGCCTGCAGTCTGCCTGAGGCATGGGTGGGAGATTTGGGAGAAAACCACGGAAGGGCTCTGAAGGTGGCTCACAGGTCTCCAGCAGTGGCAGCGCTCACTTGATGCCCAGCTTGGCTGCATCGTTATTCTGTTCCTGTTTGTATTAGCGTATGCCCAGACAGCAGGGGCAGGACAGGAGGTGCTGCTAGGTGCTGTACAGAGCACACGTATGCTCAGGACCAGTGGTGATGGCCGTGATGCACCCATGGGACTACGTGAGTGCTCCAGTGCTGGTGCTCGCTGTCCCTAGGTAGGGAGATAACGCTGCAGGGACCGGTCCTTGCCTATCAGAGCTGCTTCATCTCTTAGTGAACACAGAAGAGGATAGTTCTAAGGAGTGATTTGAAAGAGAGTGATAACATTAATTTGTTAATGTGTACGGGGATTTTCATCGCTATAGGAGAGAAGTGTAGGAGAAATTACTGTGGTACTTGAAAATGAAAATTATGTTCAGAATCCAAGCCAAATGGATATAGTATGAATAGGCCAAGTCTGCATTTCTTGGAGCCAGAGAAAAGGCTGTTGCAATAAGGTGGTTAAGAAAAGATTTAAATGTCTGTGAATCACTCAGTCAAGATGTCTGCTGCTGTGCCGACATTGTAAAGGGTTCCCAGGGAGCCTGCTCCAAACGGAGCATGTATGGTGTCAGTGCAGGCAGTGGGGTGAGGCAAATCCTGCCTCTACCAAGGGAGCAATGGTCGCAGAAGAGGTGGAGTGATGCCGAATTGACACTGAGTCTGTGAAACAGCCGTGTGTGTAAGGTGGGGCTGGGAAAGGGAACGCCATGGGGAAAGCAGAGGTGAATTGTGTGGTCAGGTTTCTCGCAGCGAGTATGCAACAGTGCACACTGAACAGACTGTGTGCAGTCAGGGAAAGGACAGGCATGCCATGGGATTTTCTTTCTTATGTTTTCTCATGCAAAAACCATAAGGCTTTAAACACAGTAATGCAGTATATTACAGCTGCATTGGTCCAGTGTGAAGATAAAAGTTGTGGTTGTGTGTGGTGTAGGTGAATTTGTGAATTTGTACCAGTTGCAGAAGTGCTCCTGGGACTGGAGAAGGCGGTGGTGAGGCTTTGCTCAGCCCAGCAGCTGCAACTCATCCCACAGTCTGAAGCTTATAGTGAAAAATGGTCTTCGATGGGTGGTCATCCCTATTGTAACAGGCAGCTAGCTGCCCAGCACACCAGGATCCCCCTTCTCTGTGGGATCTTTCTACTCTGTGGGCTCTTTCTAGGAATGCTCCCTCCAGACCAAGTGCCTCAGGCTCCGTTGTGAGACTCAAAGCTGAACGAGTGGTTGTTGGAAAGCCTACATCAAGAGCAGGGGACCAGTCGTGATGTGCTGTGGTGAGGCACTGAGTGCTGCAGCCTTCGTGCAAAGTGGAAACGCCCGCAGGCGGCACCGTGCCCACGTGCACCCTGTTGCTGCCAGCAGGCAGGAGGACGTGGGGCTGTGTGCTGCTGTGAACCCACAGCTGGTGACCAGAGCAGGAAGGGGAGAAGGGGGCCATGTGCTGTGAGGGCACGGTCTTACAGCACGAACATCACCCAAAAGCTGTGAGCTGGGGGGTGCTGGCGGAGACTGCTCGACCCAAATAACCATTGCAAGCAGCGTCATCTGCATTGTTAGTGTGTCTTCTGTAGCCTCTAAAGAGACACGGTGAAACACCAATCGGCATAAACCTGACAAAATCATTACAGAGCTGCTCCTTTTTCTGATACCTAGTATTATAAACATTGTAAAGCAAGGAGGAATTTCAGATGTGTATAAAGCCTCTTGGGGTGGGATGAGCAGGTGAGTACTGCAGCACAGTAGCCTCATTGTGGCTGAGATTCACAGTCCCTATCCTCTCCCTCCCAATTTGGATGTTCAGCTGCAGAACAAGTGTATTTAGCTGGTAACCTGCCCTCAGCAGCTTACCATTTCCTTCCATCAGCTAGAGAGCTGACTTCCCCTGTGGCTGCAGGATCATTAAATCTTTTGCAAGAGGAGCAGTGAGCATGTGTGTTGTCCCTGGGAAGAAAAGCTGGAAATGGGTTCAGAATGAGCACATTACCTTTGCTGCAATGTAAAGCTACATCCCGAGAGCAATATTCAGAAGGAGAGATTCTGTGATATGGCTTGGAGCCTCATACGGGTCTCTAAGACACATTTTCATCAACCTGTCCAGGTGTATGTATTAGAGATGTGTTAAATTCAGATCAAAATTGCACGGACGTACTAGTGTTGGTGTCCTCACCTGATACTTTCTCCAGTGAAACTGGTCTCTGTTCATACTGTAAAACTTCTGCCTAATTGTGTGAAGGTGGAAAATTTCATCAGACACCTCCAGGGAGAATAGACAAAGATAATCTTGAAGCAGGAAAGTGCCAACTCCCTGGTAACAATCGGGAGCTTTAAGTCACGCAGGAAATACAAGGCCGCTGCAGCTCCAGGTTCCCAGGTTCAGCCAGCAGCAAGGTTTAGCATGTGTTCCCAGCGGGGACACGTACAGATGTACCATACACCCACAGGCACACAGCCTGCCACACAGAAGAGAAAACGCATTGCATGCTGCAGGCACAATCAGACAGGTGGCCTGACCATGTCCTCCCCACTGACTTACCAGAACGAAAGCCTGTCAACACAGACTATATGCATATATGCATACCTGGAGACAATATGGATTGCTGGTTACTGGCACCTGAGTATGTGAACCCTTGAGACCCACTCCAGTTGCTGGTGCTTGGATCTCCTGATGCACTGGACCTGCCAGAAGCTGGCCTCAGACACTTGGTCCTTCTGACCAGTGACCTCTTTACCCTCGGCTGGCTTCTTCCACATCTCCTCCCTTTATTCTCCTGTGCTTGTTCTCACCTGATTCACCATCATCCCTCCTTCTCCAGCTTTTTGTCCTTTCACTGATCTCAGCAGGTCTTGCACAATCCCAGAATGTTCCTTCTGGAAGCCCATAACATGTCCTGTGCCCCTCAGTAATGCCCCTCGGTCTGCAGGGTGGCCTGGAGAGAGCCTCCCATCAGCTCACCTGGTGGGTGTCGGGGCTGGGCTGGGGCCGAGGCTCCTCCTGTGGTAGCCCTGGGAGCAGCTGAGGCAGGGTGCTCCGTTAGCACTGGCCGGGTTATTGGGTTCCTCCACCTGCCATTGTTCTCTGCTCCTTTGTGGTTATGGTGACTAGCCTTTAATTGCGTAATCTAACAGTAACAACCCGTCATTGTGTCTGCAGGCATTACGTATTCACGTGCTCTGCCTGCTCTCCCTTTGCCACTGGGGTTTGTCTCCTGCTGATCCCAGTTTTAACAGAGCCCTGGCTGGGCTGGGCTGCCTGGCTGCCTCGTGTGTCTTTGCCTCTGAGCCTCTCCTGTCTCTGCGCTGTGGCAGAAGAAGCTGGAGCTGTGGAAGGAAGTAACCTCAGTCCTGCAATGCCATCTATCAACAGAAATTCAAGTATTAGAAGTGTGTTTAAAATTTTGCTGAGGCCTTACAGCAGCCAAGTCCCTGACCTTCCAAGAAGCATTTGCAACTCTAAAATAACATAATAGACTGGAATATCTGGCCCTTGCTCTTATTTCACAGAGATACCATCTCATTTTTTCCTTTTTTTTTTTTTGCTTCTTCTTTTTTCCTTTGTCATTCCTGAAGTCCTCTCTCTCCGGAAGCCTAAGCCTTTTCATCGTACTGGACTGAACAGGTTCATTTTTTAAATCCCAGCAAGCCATATGCATCAGTAACAAGCGCTGAACCTTCTGCTTTTGTATGTTGACTCAGCCCTTGTTTGCTGCAGCGTATTTTGGGTGGGAATCAGAACGCACTTCCGTTATTACTTGAGATTTTACCCGCTGTCTAGATTGTAAGCATGTAGGGAAACTGTAAGATGTCTGGCACCTGATTGTGAGAGGGGTGGTGGGCATCTGACACACTGAGGAGAATAAAGACAGCAGGACAGGTGGAATGCACGGATCATTTTGCATATCACACAAGCAGAACAGAGAGGTGCGTGAAGTGCAGCTTTCATGCCCATTATGAGCCTGGACAGAGCATTCCTGCCTATCTGCTGTCCTTCAGGCTGGCTGAACTCAGAACGCTGGCAGCCCCTCTGTTCTGGGTTGCTTTTGTCAGTCTTGCAGTCCTTCAGCATATTTCCATGAGCTGCTACTCACTCTAGGATGTAATTTTTCATTTACTTCATAGCCCTCTTTTCCATCCTTGGTCCTGCCATGGTGTGGTGGTTTTACTCAGCTAGGCAGCTGAACTCAATCACAACCACTCTCCTACTCCCCCTTCTCAAAGACAAAGGAGAACAAAATACGCTGGAAAGGGTTCAAGGGTTGAGATGAGGACAAGGGGATCACCCACCCATTATCATCACAGGCAAAACAGACTTAGCATAGGGAGATCGATGTCATTTATTGCCTACCACTAGCAGACTAGAACAGTGAGAAACTATAAGCAAACTAAAAACACGTGCCCCACTACATCCACCTCTTCTGTGTGATCCTCCAGCAGCACAGGGGAACAAGCAATGAGGGCTGTGGCCAGTCTATAGCACTTCGTCTCCGACGGTCCTTCTCAGTCCCTCTCTGCCCCTGCTCCCCATGGGGTCCCTCCCACGGGATGCCATCCTTCCTGAACTGATCCTACGTGATCCTACTGATCCACAGGCAGCAGATCCCAAACGGCTCCGTCCCACGGCGTCCATCCCCCAGGAGCAAACTGCTCCATCACGGGTCCCCCACGGGTGGGCAGCAGCTCCCCCCAGCCCCCTGCTCCATGTGGGCTCCTCTCCATGGGCTGCAGCTCCGGCCTGGGGCCTGCTCCTGCGGGGGCTCTCCATGGGCTGCAGCCTCCTCCAGGCCACATCCACCTGCTCCACCGGGGGCTCCTCCACCCATGGGGGGGCTGCAGCGTGGAGATCTGCTCCATGTGGGACCCATGGCTGCAGGGGGACAGCCTGCTCCACCAGGGGCCTCTCCACAACCCACAGGGGAACTTGTGCTGCCTGCCTGGAGCACCTCCTGCCTCCTGCTGCACTCACCTGGGGGCTGCAGGACTGATGCTCACTCCTCTCTCCCAGCTGCTGTTCCCCAGCAGTTTTTCTCCCCTTTCTTCAGTCTGCTCTCACAGAGGCACAGCCATCATCGTTCATTAGCTCTTCTCTGCCCAGTGGTGGGTCCCCTTTGGAGCCAGCTGGAGCTGGCCCTTATCTAACACAGGTCAGCTTCTGGACTCTTCTTACAGAAGCCATCCCTACACCCCCTCGTCTAGCAAACCTTTGCCACGTAGACCCAGTATACACGGCCACTCTGTTTGGCTTCAAACTGCATGGCTGGTTGTACTTTCAGGTGGGCATGCTCCCTGCTGTGTTCATTTACCTAGCAAGAGCCCTGAGCTTCAAAAAGTGCATCTACCCAAATTGCCAGAAAAACAGCCCAGGTGAAATTTCAGCAGTACCTGCTCAGTATCTTTGTTATCTGCTGATCCACGAACAAAAAGATCCTATTTTCAGATTCTTAACGCTAAAGTAAAAACATGAACCGAGTTAAGTGATTGTATATCCTCAGGTCAAAGGAAGAGCACCGGTTCATCACCAGTGAAAAGGCCATGCTCTCTTCTTAGTGACGAACCTGCCCTGTCTGTGGTGAGTGTGGTTCAGCTCAGCCACAGGCAGGCCTGACTGTCGTGTTGGTTGGTAGGGGCTGCTCGGGGATGTGAAGGGACAGAAAGTTCCAGGGCTTCTGCTTGCTTAGGGCAGACAGATCAGAGGCATTGAGCTCTGCCCTTGATCTTCCAGCACTGAGATCACCACCTCCCACGCTATTTCTATGTATAGAAATAACTGGATAAGTAACCTCAGTGTTTACTCAGCATCTCCCTAACTGTACTTCCATCACATGTGCTCCAAGTAGAGTGGTTGGAAGCCAACTCTCACATGAAGCTGTGTGGCTGATTTTCTCTGGTTAGCTTGGCTGACACTGGCTTGTCAATGTTCTTGTTCACATTTCCAGGTGCCAGCATTTCCTGGGGCACTCTAATTTCCTAAATACAGCTGCGGTCCTATTACCCACAGGGCTGCTGTGACAACAGAGTTGCGGGTGATCTCAATTCCCTGCCTTTGGTAGAGATCTGTGGTGGGATTCATCTCGCCTCTCTTCAGGCTGCACGTACCTGGGTGGCTACATCTGGGAGCCTTGTCTAGGCTGCCAATTCTGTCTGCAGAATCCAAATAAATGTGATAGTGGAATTCAGGGAGTAATTAATTCATCTGACCTAACCTGAGGTCTGCCTTAGGATGTGACATATTGTACTCAAGGTCTGCCAGGTTCACTGACCAGCTCTTCCCTGTCTGGACAGGGATTGCAGGGCAATTTTTCTGGGGTAGGTGCCCATTTTATAGACAGCACATTCTGTCAAGTGAATCCCAGCACTGCAGACTCTTGGCAAAAAGCACATTTTCTGTAGCACTGCAGGTGAGAAATACCAAACATGAAGCCGCTCCGTGGAGCACTCAGTATGTGCTCTCTGTGCTGTCGGGGGTTTCTCTCAGAGGAACTGCTGACCTTGGAGTGTTACCGACGCTGTGAATATAGCTGGATGTGCAATCACCACAGGTATTTCTTGGGATTATGGGTGGCAAAGCCCTGACAAGAAACCAGCAGTGCCTCTCTAGGGTGACTTCAGAGACTTCCGTGGTGTCTGTACACTTTGAGGTGCTGACCTCTCTGGAGACTCAGAAGTGATCCTGAGGTAGCCGTGATTTGGTGATGTTTGCAGTCTTCCACCAGCACACATGGAGGAAAGAAACCCCTCCTGATACAACACTTAACCTTTGGAGGTTCAGCCTTTGGACATGTTTCTGAGCATGATCTTTCCATTGCCTCAGGAAGAGATCTGGTTCGTTTCCCCCATCTCATTCTCTCAGTGCAGTCAGTCTGGCTCACAGAAGTCATCTCCAGTTCATGGTGGGCCAAGAACTTCAGTAGCACAAGGTTTCATCACAGTGCTAAGGCTTGCCTCAAGATCATCACTGCAGAGGCCATCGTTTTTGGTGTGTTAAGCCATATTCCAGTAGGCAAGGGTGTTGTGCCATACACCCAACCCTGTGCTACTCATCTAGGCCTGGCTTTATCTTGTGCATATTCCAGAAAGCCACACTGTGACTGTTCATCAACTGTACTTACATGGTGGTATAACTTGACCAGTCTCTGCAAGGAATATGCATTTTATTTTACTTCCCATCACGCAGAGTTGTCTTGCTGCAGACTTTCTGGTGACTTGTTGTGGGGCTGCACCACTCTGCTCCTAAGGTCCAAGTCCAGCCTGGATGCCCCAAGGCAGTTTGTGGCTGCTGGCTGTGCTCATTCCATTATCTGCTACTTCCCGAAGAGTTTGGCTCACTGATCTCCAGGTGCCTTGCAAGTAGTTATAGGCTGATTTTTTTTATTTTTTTATATTTTTTGGTCATGTGAACTGGGCCCAGATCCTTCTTCCTTTCTGGTCTGGACCACCTTCCCTTTGTGGCTGCTTTCCAGGAATTATGTGCCAGCAATTCCCTAAGTAAGCCACTGTCTGTCCTGGACCTCAGGATCCTAATTCTGCTACTCACCTTTCCAGCCTTCCTCCAGATCCTGAACACAGCCCTCTGGCAGTTCCTGCAGCCCCAGCTGCCCTGTGTTCACATTCACCACCAGTTTTCCCCTGTTGGTGGGCAGCAAGTAAAGCAGGGTCAGCTCTGACAACCCCCTCCAGTGTTCATGTTAGCAGATTGTCACCAGTGGTCTGGGACCCTCCTGGATTCCAGTGATTCATTGTCTTCCCAGCAGATGTCCGGGTAGTCAGAATCGTGGAGAGGATGAGGGCTTGCGAGACTTCCCTAGCTGGTTGTGGACAGCCTCAGCCACCACCTCCTCTTGGGTATCTGTAACAGACCCAGCATCCCTCCCCTTCCCTGCCTGGACCCAGAGGCTCTCAGGAGGCACCGCTGTGCCTTCACACTGCAGCTCAGTGCAGTCAGGAGCTCCATCACATGGGGACACCTCCCTGTCCTTCCCGAACAGCCTACAGGCAGCTGTGGCCACCTCCTGATGAATGAGGGCTGTCCTCAGTGACTCTCAGTGAGTCTAACCATTTCGTAGCCCTGGGACCACACCAGGATGTGTAGTTCTTTCTGCTTGCTGTCCATGCTCTGGGAACCTGAATGAACCTGGTCTCCGGATGCTCAGTCCTCTGGGCAAGAATATGAATGTCCCCTATGGACCTTTTCCTCCATACCTGTCTAATCTGTGGGCTCAGGTCCCCATTCTCTGATGAACTTAATTTAAAATCCTTCTTTTCACATCAGCAAGTGTGCTCACAAAGGTGTTCTTCTCTTTCGTGGTCACAGAGACTTTCTCTTCCTGGTAGTCCTCCATCATCCTTAAGATGGTGCCTGGAGGCACCTGGATCAAGGAAGCTGAATTGTACCTGGCAGCATCAGATGCAAACCAGACATTGGTTTGGTGGATGTGTGCACTCCTCAGCAGCTCTTTCTTTCAACCAGAAGAGTTTTTGCAAACAGACTCAGTTGACAACACAACTGGAACATGCTCTTGCTGTATTTCCATCACCCTTGGCCACAAAGCCCTGTAGTCCCATTTGAGCTGCAGGTTTTTCCTGGGTGTATCACCAGTACGCCTTCCCTGTGACAGTAACGTTGACTAGGGTAATGAGCAAAGTCATAAATAAGGTTCCCACCTTTTTGCAGGAAAGCGTCACCCAGCAGAACTGAACTGTGTCTGGTTCCTTGCCTGAGCTTTGTCCTTTTAAGTCAGAGCTCTCTCCATTTTCAAATACTCTCCATTTGACAGAATCATGGGGGAAGATGCCCTCATCTCCTGTGGGTTGCAGCAGAGGTATCTGAGAAGGGAGGATCTGAGTGCAAAGGCTGTCTTACTGAGAGCAGCACAGTGGAAGACTGTGTGTGGTAGCTGGGGTGGAACTGCCAGCAGCTCTCCAGGGTTTCAGCAGGGCTCGTGTCCTCCAGGTTGCCTTTGAGAGGTGTCTCCATTCTGAAGGTTGTCGTGTACCACACTAACATTGCCAGTGCTGCAGCCTGCACGTGAGACACAGGGTTGGGGAGAGCAGTGCTGTAGTCTCCCTGGCTGGGAACTCAGTCTCCTGTTGCAGCTTCTTCACTTGGTGATGCTGCATGGCAGACCCATGGAGGAAGGATGCACGTAAATAGGAGAATTGAAGGAGAAGGGAAGGTTACCTGATCAGGACTGCATTTTCCTAGGAATACGGATCCAGTGCACGTTTTCTGGGCCCTTTCACTTGGAACTGGAAGGTTTGGCAAAAGTATAGGAGTGGGGTGGGCTCTTCCCTTTCATGCTACATTCAGACAGACTGGGACAGCAAATCCTACAGATACTGCTAAGGCATAAAGTGTCGGTGCTTGAGCCCTTGGATGTGCATACATCAGAGTTTGAAGTGCTTGTGGACAATGCTCTGGTTATTGGCAGATAATCTTTAAAAGGCAGGAGGAGTGGATGTGGATGTTAGAATATCATCTAGCTGGGTGAAATGCAGGAGTATGAAGATGTGCTGCTTCTTGAGGGAAGCTTTCAAACTGCAAAGATAAAGGGGTCGTGCAGAGCTCAGCAGTGGGCTTTGTGAGATATCTCTGAATGAAGCAGAATTTGAGCCTGGTAGATACTGCATAGGGCACCCAAATGACTGCCTTTCCATGCTCAGCACCAGAACAAAATGCACACGGGCAATTACACTTATGCAATTAGTGCTCACCTGCCTAATGGAGTCAGTGGGACGACATCAGGCAGGGGAAGTGCCACAGGTATGGGACTAGCTGTATAACGAAGGGTATAATGTCAAAGCTTTGACCTATCAGGGCATGGGATTTTGGAAGTCTTCTCTTATCTAACCAGTACTCAAGAATACTGTCTGCAGTATTTAGCCTTCTTTACCTTCCTCTGAGCCTGGCCATCTTTAGATACTTGGATTTTTCCTTGAGGAGCCTGTAAGTAGTGATGTAAACAGCCTTTGGAAGTACATTTTCATTTTATACATGCATATGTGCATATACGCACAAAACTTACGGACATCAAATACAAATATGGATATAAAGCTGTGGATATTTTCATTATATATGTCTATGCTACACAGTTGTACAAAAGCATTGTTAGAATAAAAGAAAATTGAAATTAATGATTGACCTGGGATATGACTGCCCAAACAGTCAGGTGTGTAGACCTCTGCCTGGTCTGGGGTTGTGCCTGTTTGGTACTGATAAGACCCTGTTGGCTGCCTTTCCATATGGGTAAGGAGAAAACCACATGTCAGAAGTTGGTTGAGCCAGGGAGCATTTTCTGAATACCTCTTCTGTCACTCGTGAAATATTCTTGGTGTAAGATACTGTAATCTCGTATTAATTTCATTTGACATGATAAAAAAAAAAAAAAAAAAGAATTGATGGCTCTGATAAAAATGTGCAGGAGTAGTAGTAGATCTGATGGTCGTGATCTGCTTTAACTTACATGTGCGGAGCATGTCAGCAACCTGTGAGCTTCTACTGAGGATGGGAGAGTGTCATTTTTCTGAATCTCAGTTTTTGATATTTGGGTATATCAATTTTACATAATGAAGAAAATCTACAGGTTATTTGAGGACGCATTGCTAAATGCAGCCCAAAAGTCAGGAGAAGAAAAAAAAACTGCTGGGCAAGACATCGCCCCTCTTCAGTGAGATAATGAAGGAGCAGTTAAATATTACTTATAGCCACAGTATCCCCTTCTTACTGGAAAGGTTAGCAAGTAAAAGGGAAGGAAATGCAGATAATTTGAGCTAAAGTACGTAGGAGGTTGATAAGGGAAGCCAAAGGAAATATCAAAGGCCAATATGTAAAAATAATAAGAAATTTTTAAGCATTAGAGGCAAAAAAAAAAAAAAATCTGGTAGAGATCCATTTCTATATGCAAATGATAAAATTGCATATTCTGGTGAAAAAAAAAAAAAAAAAGTAAAAATGTTCTGTTCTGAGTTTGGAACAAATCAGGAGGATGTATCTATCCATATGATGTGCTTGGAACAGAAAGTTTCCCAGCTGTAACCAAGGAGAAAGTGAGATAGTATTTGCTAAAAATAAACATACTCAAATTAACAGTCTTGAATAACATATACCCAAGTGTCTAAAAGAGCCTTGCTGAGGAGTTGTCTGAACCACTGATGTTAATACCTCAAAATCTTGCTAATCTATGAAATTTCAAAGAGCTGGTAGAGGGCTGTTGCTATTCTAATATTCTGAAGGTATAAAATAGGTGATTCAGGAAACTGCAGCTTGTTTAGATCAACACCAGTGCTGCATAAAATAAAGAACAATTTGGAACACGACAAAGAATTAGGGAAGGAAAATACAGGTAGTAAAATACAGGGTGGTTCCATGGAAAGTGGAAATAAACCTGCTGTCCTTTCTTGACAGCGTCATAGGACTGGTTAAAGTGAAGACTGCGTTTACATAGCATGTTTTGACTTCCTTAATAGCCATGTGATTTGTGTATAAATAAACGTACATTAAGTGGAATTAACAGAGAGAGTATGGCTTAGATTCTTTACAAAATCATTCAGTGGTGCATTTCAGAGAGCATCTGCTAAGGAGAAGGTACCAGTGCGTGGAGCCATTCCCAACCAGGCTTCAGTTTTTGATTCCTGCAGCTCAACACTTCTATCACTGTTTCAAAATAGTGACAAAGAAGCTGCATTTGTAAGGACTGAAGGTGTCACAAATGGTGGGGGAATAGCTACCTGTAAAGTCACTGCTGCAGAATGGTCGGGCTTTCCTGACGAAGCAGCCATATTCCAGCAGCCCATGCAATGTAACGTGTCTGCAAGCAAGGATTGCAGGTTACACAGTATGAGATTACCCTGGAAAATGTAATTCAGCAAAAGACATGGGTTTCTCCAAGATAATTGTGTTAACATTAGCTGATTGCGTGGGATGTGGCAGAGATGTTTTGTTTGTATATGTAAAGGATAAGCTTTAAGAGTTATGTGAACTTACATATCTAGTTGCAGCTTTGGAAGATTACTAAAGCATTACTTTGTGCAAGTAAGGAATTTACACCACAGGATGAATCTGAAGTTACTGAGTGGAATTCGAACAAGGGCCTCAAAGTGATTCACAACATGAAAAAAGGCTTGGGAGGCTTAAGGAGTCCATCTTGTTCAGCACATGAAGGCAGGAGCCCTGGTGCACAGGTGTTTAATTCTTGGAATCGGAGTGGTTTGGGTTGGAAGGGACCTTAAAGATCACCCAGCCCACCCCCTGCCATGGGCAGGGTCATCTTAAACTCGATGAGGTTTGAGTTCCATTGCCTGGTTTGTGGGGGGTCTGTTCTGGGGATCCTGCTCATGGCAGGTCTCCGTGTATATACAGAAGTTCCCCTGGATAACTGTGATCATGAATTTCAGCAAAATCCCATTTCAAAGCATTTCTGCACCAGTACATGCTATGCCCAGAGAATGAGATTGCCTGGGAGGCATGGGAAAGAATTTAGAGCTCAAGTTCCCAAAAGGAGTGACTTAGGATCTGGAGTATCTTGGAAGCTTTCTCCAGCATGAGAGTTTTGAAACACTGAAGGGACAAAGTTGGCAATCAGAACATGCAGTGGCATCCAGGTTTGTTCCTGCTGGTGAAGATTTATGGCCCTGGGTTCTGTCTAGCAGTCTGCATCTCCTGGTTGTTGGACCAGGTGTTCTCCTGGTAGAAGGACATAACAGAGCTCTGCAGAAGAACCTTATTTCAGGCTTCAGAGCTGACATTCCTCTAAGAAACTCTTCTTATTCCTGGGAATTTGCACTACTGTGGTGATTTATTGTCAGGTCAGCCTTCTCACCTACTTGCACTCACATACTGCAAGGTACAGACAGATACCACGTAAGGAAGGTACAGATACCACATCATGCATAAGTGTGGTCCTTTCAGTCTTTCTTCAGAACTCAGCCCTTCTAATTTAAATTAACAATGTGCATTTCTCCAAACTGCTTCTCACTGGTTCATATCTTTTGGGTAATTAAGAGTCCAGAATCCTAGAATCATTAAGGTTGGAAGAGACCCCCAAGATCATCTGGTCCAACCATCCCTCTACCACCAATGTCACCACCAAACCATGTCCTTAAGCACCACGTCCAACCTCTCCTTGAACACCCCCAGGGACGGTGACTCCACCACCTCCCTGGACAACCCGTCCCAATGCCTGACTGCTCTTTCTGAGCAGAAATGTCTCCTAATTTCTAACCTGAACCTCCCCTGGTGCAATTTGAGGCCATTCCCTCTGGTCCTATTACAGTTACCTGTGAGAAGAGGCTGACCCCCAGCTCCCCACACCCTCCTTTCAGGCAGTTGTAGAGAGCAATAAGGTCTGCCCTGAGCCTCCCCGTCTCCAGACCAAACACCCCAGCTCCCTCAGCTGCTCCTCACAGGACTTGTGTCCCAGGCCCTTCACCAGCATCGTAGCCCAGAGCTGAACGCAGGCTCCAGGTGGGGTATCAAGAGAGTGGAGCAGAGGGGACAATCCCCTCCCTGCCCTGCTGCCCTGCTGCTGGTGCAGCCCAGGGTACGGTTGGCTTTCTCCTGTGACAGATTGCTGAAGTTTTGTATCCTTGTCAACCGCTGAAAGGGATTAGACTGAAAGTATGAAATGCCCTGCTGGGCCGGATTAATGGTCCATTAGCTCAGTTCCCTGGCTGTGACAGGAGCATTAGAAGATGCTCTTAAGGAGAGCATGTGTGCCTGGCCATTTTGGGTTGTCCATTCCCGCATGCCTTCCAGCATCCAACATCATTGTTCTGGGGACATTAGCAGGAATGATCCTGCTCAGTCCTGTTAGTATCTGTGCATGGATCTGCCCTCCAGGTCTTCATCTAATCTCTTTCTGAATCTGACAGCACTGTCTACCTCCATGGCCTCCCATTCCATGAATCCGGAAGACCAGTGCCTGCTGTGTAAAGAAGGCTTGCTTTGTCTGTTGACAGACTCGCTTTGTCTGTATCTGGTCTGCCACTAGTTTCATTGTGAGCCCTCTCCTTCTAATGCTGCACCATTTGGTGAAGAGCAGATCTGCATTTACAGTATCCACTGCCTTGGCTGGCTTTGTAAGCCTTGGCCGTGTGTCTCTCTGAGCCTTCTCCTCTCCAAGCTGGAGAGTCCCAGCATTCTCAGCCTCTCATCGTAGGGCAGTTGCTCCATCCCTATTTTAGCTGTCCTTCCCGGACCTTCTCTAGCTCCACCACTTCCCCCTTGAGATGCTGATCCAGAACCACACACAGCTCTGAAGGCTTGCATGTGCAGGATCAGCATAGCCCCAAATGGCATTGCCTGCCTTCTTTCCATCTCTATTCTGATATATTTTGTTGGTTAGTGGTGGTTTTTTTGGCTGCTGTTGTGCACCATGCCCATGATTTTGAGAGCCGTCAGCATCAGCTCCAAAACCTTTCTGGAGCTGTACCCACCAACTCCATGTTCAGCATTGTGTAGCATGGTTCCGATGGATCTTCCCTAAAAGCAGTACTTTGCATTTATCTTCATGGTGACCCATTTGCCACCTTATGCACATTTATTCAGCCTGGGGGTCCTCCTGGATTTCATCAGCATTGTTGCATCGTTTGGCTACTCAAAAAATAGTTGCATCAGTTTATAGTGGCCACAGACTTTGACATAGCATCCTCAGATTTCTGAGCATGGATGTTTTGTAGCCACTTTCTGCATGGTTTGATTCTTGATTTGGCTTTCTTCCAGGCCAAAAGTGTATCTCCAAGAGCTGGGCATCCTCGTCAGGCAGCTGTGTCCAAGAAACTGGAAGTTTTTCTCGACTGATGGATCAAAACTAGTCATGTTTCTACCACTGTGTGTCTGATCTTTCCCATTCTGACACACCTCCCCGTTTGATGGCCAGCAAGTGCTTGGAGTGTTTAATTCAAGGGGAGGACTCCCAGCTGCCAGTCCTGAAAATTAATATCTGCACTTCACAGACTGGGACCAAAAACTGATTTTTGTGTGTGTCTCAGGCGATTCCCGTGTGTCACTCGAACGTCGTCAGACAGCCCAGGGCTGTCTGCATGACAGGGATCCTCCGTGCAGTGGGTCTGTTCAGAGAGATGAAACAGTTTGCTTTGTTCATTTCGCTGCCTCCTCTTTTTGTCTAAGTACTTTTCTTCCTCCTGTGGGAGATGGTATTGTGCTCCTGAGAATGCATTTCTGACGTTTCAGTCTTGCTGGAAGGCGGGGGGATGTCTTGGCTAAGATATTCTCCGGGTTCAGCAGATCAGCATCATCAGCAAACCGCAGCCTCTTCTCCCTGCCAGGCGCCTCACGCCGGAGGTCTCTGGCTGTTGTGGCTTCATCCAGCAGCCTGCAGGTAGGCTGAAAGGTGCTGTCTGCTGCCAGATCTCCCCACTGCTGAGCGGTATCCTGAACCACTGGCTTGCTAATGAGACCTCAGCTCCTTATAGGTTATAAAACCAGCTCTGTGGTCTTGGAACATGCAGCTTGCCGTGCCATACTGAGTCGATGCAGTTTTGAATTTATGGTGCATGCAATTGTCTGTCCAGTCTCCTCTGTGATTAGCTTTGCTGTATTGTGGCATGGTGTTCGTTCTTGACCTCCTGTGTTATTTTAGCCTCCTGACTGCTTTTCTTACCAGCTTTCTGCAGGATGTCATTTCCTGCGGGTCAGGTTTAGCTACAGCTTCCTGTTTTTGCAGACCTGTCTGGTTTTATTCCATCTTTCACATAAAAGGCCTGGCAACATGTGACTAATACTTTGCGGTTGTCACTGAAAGACCTTTAATGTGCTGTTCCCTCTCTCCTAATCAGCGGCAGAGATGTTATTTTTTCCCATAGGCCAAATTATTCACATTCACACGCCAGTGATCGAGCTTTCCTTGGCAGATTTTGTAACCTAACGTGGCTCTGGCACATTTCTGGCCAGCCTGGTTGTGGCTGCGGGTTGACGTCCTTCTGGCCAAGGATGTTTCAGAGTCACAGCGTCAGGTCAGCTTCCCTGGACAAGTGTAGCGCTGAGCCTTAGCACTTAGTGCCCAGCATCATGTTTTTCTTGTCTTTCATGGCCGGGTCCTTAGGGTGCTTCGTAAGCTCAGTGTTGCTCTCTCTGCTGCTCATCAGTCAAGGATTGCCCAGCAGTGGAATGAAATTGCGCTGTACAACGCAAATTGGTGTCTTACGGCTTGCTTAGGAGTTGTCCATCTGTGGGCACTTTTGAAACACATTGGGCAAAAAGCTGTCTGGCCATGTTGGTAGCTTTTTTCATCCCTGGTCTCAGTAAGGTATAAACAATTGAAAATCCACATTTTCCATCTGTCATTTGAACTGTAAGCAAAAACCTCAGCAGCCTGCCAGAATACCGACAGAATATGGATGCTTGGGTCCCAACCAGATGGGGCTTCTGCCAGGTGGAGCCACAGGAGTTAATGCTCTCCTGGAGACCACGTCCTCTGGCTTCTGCCATAACTGATGCAACAAGATGGAGAAGAGGGTGGAAATATCACCTTTACAGCCCACAAGGTCAGAGCTTCCCACTCCTGCTTCTTTCTGTTGGACTAACCTAAAAAATCTGAACTGCTGCCCATTTGGGTGGACGTGTTTGGATGATTAAAAATGAAACAGAAAGCACAGGCGTGTTCTATCAGTATTTCTGTTCTTTATTTGGAAAGGAGCAGGGTGATGTGCCTGTATCACATGCAGATGATGAAATACTTTCCAAACCATTAGTAAGTGAAGCTGTCAGCATCTTCCAGGTGGTAATTTTTCAGTTTTTGCATTTTTTAATTTTATGATACTGGGGAAATGCCAGGAGACTGGCAGAGCACTGGTGCTTAGAAGGGGCAAGGGAGATTATCCATTGCATTACAAAATTGTGAGCCTGGTACCAGTTTCTGGCAAAAATGGACACTCTAATACTGTAGGCAGTTGATGAAGAATTAAAGAGTAGAATATAATTAACACCAGAAAATCACATAAAACAAATTTAATTTCATTCTCTGAGATGTCAGATTTGTTTGGTAAAGATAACTGCTCAGATGTAATAGATTTTTACGGGGGCCTTTGTTTACTACTGTACAACATACCCATTACAAAGTCCATGGTGTACAAAATCAGTGGAGCACATGTTAAGTGGTTCACAAATTTGCTAAATGACAGGTCTTGACAAGTAATTGTCAGTGAGAAATCATCGCTGGCTCGTGCTTCTAATGGTCTCTCCAGGATTTAGTTCAAGACCTGATGCTACTCAGTGCTTTCATAAACATTTTAGAAATGAACCTGAAGTCGCTGCTAATTAAATGTACGGTGACCCACGGGCTGAAGTGTTTGGACAGGCGGCAGCAGGGCTGTCTGCAGAGGGAGGAACCGGGATGGATCAGCCCCACGTGGCTCTGCCTCCTGGGCAGAGCTGCGGGCAGGGGCAGTGGCCAGGGGCTGGTGGCTCTGAAGGTGCAGAGAGCAGGGTAAACAAGGGCCTTAGATGAAAGAAACAGGGCAAAAAGTGGGCTGGCACTGGGGGATGCTGTGCAGCCCCAGAGTCTGCTGTTTAGATGTGTTTTGAAAATCCAAATTGCTTGCAAGGAATAATTCCTGAAGTGGTTCAGGACTGGGAGAAAACACAGGATAACCATGCTGCAGAATTCAATCCGTCCAATACAGCTGATCCAAAAAGAAGGTTTAGAGGTGATTTAACTAGAGTAGGCTGGTAATTTCAGCAAAATCCTATTATTTGAGGAAAACCTGTATTTTCATGAAAGTTGGATAAGAGAAATAATTGAAATAAAATGGGTATTTCAAAAGCTTTGCATCTTAGAAAATCTTGATGTTCTATTTCAGAACTGCCTTCAATGCATTTTCTTTTTTGTATTTTTAATGGTGTTTCACAGAAGACCGCACTACGGCTCATGAATTACAAGTGCTATAATAACCTACATAGTTCTAATTATGTAAACAGCAACATTTACCCAAATTAGTATTAATAAAAACACCTTAGACTTTAAGATGAAACATCTCCAGCTGGAGTTGGAACAAATGCAAGGGAAATACTCTTGAAATGTCAAAGTTTCCTCCATCCAGGACAGTTCTGCATTTCAGTTGTTGTACTTCTGTTCACAGCGGGTGAGGTCCAGAGGGTGAGGCTGGTAGTGAGGAAGGTGCTGCACAATAAGGAAAGGTATCACAAGAACCAGCGGCTGAAGTTTGATTTCATGCTAGTTTAATGTAGGAACTGGGGGGTAAGCAGTGGCAGTTGGAAGATGCAGGGAATGGGTTCGGGAACATTAAATTCTTCATCTCCTGGTGTCTTTGAGTAGAGACCTGAAGCCTGTGGCATGCAACAGCCTGGATATAAAGCTTCTGATCTTGAAATTATGGGTAACCTAAATACTCTTGTTACCTATCTTTTGAGTGGTTCACTTCTGGAAACATAAATATAAGTGTAAATATTAACACAAGTGTTTCTGTTTTTGCCGTAGCCCTGCCCGTAGAAAATCACTTGTGTCTTATTTGCCATCATTCATTATCTTGTATCCAGAGTAATAGCAGTCCTAGAATACACAACACATTTCAAAAGTCAATGCAGAAGTGCGCAAACCTGGCTTTTTTTTTAACAAAGGGTGGGTAACCCTGGCCACTAAAGCTGAGACCAGAAGGCAGAGGTTCTGCTGCCTGGCGGCTGTCCCACCGTGTGCTGCTTGTGCTGGCCTGGCGCATCTCTGGAGCCATCTCTGTAGTGGACCGTTTCTCTTTTTTTTTAGGTGAATGGTGTGAATGTGGTGAAGGTGGGGCACAAGCAGGTGGTCTCGCTCATCCGGCAAGGGGGGAATCACCTGGTGATGAAAGTTGTTTCCGTCAGCCGCAAGCCAGAGTCAGAAGAAGTTGTTCGGAAAAAGGGTAAGTGCGGAGCTTGGCGGTGCTGCGAGCAGGGGTCTGGCATTGCCGGGGCGTGAGTGGGCTCACAGACGCCGTGGCCATGCCGGGAGGAGCTGTGGCATGGAGCAGCCGTGCAGGAGGACGCTGCTGCACTGCGGCTGCTGGGAGTGGGGAGTGCCACGTGTGGGAACCCTGCTGGTCCTCACAGCACGGACACGTGTGGGGAGTGGTGCAGTAGGGATAGTTTGGGCCTTCGCCCCATTGTTCCCAGGCACTGAGGGAAGAGGCGAGACCCTCTGCCAGAGGGGGGCCAAGAGGGCAGGCTGATGTGCTCCTGGGGCAGGGCAGCCCTCGGGAGAGGGGCAGCCAGCAGTGCAGGGCAGGGGCACATCATGGCACAGAGCTGCAGAGGGCAGGGGTGTGCTGGGAGCAGCCGGCACGGGGCAGGCTCTCCCTGCCCGGCCCTGCTCTCACCTGCGTGGGTCCGTGTGTGGGGAGGTGCCTGGGGGGCCGTGGTGGTTTTGGGGAGCGGGGACAGCAGAGGGGCGCTCCCAACCCAGCACACCGGGCATGGGGGAGGGAGGCAGCTCTGCACGCTCACACCAAGCGCCGTAATTACATTGCCGCTGCACAAAAGCACGAGCTGTGGGAAAGGCTGAGGCTTGGGAACCAGTGCCGGGACCACCACCGGTGCCACTCACTGCTTCTCATGCTCCCAGCCCCGTAGCTGGAGAGCAGCCACTGGTCACTGCTGGTGCCTGAGCCCAGCCCTCAGAGCTGCCCCAGCACAGGGCCCAGGGGCTGGGGCCGTGCCCCACTGCTGCCATCGAGCAGGGCCCGGCTGTGGTGCTGTGGGATGGAACCCACCCCGTCCCTCCTGGCTGGGGACATTTTTTCCTGTGGGTGATGGAGGCCTGTGTGGGACTGGCGTTTTCTGTCTGAATCCGCCCCTGTTGGGGTCTCTGATGCAGGCAGCGCCAGCACCAGCCTGAAGCTCTGGTTGCCATGGCAATGCTTGAGCGTTGAAGCCAGCATTGTCACAGCGCGAGCGCGAGGAGGAGGCACCGAAGTGAAGAGGAAGAGCCTTCAACTCGTCCCTGTGCCGGTGGGCTCGTGGCATGGAGCGCCTCCGGGGCGGACCCGCGGGCCGGCCTGGCTAGGGACCCCCGGGCAGCCCCGCGCCCCAGCACAGCGCCCACCGGCCATGTGCCGCTGCCCGGCACGGAGCCGGCCGCCTCCAGAGCTTCGCTAGGGCAGCGGGAGCCTCACCCGTCCTGGATACGGCCCCAGCCGGCAGAGACGAGGGTGGGTGGGCTGCGTTTCGCTGGGGGACGCGCCGCGCCGAGGCGGGGATGAGAGACTGAGAATCAGGCCTCCTGGACTTGCTTCTCCCTCCTACCCCTCCACCCATGGCGTGTGCGGAGGGGAAGCAGCCATCAAAGCTGTGCGCTGAGTCCCGCAGGCAGGCAGCCAGCTGCCTGAGACAGATTTAATTCGCGAGAGGCTTTCATAGCCATAGCATCTCCGGTAGCGGCAGGGGGGCAGGAGCAGCCCGGGGACATGACTTGGACTCTCTTCCGCTGAGGGCTGTGGGAGCCTGGGCAGCGTGCACGTGCCTGCGGCAGCCTCCAGCCCCTCCGCGCCGGGGCCTGCCCCAAGCCCTCGGGACCGTGCGACCGAGACGATGAAGAAGTTTGCCTCCACGCGCAGCCTCAATAAGATTCTGCAGCAGTGCGACTCCTCATCCCGCGAGTACGAGGAGATCCAGGCTGTGGAGAAGAAGTGGCACCTGCATCTGGCCACTCCTCGTAAGTTCCTGGACAAGAAATGCAAAATGCCGTCTCTCTTCCTTTCAGCTCCGCCGCCTCCCAAGAGAGCGCCCAGCACCACCCTGACGCTGCGGTCCAAGTCCATGACAGCCGAGCTGGAGGAGCTGGGTAAGCGGCGGCGCGGGGCTCGCGCCTGCATGCGGAGGAGCATGACGAGCATGCGGGGGCTGGGGCGAGAGCAGGCAGCACGCACAGCATCCATTTTCCTGAGGGGTGCATGAACGTGAGCTCGCGGCGACGCGCTCCTCCCGTACCGACATCCCTGCTGTGCTGCGCGGGGTGCGAGGGGCCAAGTGCCCGCAGGACCCCCACAGAGCCAGACCAGCTCCTCGGTGCCACCTCAGCAGGTGGACGGACCGGGACAGGGCGCTGGGAGCCTCTGTGTGCGCGCAGAGAGGCTCACCTCCCCCGTGCCCTGTCCTTCAGGCACCCTGCGCCTCACGTGCACCGAGCAGCCTATTGTTTTTATTTTCCTCTACCTCTAGGCAGATAGCACATGCTGCAAGATCAGCTGGCATCCCCCTGGGCTGCCCTCCTCCCTTACACACACACATGCACATGCACACACGCTCACACGATCTGCTGTCACTACAGAGCCTACCCACGTTTCCAGATGCTTTGGCATCCCAGCTTGCAGCCCCATGTTCCTGTGTTCTCTCAGCACCCCTCCACCCGCCCCCTCCATCCTCACATCCAGGTACCCTGTGATGAAGCCCCGTGCTCTTCCCTCGTATCGACATCCCTGCCGAGCCCACACCTTTGCAGGGTCCTGGCCTCCCCTGATATCCCAGGGCTGCAGGGCTGTCAGCGTTCATGCCCCCCCAAAGCAGTCTGTTTGCTGCACACAGGCTCATGTGCCCGTCTCACCGCACCCCATCCCCGTGCGTGGCAGAGGCCACAGGGCCCTGGGCAGGGGGCTCGGTGGAGGTTTGGTGCTGGCACTGGACAGGCAGGCTGGCTGGCAGAAGGGCTGCGTCGTGGTCATCCCACGTCCTGCCTGGCACTAAGAGGTGCAGGGGCAGTCTCCATCCTCATTTTGGAGAGCTCAGAGCGCAGCTGTGGTACACACGTGTGTGGCACTGCTGAGAGCGGCTGTGCAGGGCAGACATGGAGCGAGCCGAGCGTTCTCCAAGCCCATGGTGAGAGCCCCAGCAGAGTTACCGAGCGAGCCTTCCTCAGCATTGCTGACTGCCCTGGCTCCTGCTTCTGCTCTCTGCTGAGCTCTTTGCCGTGCGAGGACGTGGTGGTGTGCACTGCTGTGCTCGCTGGCCATGGCACAGAGGCTGCACGTGGCAGGCTGCTCTCCTGCTGGGAGGAGACCTGCTGGGAGACAGAAACCTGGGCACAGACCCAACGCCTCCCTTCATCAGGGCGTTGGAGGAAGATCTGTGACCTTCCTCACTCTGGTCTGCTCCCTGTGCTACACGCATGACCAGGCTCTATAGCCTGCAGGGTTCTGGAGAAGGGAGACCTTGAGGGTTAGTGTTCACCCTCAAACATAGGCTTGAAGCGAAATCTTAGTATCCAAGGGTTTGCATCAACTGATTGATGGCCATTGTGATTTTATGCTAAGCTCCCAGCCTTGTTTTTCACCCTAACCTGTTCCTTGCTTTCCAAATTCGAAGGCTCTGTGTTTAGTAGCAGCCATTAGGAAAAGATTTAGAACAGCCCATTTATTCTACTTTTTATTCTTCCCTTTGCACAGATACTGCACAGGCACTGGGGTTCATATTTTTACTCCCTGGTGCTGGTCCTGAAGACAGTTTCTAGCTGGTGTGATAGGTGTTTTCTTGCACAGGCATCCTGTTGCCTCTGGGAGAACATGTTCCCCAGCTGCACGGGCCCATCTTTGGTGACCACCAGCCCAGGTCAAAGCCAGGCTTTACGCAGGCACCTTGGCAAGGGGACAGACACACAAACCACAGCACTTTGTCTTACACCTGCACACACACCTGCCCGTGGGGTGTGGGACATCACCATGGGACAACCTGCACACGCGTGAGGGCACGGGGCACACTCGCATGTGTTTGGACGAGCACAGCTGCCAGGTGTGAGGGGAAGGGGTGCAAGCTCATGGAAAGGGAAGACACAAAAAGCAAAGAAATATCTCCGCCAGAGAACATATTAAAGGTGAGACCTCTGGGTTTCCCTGAGGAGTGTGCATCTAGATGCTGCCTCTCTTCTACCTGGAGAGGGGCTGGGAGTGACAACTGCCTCATTCTCCCACGAGAGGAATTTGTAGGCAATGCCTGGACTTGGCCACGATGCCTTCCAGGAAGCTTTAGCAGGTAGTCCCTATTTTGTGTCTTGTGGGTCAGGGAGCATGCTGCAGCCAGCCCCACCATGCCTCTCCAAGGAGCCTGGCATGGGGAAGATGGGGTTGTTTCTCCTCCCTCACTTTGTCTTGTGGTGGTTGATCCTCTCCTGCTTTTACTGCAAAGGGCACGTTTCCATGCAGGTCAGCATCCCCGCACCTCAGCGGTGTGCAGGTCAGAGCCTGGTCTTCTTTTCTGAGGGGAAGCTGGTGTTAGTGAGCAGGATGTTTCCACCTGCAGCTTCTTCAGGGGAGATTTGTTGGATGGGCCCTGCCCCTTCTTCCTTGAAGCCTGTCCCTGTCCTGCAGCTTGCCATACGTGCCATGTGCCCACAGTGATACCTTAAAATTTCTGGTGCTGCACGTTGTGCCAGCCCCCTTAGAAAAGCAGATTTCCAGCAAGCTGCTAACAAAGAAAGCACTGCACAGTCCTTGCTTTTGTTGGATGCAGTTAAAACATCTGGAGGAAACTGTCCTCGGGAGGCTTGTAGGCTGCGGTCTCTTTGCAGTGAGCAGGCATTAATGACTTTCACACCAGTTTCTCCATGGCACCAGAGGGCAGCGCCAGGGGTGCATGTGGTGCTGCACCTCTCGCCTGCCTGCAGCCATGCACTGCCTGAGCCGTAACAACGAGAGCCCCGCTGAGAGCGGCCTCAAACAGACGCACACTGGACCATCAGGGCCGGATCCTGCCAGCATGCTGGGAGGCAAGAGTGTGGGGATGAGGCACAGAAGGCAGAGAGCGAGGCTGGAGCTGGGGATGGAAGCAGGAACTGTGCATGCCATTCATGTGTTGTGTTTTGTTTCTTGATTCCAAGCCTCCATGCGGAGAAGAAAAGGGGGTGAGTGAAACTGCACATCCTGGGGCTCATCCCTTCCCTGTCAGTGCCCAGCAAGTCCCCCAGTCCTTGCCACAGGGACAGTCACGGGAAAGCTTATTCTGAAGGCAGGCAGAGCTCTGGGCATGGACAGCAATTCCTGTTTGTCAGCCAGGTCCCATGAATGTCTAGGTCTGGCTTCCTCGGGGTGTTATGCTTGCTTTGGGTGCACTCCACAGTGGAAATAGCCTGTACAGGAATGTCCCCACATCTGGGGTCCTCCAGAGCAGCCTCCTTCAGCCCCTGGGTCAGGATGCTGCGGTCACAGCCATGCTGTGCAGGAACTGCCTCTGCTGCGCTCCCTGCGAGCTGTCCTGCTGCTCCCAGCGCCCAGGAATACCTGGGGACCTGCTCTGCGGGCAGGGGGTGATGGCAGCTCGGGGGGCATCCCCCAGCTAGCTGGAGAGGAGCTAGGTGGGTGGAGGAGGTCTGGGGAGAGGGCCACCCGCTGTGATGGCCACGATCTCTGTGCCCAAGCTGGCTGGGGTGAGGCTGCTTGCAGCACAGGAGCGTGGATGAACGCTGCACTGCGTGGTGTCCGTGGGGACAGTGCACAAGGGACGGCACAAAGACCAAGCGAGAAGGCCCAGCCCATGGCAGCCCACTGCTCCACGTGTCTCCAGCACGGGGCTGCGGGCAGCCTGCGGTCCTGACCCCAGCTCTTTGCCTTTCGGCAGCCAAACTCTGTCCTGATAGCCTGAACCTACAGAAAGGTGGGAGATCTACTCTTCTACCCTAACAGAGATAGCAGAGAAGCTGAATGGGGCTGGCAAGTGGGAGGGGGCCACTTGCCAGGGACCTCCCCAGACCTCTCTGCTGAGCAGATCTGCCAGCGCTCAGAGGCGGAGGCACTGCAGAAGTCCCATGCCTTGGTGAGGCAGGAGGTCACCAGGGCTGTGCTGGCATGGAAGCTGGCTGTCCCCATTCCCAGAGCGTCCCCATGCCTCAGGGCAGCTACAGCGCTGCCACATCTCCCACCCCAGCAGCCTGGAGCCACACAAGGATGCACTCTGGTGGTATTAAAAGACAAAAAGCAGAGTAAAACCAGCCACTGAGGTAGATGGAGAGGGCTGCGCATTGCTGTTATTCCTGTCACAGCACTGAGATCCCCCCGGGGCTGCCCAGAACAGCTTCCAGAAATACCCATGGGCGTGTTCCCAGCATGTGGTCCTTTAAAAGCAGCCTGTGGCCCTTGAGGCTTTGCTGCTGGAGGTCCATACAGTGTGGCAGCACGGGGAGAGCAGGCTCCCACTGCCCCGCTGGGAGGTGGCGGCTCAGGCTGAGCCACCTGAGCCTTGTGCGGTGACTGCCCCACGAGAGCTGCACGGCTCTGAGGGAGAGGAACTGCAAGATCCCCCAGAGACAGAAAGGGCTGCATGGCTGCACCGGGGGGCTGCTACAAAGGCCTGGAGGTTTTGTGCCGAGGAAATCCAGGAGCTGCCTGAGCGGCTTCCCTTGGAGCTCCTTGGCCTCAGGGCCGTGGGTGCCTGCCACCAAGGCCGTGGGTGTCAGAGGGCATGTGAATTGCTTGGCAAAGACCACTTGCCTCCTGTGTTTGCACAGGGCTCGCTTCTCCACCAACTGCACTCATTTCTAGTTTTATAACTGGAGAATGCTGTCATACAAAGACAGGTGGACAGCTGCAGTGACCACAGGGTGCAGAGGTGCTGAGGCTGGCCTGTGAGTCACACCAGCCCCGGGCAGGGGTTTGTAGGATTAGGGGCCTGATGGTCAGAGCTCTCCAGGTCACTTGGGTCGCTAGGATCAGCAGAGCCCAGAAGGGTGCAAGCCTTTCCCTGACCTCAGGCAAATGCTGCATGTGGTCACCCCTCTCCCCGTGCAGTTTACTGGAGCTGTGGGTTAGCTGTGCCATTGGGGTAGAGTCATCCAGTCTTCGTGATGCCAAGACAGACCCGTAAGACTCAGCACAGCACCACACCGATGTGGTGGGCACACTTCAGAGCCAGCTGTCCTCCAAAGGTAGAGCTGGCACAGTGTGACATGGAGCTGACAGACTGAACCCTGCCAGGCCCCAGCAGCCATAGGAGTGGGGGTGGCCCAAACCCGAAGTTAACCTGGCTAACTTTGTTAGCTCGGCTCTGCTGGACCCTGTCAGGCTGCATGTGGAGGAAGCTCAGAAAGGGTCAGTGGTGATGGTGGCCAGCGTCTGCCTGCTGCCCTTTACAATGTCCTTTGTTTCAGGATATCTTAGTACCCCTGGCAGGTAGTCCCAGTGGCATACAGGGCCTGGTGCCATGTCTGAGGGGGTAATCAGTCCCTCCTGGCACAAGTGGTGTGGGAAGTGCAGAAGGACGCAGCTCTGCGGGTTTGCAGCCATGGGGCAGATCTGAGGTTAGGCAGGAGCTGGGTCAGGATCTAGGGTCTGGTCTCGTGAGGGTAACCAGGGTCAGACGTAGCCAAGATCTCCAGGCAGGCCCATGGTGATGAGGCAGGGCCCAGCCCAAGTCTGGAAGTCTGTCTGTGGGTCAGGATCCAGGCCAGGCTCCAGGGCTGGCCATGGCATGGATGTGGCAGCACTGCAGGCAGATGTTGCAGCACCACTCGGGTGGTCCCGAGCTTAACTGGAGCTCCTGGGCCTAGGAGCGTGGGCTGTGCATGGGGCCAGGTTACTGCCATCAGCTGCATTAATTAGTCCATCCAGGGAGGAAACATCCCAGTTTGTCGCCATCTAACAATGGAATGGAGCTGGTTGAGCTGGAGCCAGGCTGACTCCCTTGGGGTCCCAAGGAGTGCCACGCTCTGCTTTGGTTTTCTGCCTAGTCTATGTTCCCCGGGACACCTGGGTTTTCCCTTGTTGGAGTAGCACAGCTGCTTGCCCCACCCCACCCTGTAACCCAGTTTGGGGGATTTGATCTCACTCTGATTATCAAAAAAATCACCATCACTGATTCTGAATATCAAGAGTTTGCTGGGCAAAAATGTGCTCCTTTAATCAAAGGATGCAGGCTTCTGCACAGCTCTGCGCAGCTGGGAGCAGACCCCAGAGCCGAGCGTGGGCAAGTTGGACCCCAGGCACTGGGTGGGCTGCGCAGGGGCACCCGCTGCAGCCGGGGTGGGAGCGTGGAGCCGCCAGCTGCGGGTCCCCCATGGAGCGAGGTCGGGGCTTGGTTGTGCAGCGGGAGGGGGGTGCTGCTCCAGAGCCAGCAAGGTCTTCATCTGCAGGGCTCTGGGGAGGAGGAGGACAAGCAGACATGTCCTCAGACTGTTTTCAACAGGCCCACGAACCATGTTCCCTAAGCAGAAGCTCGCGCTCTGCTTAGCTGCGCTGCAGAGGACGGGCTTGTCCTAGGGGAGCTGCCCTGGCGCAATGGTCCTTGCTAACTGGTTTGCTTCTATGTTTGGATTTTCAGAGAAACTGGATGAGATTTTGGCAGCAGCCGAGCCCTCGCTGAGAGCAGACATTGTCGAAGCAGATTCTAGGGCAGCCACTGTGAAGCAGCGACCAACAAGCCGGCGCATCACGCCAGCAGAAATCAGTGTGAGAGAGGAGGGCTTGTGGTGGGCAAGGGAAGGGCACGAGGCGCCAGTCACCTACTGGATGCCCACAGCAAAGGACCTGTGCTGGGGAGGGGGCTTCCCGAGGGGGAGAGGCTGGGGGGAGACAGAGCTGCAGAGAGCAGGAGCCCACCTGGGGGTGGAGGAGCTGACCTGGGCGTTTTGTGCACAAATGCGGGATTGGCAGCGGGAGGGACATCAGAACAGATCAGGAGCAAGGAGAGCTGCGTTGGAGAGCTTAGGCTGGCTGCAGTTTTCTGGATGTGAAGCTGGAAATTAAGAGGAATCAAAGAAGAGAAAAAGGCAGTCTCTGAGGGGAAACATGGATGGAGTAGGAGTGGGGATGCAAGCTTCAGGCTATCTGGATTGTGAACGCGTGCTGCAGGCGGTGGGAGGCAGCTTCTGGAGCAGGAGATAAAATGGGACGGGCTGGATCTGAGCAGAGACTGGCCTGCCTGAAGCCTTCCCACAGAGGAAGGCTGCTGCTCCGGAGCAGCATCACCAGGGAGGTGCTGCATGTCCCCGGGTGCTGCGTGCCACCAGGGCCTGGCAGCGGGAGCATGGAGGGGCAGCCCCCAGGGCAGCCTCACCGGGTCCAGGGCACTCTGCCTTGGGAAGCGCCGAAGGGGGAGAGCTGGAGGCAGAAGCGAGGCAGGGGGCAGAGCCTGTTCCCGAGGAAGCAGTCCCTCCTAAGGCTGTCCTGGGACCTGCGTGCGGGTGTGGAGCTGCAGGGACAGGGTCTGGTGTGCAGACAGACGTGTGGTTGGGAACTCTGCAGCTGGGAGCATCAGGTGGGCTGAGGTGTAGTATTGTTTCCTTTCAGCTGATTCTTGCTGATGTCCAGAATGGAAATTTCTTTTTTTTTATTTTCTCTTCTACAGTCACTCTTTGAACGCCAGGGTATGGCAGCACATTCGGGGGTCCTTGCGGGAGCTGAGAAGCCCCATGTTTCACTACGCAAAGGAATTCCGCGGACAAAATCTGTAGGTAAGGCAAACTGGGGGGAAATCTGTTCCTAAAGAGGAAAGGTCATTCCCAGGGAGCATTCATGCCTGCATGAGAAGCAGCAGGAAGGACTCAACCCTCCAGTGCCTTGTATCTGAAGATCTTTTAAGAGGGGATGCTTGATGTGATTTGTACTTTGAAGGTTGCATGTGTCTTGAGAACCTGCTCTAACACTGACACTAGCCGTGCTTTGAGCAGAAGGCTGGACTAGAGACCTCCAGAGGTCCCTTTTTGCTGATTCTCTTTATAGAACTGCAAGAGATAAAATGTTTCTCCCATTCTCTGTGCTTGCAAGTGAAGACTGGTGGGTGGTTTTCTGTCTGCCCATGTTGTGGTTGGGCTGGGAGTGCCGTGTGCTGAACATGGGGAGTTGAGCATGGGGCTATGAGCTGTAACAGGCTCAGATGATAGAGCAGGGAGTAAATGCATCTTTTCTAAGGATAAACATGACACGGTCTGTAACAAGCCGTCATCTAAATTTCGGGACATTTAGACCCTGTCCCCTGTCACAAAAGGTTTATGGTGCAACTGAAACCAAAAACATGCTGGAGGATGGACAAGGGGTGGTGGCACAATGGCAGTAAAGTGGTCTCATTTTCTTGATCTTGTGTGTCAGTGGGTTTCATCCGGGTGACAACACAAACCCGTAGTGTTAGCAAGGTGTGAGGGCTGTGTGGGTTGGAGCTGAGGAGAGTGCGTTACCACTTGGAGCTATGGGGCAAGGGGAAGGTGGTGTGCTAAGTGTTAATTTTAAGAAACCCTTTTGATAGCAGTGGTGATGCCAAAACAGATTGTGTGTTTAACACACACATAAATGAATAGAAAGTAAATTCTGTTTAGATACACAGCTGAGAGCAGCATAACCCCAGCAAGAATGTAAAAATATTTGAAAAAGGCAAGGATTCATATTCAGAATGTACTTTTATATGTACAAGGGCACAGAATTGCTGTACATATGTGCCTCACATTTGTGTTTGTATGAGAGCAGCTGCTACCTGTAGTCCCACGTGAGATTGGTCTGAGAGTAGTAGAAAGCTACAGATAATTAAATGCGTGTATGATAAATCTGAAAAACAAACTAAATAGATAATCTTTTTTAAAAAAAGAGTGGGTGTTTAATGGACTGCCCTAGTGTGTACTTATATACCATGTTGATAAAGCTGCTGTCACACCATGGAATATACAGGCGTAAAGCTCCTGTAACTGAAGAGCTGAAATAAAGCCTGAGCTTGAGCAAATGATAAGATGCAATGTTGGAAGCAAATGCAGGCATTAATTAGTTACTCATATGTTGCAAAAATGCTGATGGACATGGTGAAAAGGGAGAAGATCTGACTGCCTTGGTACCTTGGGTCACCAAAGCAGTGACCCATGTATTTGCATCTGGCTAGAGCTGAAATAACAAGTGAATCTTCTCATGAAGGTAAAAACTACCAGTAGCACATGTAGGGTAGGAGTCATCTCATCTAGCCTGGCATGTTAACGATGCAGAAATCTCTACTGTCTGCTACTTGGCGGGCCAGCATTGTAGTGGCTAGAGGTGTCTAAGCTGCATGTCTGTTTTGCAAACTCTGTCCTAGAAGTTTATTTTATTTGCAAGAATGTATGTGAAAATGCTTTTAAGCAGAACTTGTTCAAGGTTCAATCAAGCCACAACAGCTAGAAATCATTTTAAAGGGGAACTGTTGTGTGAAATGGCATCTCAGCTCAATAATAGATCATAAGCTGGAAAAATATTCATTAAATACAAGATACTTGCCTGTAAGGAGCTCCTTTTTACTTGTGAAAGCAGAGTCAATGGTTCAAGAAATCCATCTAAACCTACCCCTGATGCTTGTAGAGCAGGTATCCTGTCAAGGATATCGGTGTGCAGAGAAACGTGGGAAGAATTACAGAATCATGGGATCATAGAATGGTTTGGGTGGGAAAGGACCTTAAAACCCATCTCGTTCCAACCCCTGCCATGGGCACAGCACCTCCCACCAGCCCAGGCTGCCCAAAGCCCCATCCAACCTGGTCGTGGGCACTGCCAGGGATGGGGCACGCACAGCTCCTCGGGGCAGCCTGTGCCAGGGCCTCACCACCCTCACAGGGTCATTGAATATTCTGAGTTGGAAGGGACCCACAAGGTTCATCGAGTCCAACTCCTGGGTCCACACAGAACCACCCAAAAATCAGACTGTGAGTCTGAGAGTGTTCACTTCTTGAACTCCAGCAGGCTCGGTGCCATCACCGCTGACCTAGGGAGCCTGTTCCCGTGCCTGACCACCCTCTCAGTGAAGAATTTCTTCCTAAGAAGAATTTGAAGTCTGTAGGGTTTATACAACTGTAAGGCTTGAGGGTTGTGTGTAGGGTTTGTATGCTCCCAAGCACAGAGCATAATGTCCCACGTGTGTCTTTTTTGTTCAGCACCTGGAGCCTGGGAGCCTGATCCCTGCATGGGATTCCCAGCTCTTACAGCCCCTTGCAACAAGGGGTTGTAAATGCTAGATTTAATCTGCATCAGGGAAGATTAAAAGCAGACCTGGAGATTGCCTATTCTGAGCTGGAATGGCTGCAGCTGTCACAGGCACAGCATCCAAGCATGACCTAACAATAAACACAGGAAAAAAATCACAAAGAGCTTTTAATTATGCTCAGTCCAAGAAAGGTATCTGTCTGCACAAAATGGAAGCAGTTCCAGTGAGGAGGGGATAGCAACTTCTGGCTTCCAGCTTGTCTGCTACAATGCACACCAAAAGCAGTGCCTCTTAGAAATCAGCTAATTTTCGTGGAATTCCAAATAAGTTAAAATAGAAAACGGCCAAACATTAGAAATTGGGTTGCAATTGACTTGTTTTAGAAGTCCTTCTTGAGCTGTCATTTCACACCCACAATGACAGGCTCATACGATGTACAGTCAGTTGACTTCATCATAAAAATCTCTACTAACAGCAAAGAACTAGATGAAAAATAAGCAGGGGTTGGCTGGTTTGGTTTGTTGGTTTTATTTTGGTGAAGAATTGCTCTGAATTATTTGCATATTGCACATGCTCCACAAGCACAGCTGTTTCAGATTCCCGGGGACTTGTGACAAAAGATCAAAATATTTCAAGTTTTCATCTAAATATTTCTTGAGACAAAGGTAATTAACCCTTCACTTGCTACAAGGAAAGCAAAAGAGAAGAAATGTTTCAAGAGAAATGTGAAGAAAGAAATGCATTGCAGCAGGGAGGCTGATCAAAAAGATCTCTGTCAGGCTTCCAAGATAGCTGCCATGCCATCTGCTCCAGCATCAGAAGTTAAAAACACTCGGATGTCTGCAGAACGGTCTCGGTACGCGCCGAGTCTCCCCCCGAGCCAATGCAAAACGCTGTGGAAGGTGTTTCTGCAAGGAGAGAAGCAGCGCGGGTGCCCTGCCGGGGGGGAAGCACCAGGGCTGCTGATGGTGCGGGCACCGGGGCGCTCGGGGCTGCTGGGGATGCCGGATCCCCCCGGGCTCAGCACGAGGGTTTGGCAGAGGAGGGCAAGCGGCATGGGCAGCACACGACCTCTCCCCGTGCAGTTCAGGACCTGGATGAGCTCCCAGTGCTTTCATTCCCTTTCAGGCAGGCAGGCTTTCAAGCTCACCCTCGCTGCAATTTGAACCTTGCGCAGCGCCAGTCCCCAGCACCCTGTTTCACTGCTCTCTGATGTGCCGGTGACTTCCCTCATCTTCCTCCTGCCAGCTTTCTGTTGTTGCCTGGAGCTGCTGCAAGCCCAGCGAAGCCAAGGGCTGTTAACACTCGCCCGCTTTCCCCTTCCAAAAATGAGCCCAGTACCGGTGCCTGGCACCTCGGTACTGCGGCACGGGGCAGCTCTGGGGCTGCTCGGCCCTCCCTGCGCGGGGAGGGCAAGGCTGGGCTCCCGGGGTGTGAGCTGGAGAGAGTAACCTCATTAGCTCTCCCAAATTAATGCACAGAGTTACATTCTCACAGGGATTTAGGCTGTTATGGCAACAGGCCCAAAAGCACTATGGAGAGTTATTGTGTTTTCCTTAGAGATTAATAATGCATTGTGCGCGCTGTGAATTGCAGAGGGGTTGCCATGAGGCTCGGGATCGCCAAGCTGCGCTTTAGGCATGCACACAGCAGGGTGATGCTGCTCTGAGAGCCATCGTCCTGCAGTGCTCAGGGACAGAGGTGTCTGCCAGTCCCTCCTGGTCACCGGAGGGCTCCCGTCCTGACCCAGGCTCTTCGTTCCTGCGTGTGCCGACCTCTGTAGGTTATGGGTGATCCTGGTGAGGTCTCGCTGCTCCTTGTAGGAAGTGTACGTGCACCCTACTACAAGGTGCACACCTGTTTATTCGCTGGGGAAGTTTAGTTTTCCATTCACGAGCCTGGAATGTGAACCCTGTGAGGTGGCAGTGGGGAGGTCAGAGGCAGCACACAGAGGGTCGTGCCGTCAGTTACAGACAGCTCTTTTCTCAGCCATCAGCCTCACCTCCACCATCCCTCTGCAGAACCTGGAACAGCTGACAAGGTTTCACGCTCAGCGGCAGAGCACGGGTGTGTGGAGCGGGATCGGGGTCTGGGGGAGGCAGCAGCACGCAGTCCCTGGCAGCGAAGCGTGCCTGCAGACAAAGAGCTCAGGCACACGTGTTCCCCGTGACAGAGGAGATCGAATGGCAAACTGGTAATTGCTAGGTCGGGATCAGGCAGGATGAAAGGATGATCGTTCAGGTGTTACAAATTTAAAGGAGCTTCCCCCTGTGCTGTGTGCTGGAGAGAATCTTAGGCTCGTGATGGGGACGCTTCCCTTGCCAGCTGCTGCACTGGTTTGTGGGTGCACAAGGCAGCGGGGAGCTGCTCTGCTCTCACGTGCCTGTGAGTCTTGTGGAAGGGCTCCAAATGCTGCAGGAGCCGGTCAGGCTCCTGCTTCTACAGACAGCCCATCTCCTGGGCTGTGGTCTGCCCGTTACCTGATGAAGCATTTACCAGCAGACAAACGTTAAGATAGAAGTGAAAAATGAACGTGTTTACTACGGGTAATTAACTGTTAGCATTTGAGGCATAGAAATGGGGTTGGATAAGAGAGCCGTGCTTTTAGCTACCAGTATTTTACATAAGCTCAGACAGATTCTGTCTCCATTTCATCAAGATAAAAGCTACCAGGGTGGTTTCACGAGTCTTGTGTCTGGTATCTAATCTTTTAGGAGGACCCTAGTCTCCAGCACTGCTTTCACTGAAGGGATTTCCATATGGCTGGGTGCTCGATATCTCTGGAGGGGTCCATGCAGAGTCCAACCCTCTCCTAAAGGGCTGAATGCAATTCATAAATTCAGTACTTAATCAAGACATCAGGTTTTAAGCCTGCTCCCAAGGGATTGTTGGTTGTCTTTGTTTAACTTCAGAGACTCCCTGAGCAGATCTATATCCTGCATAGACAGTAAGTAAAACTCAGTAACGATTAGCCTTGTGCTTAACCATAAACAGATGCTTCTCCATGTTAAGGGAGAGGTTTCACTTTGCCTATGTGATCACATTGAAACATCAGTGAGGAGTTTCCTTCTGTAATGAAGACTGTATTTTACAAAGCCTAAATGGGTGATTTGGTGATCACAATTTAATCAGCAGTGAATTACAGAGAGAACATTGCTTGTAATTCATTAATAATTTTAATAAAGATTAAGCACATTTGATTCCGGGTAGCATTGGGATGATACTAGCTTTAGGGCAAATATCATCTAAATCAGATTTTAGAGAGAGAGCTAGAATTTACTCTGTATGACTGGATTTACCAGATAATATATTTAAGTGGGCAAGGTTTAAAAAACGGTTGGTTTACTTCATCATTTTGCTATCACAGTAGGAATGGGTAGTGAAAGATTTGAATAAGAGAGCATAATAACGCAGCAACCCAATTCAAAGAAAGCCTAATGAAAAGGTCTTTACAAGCCAGATGGGCAATAGAGGGAGGCTGAAAAGAAAGAGAAGGAGGTAATTCCACACACATTGCTGGTAAGCCACAGAGCTCTTCGCTGCAGGTTACTGTGGGCGCTAGAAATTTGCCTGAGTTTAAAGAGCAGTGACAAGTGCACAGAAGAACGTCTACCAAGGGTTAAATACAAATGCAGTCTGACTCAGCCAGCTCTTGATCAGTAAATTGCTGGAAGCTGACAGAGTATTTGGGAGGCGCAAAGCAGCACTGCATGCTTGCTGTGTTCTTATGTGCTTCCTCTGGCAATTATTGTTGGCCACTGTCGGGCAGCATACTGGGCTAGATGTGCCTTTGATTCAATCCACAGTCATTGCCCTTGTTTTCTGCAGTTCGGGGGGAGAAATGGAGAAGTGGAGTAGAGGCGGCATCAACAGAATACAGAGAGTGAGCAAGCTGCAGAGAGAGAGAGGAAAGGCAGATGAGGAAATGGATGTAGTTGCTTATGCATGACTTGGATGGCAGAGCACACAGATACAGTGAGATGAGGAGCTATGTCAGAACGGTGAGTTGCAGGTAGTGAAGAAGAAGCCTGCCAAGCTTCTGCTTTCCTCCCACCTCTCCCATCAGTGATCTCTCCTGAGTGTTGATTTTCTTGCTGAGGAGCAAGAGAAGACATTCAGTTTCACGGGGAACAGACATGATTCCTGCTATTTCTAGGAGCAGGATGGTCAGCTTGTGAACCAGAGCTGGAATGAAGCCACCTTCCTCTGTTGTAGGATCAATGCATAATTCAGGTTGGAAGGGAGGTCTCTAGTCCAACCTCCTGCTCAAAGCAGGGTCAACTATGAGATTGGATCATGTTGTTCAGGGCTTTATTCAGTCTGGTCCTGAAAATCTCCAAGGATGTACAACCTTCCTGAGCAGCCTGTTTTGCTGCTTGACTGTCCTCATCATAAAATTTATCTTTTTAACCACTCTGAAACTGATTTCATTTCAGTTTTGCCTATTCCCCCTTGTTCCTGCGCCTTGGCCTTTTGTCTTCCCACCACCTTTCACTGTGAGAATTCTGGCTTCACCTTCCTGATAATCTCCTCGTTGGTATGGGAAGGCTGCTGTTAGGTCCCCCCAAAGCCGTTTCTTCTGCAGGCTGAACGAGCCCAGATAGCTCAGCCTCTCCAGGCAGAGCAAGAGCTCCAGCCCTGGTCACTGTGGCTCTCAGCTGAACTTGCTTCAGTTTCTTGAGGTGTTTCTTGAGCCCCCAAATTGGACACAGTCTTGTAGGTGCAGTCTCATGAATGACAAATGAGAGGGACAATCTTCTTGCTCTGCCTGCTGCAGTGGCTCTTGTTCACGCAGCCAGGGATGCTGTGAGCGTCTGCTGCCAAGGCTCATGGCCAGCCCTTCTTCAGTTTGCTGACTACCCAGACCCCAGCGTTGCTTCCCAGCCAGTCAGTCCCCAGCCTTTCTGCTGTCAAGGGGTTCCTTCTTGGTGCAGGACTTTGCATTTGTCCTTGTTGAAACTCATGAATTTCATGAGCAATCCAGGAGACTCCTAGAGTGCGTTGGGGATAACTGCCTGGGCCGGGTGTTAGATATTAGACAAACCACCCAGAGAAGTGTTTCTGGACCTGGTGCTCACAAGAGCGGGCAAACTCTTTAAAGAGGTTAAGATTGGAAGCAGTCTGGGCTGCAGTGACGGCGCCCTGGTTAATTTTGTGATCTCGAGGAATACAGGACTAGCAAAGAGCAGTCAGGACCCCGGACCTCTGAAGAGAGACCTTCAAGCTATTTCAAGACCGAGGGGACAAGATCTCCTGGAACACTGTCTTTAGGGGCAAAGGAGCTGAAAGGATATGGCAACTCTTTAAGGATGAGTCCCCCACGTAAAAAAAAAAAAAAGAGCAGGGAGGGCAGAAAGGCTGAGCAAGGACCTGCTGGTCAGACTGAGGTGCAGGGAGGAGATGCACGGGCAGTGGCAGCAGGGACACGTGGCCTGGGGAGAGTAAGGGATGCGGTACGGGTGTGCAGGGATGGGGTCAGGAAAGCCAAGGCATGGATGGAACAGAGCTTGGCAAGGGATGCAAAAAATAACAGGAAGGGATTCTGTGAGTACATTGGGCAGAAAAGAGAGGACAAGGAGAGTGTACCCCCTCTATTAAATGGGAAGGGAGAGCTGGTAACGACTGACATGGAGAAGGCTGAGGCACTGAAAAACTTGTTTGCCTCAGTCTTCACTGCCAATCAGACTTCCCACATCTCTCATTTCCCTGAACCGGTAGATGAGGGAGCAAAGTCCCTCTCACTGAAAGCAAAGAGCAGCTTTGAGGCCACCTGATGTAACTGAACGGGTACAAGTCCATGGGGCTTGACGACATGCATCCCAGGGTCCTGAGGGAACTGGATGATGGAGCTTCCAAGCCTCTCTCCATCATCTTTGAAAAGTCATGGCAGTCAGGTGAAGTCCCTGGTGACTGGTAAAAAGGAAAAATCACTCCGATTTTTAAAAAGGGTAGAAAGGAGGATCTGGGGAACTACAGACTGGTGAGCCTCACCTCTGTGCCTGGTGAGATGGTGGAACAGATCCTCCTGGAAGCAGTGCAAGGCACATAGAGGAGAAGGAGGTGATCTGAGACAGCCAGCACGGCTTCCCCAAGGGCAAATCATGCCTGACCAATCTGGTGGCCTTCTATGATGGCTAGACAGCATCAGTTGACAAGGGAAGACTGACCAGTGTTATCTACCTGGACTTCTCTAAGGCCTTTCATATGATCCCACGTGACATCCTGATGTCCAAATTGGAGAGAGAGGGATTTGAAGGGTGGACCATTCAGTGGATAAGGATTTGGCTTGAAGGCTGCATCCAGAGAGTGGTGCTCAATGGCTCTATGTCCAGGTGGAGATCGGTGACAAGCTGTGTCCCTCAGGGGTCTGTCCTAGGACTGGTGCTTTTCAATATCTTTATCAACAACATAGACACTGGGATGGAGTGCACCCTCAGCAAGTTTACAGATGACACCAAGCTGAGTGGTGCAGTTAATACAACAGAAGGAAGGGATGGCATCCAAAGGGACCTGGACAGGCTGGAGAAGTGGGCCCACATGAACCTAATGAGGTTCAACAAGGCCAAGTGCAAGGTGCTGCACCTGTGTCAGGGCAATCCTGGACATGAGCACAGACTGGGAGAAGAACTCACTGAGAGCAGCCCTTCGGAGAAGGACTAGGGGGTTCTGGTGAATGAAAAGCCCGACATGAGCCAGCAGTGTGTGCTTGCAGCCCAGAAGGGCAACTGCATCCTGGGCTGCATTAAAAGAGGGGTGAGCAGCAGGTTGAGGAAGGGGATTTTCCCCCTCTATGTTCCCTCTGGAGTCCTGCATCCAGGTCTGGGGCCCCCAGCACAAGAAGGATGTGGGGCTGTTAGAGCAGGTCCAGAGGAGGACCACAAGGTTGATCAGAGAGCTGGAGCACCTCTCCTATGGAGAGAGGCTGGGAGAGCTGGGGATGTTGAGCCTGGAAAAGAGAAGGCTCTGGGGTGACCTTATTGACAGCTTTTCTATATTTAAAGGGAGCTTATAAAAAGATGGAGAGCAACATTTTGCTCAGGCAGACAATGACAGGACAAGGGGGAATGGTTTTAAACTAAAAGAGAGGAGATTTAGATTAGAGGTCAAGAGGAAGTTCTTCACTCAGAAGGTGGTGAGGCACTGAAACAGGATGCCCCATCCCTGGAGGTGTTCAAGACCAGGCTGGATGAGGCCCAGGACAGCTTGATCTAGAGGGTGGCATCCTTGTGCATGGCAGGGGGGTTGGAATTAGATGATCTTTAAGGTCCCTTCCAACTCTAGCCTGTCTAGGTCCTTTTGAGATGTCCAGCTAGTCACTGAACTTGGTAGGGCTTTGGATATCATTTTAAAAAGTGCTTTCCACCTCATATTAAAAAAAAAAAAATGCAGGAGAGATGCTTACAGTAGAGAAAAATATCAAGTGGAGAGCAGAGAGTAAAATGAATACTCGTAGAAGCAGCAATGTAAACTAATACCAAAAGTAATACCCATATAGCAAAAATTCTTGTATTATCTAACTAGCCTCTTCACCTTTCCTTCACTTGAAATATTTTGCTTGTAACTCATTAAAAGATCTTCACACCAGGGACTGTAGGCTTTGTGGGCTTCTGGTAGCCCCAGAGGGTAGAACAACCAGAACTATTCACAGTCAAAGCCAAGAACTTGCAGCAACCAGTGGCTTCACAGGCACATTCTCCTTTGGCCTGGCAGCCACTTTGCAAGCCTGCTCTTTGCAGAGCAAACCTTGAGCAAGTTGAGGATGAACACACTTCCCAGTTTTGTTTCCTGAAATATCACTGAACTCGACTCTGTAGTGCCTGTCCACTGGATGGTCAGCATATCCCAAAGACAAGCTCTAAAGGTGCTAGACCACGTGCTGTAACAGGACATGGTAACAGAGCTCCATGCTGCATAAACTTCCTTGTTTCAGCTCTTGGCCATTCCTACATGAGAAGTAAAAATAAGCATAAAGGCATAACTTTATTTATTTATTTATTTATCCTCATGCTGTTAAGAATATGAGAATGTCTATACCAAGTCAAACCATGGCTCCATCTAGTGCAGGATCCTGTCTTAAGCATTGTCTATAAGCAGATGTCCAGGGAAAACAGGGTGAGGATATGATGATGTTTCTCTTGGATAACCACCCAGGGAGTCTTCCACTCAGAGGTTTCTGTGCGCATAGTGCCCCCACAAAAATATCCTCCATGGTTTTGTCCAGTCTTTTCTTTGAACCTGTTTCATGATTCCAGTTCATTATGCTACCGTGGTATTAAAAGTCCCAAGAGAGTGCTCAGCAAAAATAGCACAGCTTTGATCACACAGCGATAGACTGAACAATGTGATGCGATGTAAAGTTCAATGCTCACTGGCCAAAATATTCCCTTTTTCTCCCAGCAGACCCCACATCTGCAAGCATTTGGTGAAATTGCTGATGTAATATAATGCATAGTTGCCAAAGCAATTTGAATGCTGGTGGACATTACAGAATAAACAGAGCCAAAACGCAGGTGGTCACCGTACTGCTGTGCCAAGACGTGGCTTTCTGCCATCCTGAGCATTCTCTCTCACAAGCAGTTTTAAACCTTGACGACAGCTGAACTGTAACTGAAAAGAACACGATACAGCCAGTAAATGGTTAGCATAGCAAAGCAGGCCTTGGTAAAGAACAGCAGACTCATGCAGAAGGCTAGAGCTGGGCAAGTTGGTTAACTCGTGTGCTCCCCCCTCCTCGATATTTCAGGTACCTGGCAAAGCTCTCATGCTGTACCCAGGTAGAAAGTTAGCAGTAAGAATGGCAGGATCTGGCTTCCCTGGGTGCTTGCAGTTCTTGCAATGCACAAGTTACGTTTCTGGTAGACCCTGCGTCTGAGTTCAGTCTAGCACATTTCAGCATATGTAACCCCTCAGAAGGGGAGTGGGGAAGTGTGACACGAGAACAGCGAGCTTCAGAGTGCGAGAACCACACATGGGAGCCGGCACTGCCTGCTGCAGGCTACACAACCTGGTGGCACCCAGCTGTCTCACACGTTGGCAGTTCGGTGTCGGCAGGTTCGATGAGCAAGTGTTCAATTATGTCAGTGCTGCGTTGGTCTGGAGAGCATTCAGCTCGATTGGAAAGTATTGGACAAGATTGTCTGGTGGATTTAAAGCAATGTCAGATGTTTTGAGAGCCTGGCCACCCTTCTGTACCGAGTGAATGTGAACAAGCGGCCAAACTAGAAATGATTGCACCAAGCAAAGAAAAGAAGAGTCACCTTAGAAAGAAGGAGGGGTGGGGGGAAGAAAGGGATGTCATATATCTGAATTGTGGTGACTGCTGTACTCTGGATTCTCTGGAGAAGACCTCTCTGACCTGATTATTCTTCTGATTTTTCCAGGTGAAGACGAGAAACTTGCTGCTTCTTTGCTAGATGGGAAGTTTCCCCGGAGCACATCGATGCAAGACACTGTTAGGGAAGGGCATGGGATTCCACCACCACCTCAAACAGCCCCACCACCGCCTCCTTCTCCATATTACTTCGACACAGGCCCCCCGCCATCCTTCTCACCACCTCCACCCCCAGGAAGAGCTTATGATACCATAAGATCAAGCTTTAAGCCAAGCCTGGAGGCTAAGCTCCACGGACTCCCACAGGTCATTAGCGCAGCTGAGATGTACGATCAGGCGAGGACTTCCATTCCTTATCCTGAAAGGCAGAAGAGGGCCCGATCCATGATAATCCTACAGGATTCCTCTCATCTTCCTGTGGAGCCAACAGAGATCCCCCGGCCTGGCCCATCCGCAACCCCTCCAGAGAAGCTGAAGAGGAAGGGGAGAGTGATTGACAACCCGTATGCCAACATGGGTCAGTTCAATGTCAGCCTGTTTGCTCCCACCAAGCCACAGAGGAAGAAGAGTCCTCTTGTTAAGCAGTTACAAGTAGAGGATGCACAGGAGAGAGCAGCACTGTCCATCACTGGAGGCTTTACCAGGGAGCCCTCTCCCACGCGCAGGAGCCATCGCCTGAGTGGCGTGGAATTTCAGCACCACACGGGCATTGCTCAGGTCGAAGCCACAAGCATCCCCTTTGCCACTGCCATTGCTGGAGTCATGAAGGACAGAGACCGGCGTCTGGATGAGAAGCGGAAATCCACTGTCTTCCTCTCAGTTGGGGCCATCGAAGGAAGCCCCCCCAGCAGTGACATGCCATCCTTACAGCAGTCCAGGTCTATCGATGAGCGGTTGTTAGGAAGCCGAGATGTACTACTGCCTTCCCCTGTCTCAGCTTTAAAGCCATTAATTAGCAGCTCATCCTCAACGTTCATCCACCCCCTCACAGGAAAGCCCTTGGATCCAAACTCACCACTGGCGCTTGCGCTGGCCGCAAGGGAACGGGCCCTCTCAACTCAAGTCCCATCCCGGTCGCCCACCCCGATCCACAGCCCAGACTCAGACAGAGCAGCACCCCTGTTTGTGGACATCCAAACCAAAGAACCAGAGAGGGGGGAGTTGGAGAGTTTAGTGTCCCCTGCGTATTCACCTGGAGGTAAAGGGGCAATTGGAACGGACTCTGGGACTTTGGCCCCTACTAAGACCCCGTGGGGGACTCCGTCCACACTGAGAAAAGAAACTGAGGCAAGAGCAGAAACACCTGTGAAGGAGGAGAAAAAACAAGAAGACAAGAAGTCCATGATTATTAGTATAGTGGATACATCACAGCAGAAGACTGCTGGCCTTATCATGGTTCACGCCACAAGTAATGGCCAAGACGAGGTAGGACTTGAGGTAAAAGAGGAGAAACCGGCTGTCCCTGAAGCATGCACAGAGCCAGCAGAGTCTCCCAAAGCAGAGACCCAGCCCAGTCCCGTGGGGAAGCCTCCAGTCAGTCCAGCCTCTGACAAGACACTGGGACAAGGGAGTTCGGAGGAAGAAGTGGAGCCCTACACGGTCACCCTCCCACCAGCTCAGTTGTCTTCAAGCGATGAAGAGACCAGGGAGGAGCTGGCCAAGATAGGGCTGGTGCCTCCACCAGATGAGTTTGCAAACGGGGTACTAGTCACCACCCCTGGCACACCAGTCAGCCACCTGGCTACGCCTAGCACGCCATCCATACCAGCGGCAGCAGTAGCACCTTCTACCACTGGCGGAACACCCTCAGGGAAGCCCTCTGATGCCCCCGTAGCCCCAGAGTCTGCTGCAGACTCAGGAGTGGAAGAGGTGGACACCAGAAGTTCAAGTGACCATCACCTGGAGACCACAAGCACCATCTCTACGGTCTCCAGCATGTCTACGTTGTCCTCAGAAAGCGGGGAGCCTACTGACACATACACTTCCTTTGCGGATGGACAAACTTTTATACTCGAGAAGCCACCAGTGCCTCCAAAGCCAAAACTCAAGTCCCAGCTCAGCAAGGGGCCAGTTACTTTCAGGGACCCACTTTTGAAGCAGTCTTCGGACAGCGAGCTCATCTCCCAGCAACATGCGGCCACTCTGGCATCAGCCAGCATTGGCCGGCCACGCTACCTCTTTCAGAGAAGGTCCAAGCTATGGGGGGACCCCATGGAGAGCAGGCCGATCCATGGGGCTGATGATGACAAGCCAACTGTGATCAGTGAGCTAAGTTCCCGACTACAGCAACTGAATAAGGATACACGATCACTGGGGGAGGAACCTGCCGGGTCCACCTTAGATCCCGGGAAGAAGTCACCGGTGGTCGCGGCACGGTAAGATGCTGGTCGCTGGTCTGGGAGGGGCTGGTGCGGGGCTTAGGCACCCAGAGAGACAGGGAGCTGCACAGGCAGGGTAGAGCTGCGCTGAGTAATTCGGGATGTGCTTGAGGGGCATTTCAGAGATGTCAGGACTTCTCAGCTGCGCAGGGGAGAAAAAATGCCGAGACAAACTTCCTCGAAGTTGGCGTGAGTTGTTCGTGGCTCCTCTCTAGTACGCACCACACACGTAGAGAGCTCTCACTGTTGTTTTTTCCCTTTAAATTGCCTTCCTGTTGTTTCATGTTCCTCCTCTGTCTTTATTCTATCGTTGAGCTGCTGTATTTAGTTGTGGGTTTCACTTCTAAATGTTTTCTCCTGAACAATTAATAACAATGTATGTTTCTCCAGTGCTTTTCATTTCAAAGGATCTCCAAACGTTGTCACACTGCGTAGTAGAGCTCTGGTCAGTCACTGCCATCACAAGGGTGGGCTGTGGTAGCCTTTAGAAAGGCCACAGCGACCCCACACACGACATCTCTTGGCTGAGGTTGCAGGTGTGAGCGAGGCAGGGCTGTGGCAGGATGCGGGGCCGAGTCCTGCCGAGCCCAGCACCACGAGCCCAGCACCACACCACCCGCAGCGCCACGCAGCGCCTCCTGCCAGCAGGCCACGGAGCTCACGCAGAGGTCTCCGTGTAGCACCAAAATACAGATCCTCTCAGCTCCTCGTCCTCCTCCAGTCACAGAGCTGCTCAGGTCCTGGTCAACCCATCAGGTCTAAAAAGGTCACGGTCCAGGTTACGGTGTGAACCCCCAGGATGTCAGAAGCCTTTCTCATTCAAATTCATGCTCAGATTTCTTCGGCCCTCAAGGTGCTCAGGAGCCGCCGGGTCCCCTCTCCCACGCTGCAGCTGTGCCCATCGCGTTCCCCAGGGAGCCTCACCCCCCGTGTCAGCCTCCCCCGTGGCAGTCACCCCTCGGCTGCCCCATCCCGCTCACCAGCTGCATTCAGACCTGCTGCCTCCGTGGAGGTGGTGGCCCCCTTGGCCATAGCTTTCACCTCAGCTCACCCACCAATCTAGGTGTAAAACTAAACCAAAAACTCTAATTGAGAGTCTGAGACTGGAGACCAAACTCTTAGAAGGCTTTGAAATGTAAAGATACAGCAGGAAGGGACCCAAAGATACCAGTCGCACCCCGCCCTTCACCCAAATGCCATCCTGGTCACAAAGGCGCAGTGAGCAGGTCCCACTGGCATCACAATGTCCAGGCCACCCAGATGCAGACACTTGGCAGGGTCAGCAAGGTGACAGACCAGCAGGGAGCTCTGAGCTAAGGGAAACCTTTCTTTTGAGGTGTTTTATCTAACCAGAGCATCGCAGTGATGGATTACAAATCCGTGTAGTGCTAACACAGCCGATGACATTTCAAAGACATGGGGGTAAAATGTCCTAACCTGATGTAGCCCCAGAGGAGCGCTCGTGTATCTGCATCCTCCACCTGGCTCATATCTCCCTGCTGGTGCCTGTGGGCAGTGCCAGCCTGGCTGCACTGATGATCCACCTCTGGGTAGGTGCCAGCTTGTAGTTACGATCACAGGGTGGAATAAGATCTCTGGATCCTGCCCTGCTATGCTATTTTGTCTCCTTGATTCGGACCCAAATGCACATTACGGCCATTCCCTACAGACTGATGTCTGACGCATGGTCCCTCCTCCAAGCACTGCTCAGTTGGGAAACGTGAGGTCCAGAGCTGGATGACCTTAGTTCAGTTGCATTTGGGGACCCTTCTGAAATAAGGCATGCCATGCCTCATATTCCTACAAATTGCTGACCATGCACATCTTCAGTGAAGCTAGCGAACTTGGATTCTCATCTTTTAGAGGTGATCAGGGATGGCATCTCAAGCAGCTCACCCATACAGGACGTTGTCCTCTTGCTGGGACCTGTCCTGGGGCACAGCTAGTCCTCCCTCACCTGCCAGCAGTAGAGGGGCTGCTAGGTTGTGTGTCCCCAACCTCATTTGGTCTCCCAGAGGTGTCAGTGAAAAGCACCTGCAATTCCCACGTGGTATCAGAACTCAGCAACCCCTCTGCCTGTCCCCTTTCCTTTTCCCTGTCTGTCCAGACCCCCAGGTACTGGTGAGCCTCATGCAGCCACCCGCCACAGGTAACCCCCAGTTCCCAGGGGGTGCCCCTTCTCCATCCTCTGCCTCTCTCGAACGCCTCCCATCCTTCACGGCTGCAGGTCCCCCCCCCGTGTTCCAGCAGGCAGTGTGCCTCCCTGTCCCCACCTCTCCCGGGGGCAGCAGACCCCTGCCACAGTTCCTGCCCCATGACGTGGTCTTGCTGCAATGTCCCCTCTGTGTGGAGACCCCGTCCTCCTCCTCGCCAGCACCTGCTGCCCTGCCCTGCAGGGATGTGCGCCCCTGCCTCCTGTCCTGTACCCACCCTGCCACCAAGTGTTTGGCATTTTTTGGCAGCCCTGCAGAGTTAAATATTTCTCATCTCTTCCTCTGAAAGTCATGGCCTTTCATCTCTGAAATTTTTATGCTCTTGGTTGGTGTCAAATTCTTAAAATATTTCCCAGGTAGTCAGCTGTAAATAGAGTATTTAATGATGTCAGTCACTCTCTTCATTGTGAAAATTCCTCTCTTTTATGAAATTACTGTAAATTCAGAAAATAATGGAAAGAACAGTTAGATAAGCTTAAATGACCCATTTCAGGACACATTTTCCAGTCCCTGGGCTTGTCCTGAGAACAATACTGAGGACAGTATTACCTAAATCTCCCACAACAGACACCCCAAAATACAGCAGTACTGCAATGGAGGGAGTGAGGTGGGACCACGCTGGCCCGATGCTGCTGCCAGCAGTGGTGGCCCTCGAGCATCCCTCCAGGGGCTGCGGGATGGGGCACCCTTTGTCCAGGCATCCTGAAAGCCCAGGTGCTGCTGCAGCCAGAGCCGTGTTCCAGCCCCTCCGCAGGGCATTTGGAGGACTGCCCGGCTGTGGCCTGATTTGTGCTGCAGCTTTTTCTGTCATTCTCACATTTCACACTGCTCCAGAAACTGTCGTGAGCTGAACTGCGGCTCTTACCTAGAGCCAGAACCTGTCCTGGAGTCCCACAGGGCGTAGTGGGACGATGAGGGGCCCCTTGCACAAACCATCCGTGAGCTGCTGTCACTGTCGGTGTCACTGCAGGGGCTTGAAATGCCCCTGCGAGCAGGTGGAGCAGCTGGCATGCAGTTGCATGTTCATGACTGGGATTCATTTCTAGCACATTAAATTCTGAATTTACAGTATTTACATCTGAGAGCAGGTAACCTCTCGTTGCACGTGCTGCCTGTAGCACAGGCGCTGGTGCAGCTCTCTTGCAGAGGTCTGTGAGGTCCTGGCTGGGGGCCTCCAGGAACAGAAGACAGAAACTGCTTTCTCCATGACTAACTCTGACTATGTCTCCTTCCAAGACAGTCTTCCCCAGGAGGACATTTGACAAGAGGGACTGAAAAAGAGGTCAAGAAATACTGAGAATGAGAACCTAAGGTCAGAGTTGAGGCAACCAATAGAGAGAATATATATTCCATCGTCCCCAGTCGTCAGGCCCTGTGTGAATGGCCAGGGCTGAGCATGTTGAGGGAAGCTTTGTTGCACCCATGCACTGTGCTTTTAGTTAGCTACTGAAGCAGTAGCATGCCTACCTGCTCAGATTCAGCCTTCTGCACAGTGCTCACCAGGACACCGTAGTTTGGCGGTGGCAGTGACAGCAGAGCGCAGGGACAACTTCCATTCACACTGTCTCATGGGACTATGAGGTGACCCATGAGCTGGGAACACGCAAACGTTGCTCACCTGGGAGTTCCTCTGCCACTTACTTTAACAAAGCATGTCTACGAAGGCTGACACGAAGCCAGCAGCAGCCATCTCCATGCTTAGCATGAATGTGATCCTTGAAGAGCCGGTGTCCCAAGACGCAATAGCCTTTTCTAAGCTGAGCTGCAGGAGAGTGACCGGATGCCATGGCATGTCTCTGACTTGAACTGCCGAGCACCCTGGGACAGAGCTAACACAGCAGCAGATGTCGTGCAGTTGTTCCACTGAGCAGGAGCAGTTGAAGGAACCTGCAGCTCAGAGCTGAAATGGATTCATTGTGTGACATCCATTATCCCAATAAAGCTGACGTTAACTAATGAGAGGTGTACGTTTCTGATTAGTGATCCAGTGAGTCATAGCTAGCGATGAAAATGCCAGCTGAAGAACTGCATCCTAGTACCAGATGCCGAAATCATGCTCCTCAGGGTGACTCACGCGTTCAGTGTGCAGCATTCGAACATGTGTTTAAGATGGCATTCCTGTTTAATGTCCCTTTGTTGTGTGACTGGCCGTGGCCATCCAGCCTCATCAGGGTTGTGTCATTTCTCATCGTGCGTAGTCACACTCAGATCTAAACCTCCCACCTCTGCTAACAGGTTTGCTAGGATGCTGATCAGCCAGAACATAAAGCTAAATGTGAGCTCACGTTGACTCGAGCCAGAAGCATGTGAAGTGTCAACACAGTTCCAGTTTTGGGCTCCAGCTAATTCAGCCAAGAATCTGGGTTAGAGGGTGCTTTGCAAAGGGTTTTTGTTTGTTTGTTTGTTTATATTTAAGCAACAGCCGAACATGCCAAATGTATCATGTGAAGCACAATTTTAGATGCAAAACTGAGTTTTTCAGGTGCTGTTCTGGAAACCCACAACTGCTTTGTATTTCTACAGATCTGAAAGAGAGAGAGAAGAAAAATAAGCCCTTTAGGCATTTAGCTCCTAGGGTAAAGCTACCTCTTTCTATATAAACTCATCAATTAATTCTGTTTCAGTTAAATGGTGTAACATTTCTGGTGCAAGCTTTCAGCCGCTGCAGATACAACCCCCTGTTTCCTTGTAGGCTTTTTGTCTCTTCATGGTGTCTAAAGTGATGCACAAATCAGAGCTGAGCTTTCTTTCCAATGGTTAAGGGAATTGTCCATGGAGAGCTGCTGAAAAGCTAGAGATTGTCACTCACGAGGCCAGCTGAGATCTGTGCTACTCAGCCCCTTCCCCAGAGGGAGTTTGTGGCATATGGGAAGTTATTTGTGCTGCATTTAGGTTTTGCAGGAGGTGGCCTTTCCGATGAGAAATAGAGTCTCATGCAGAGTGCAAGCATCAGCCCCCAGCCTCAGGTGCTGGAAGGCTGCATCGCTGCAGCAGGCTGGCAGCTGTGTCCCCTGACGAAGTAAAACAGGGTGCGCCTCAGGCTGTCCTGGCTAGAGCAGCCTGACTGCTGATGGTCCCAAAGCCTGCTGTCCCCTGGAGACCCCGAGGCCCCAGCAGCATGCCCCCGAGCACGCCACCTTTCCCGATGTGCTGGGTGAAACCTGCAGCCACTGATTAGAAGGGCAAAACTGCAGTGCCGTGGTGGAGCCATGGTGGGACTCAAGTCTGTTTTCCTGTAGCAGCTTGCTTACAGATGCTTAATACATCTCTGCAGCTAACTATAAAAATGCATCCTTTGCTCCACGGACTCCCCGTCCTGATGGTGGGAGGAAGGTGCTGCAGATGGAGGCGTGCAGCAGCGGGACCAGCAGCTCTGCTGCGGGTGCGCTCAGCTGGGGGCAGCTCTCCTTGCTTCCTGGTGATGGCTCAGACCAGTGTGCACAAAGGTGCTGTGGGCTCCTTGATGACATGGCATTGTGCCAGCATTCGCTGTGGGAGGCCAGGATGAGGATGTGGCACTGCTGAGCCCAATCCACCCCGTGGGCTTTTCCACTTAGCCATGGGACTGCAGACAGCAAGGGGATGGGGAAGCACAGACTGTGCAGAGATAAGCTGAGAGAGGCTGGGCATTTGGAAAATATGGCATGAGTTTCTAGGAGCTACTGTGAAGAGCTAAATTCAGAGAACACCTGCCCCATAGGAACTCTCCTGAGTGACACCAGCCTGGAACCAGTTCGATGCTTCCTGCCACTGGTGCATAGGGTCTGTTTTTGATGTTGATGTGCATTGCCTACAAGGAGACAGGGGCTTTGTGGGTAGCAAGTCTCAGCATGTGTCCATATCACAGCAAGCACAGCTGGCTTCACCTCATCTGGTCACTAACATGTACTAATCACAGCTCATGCACTCATCACTCCTCCGAGTGAGTAGAAGAGCAAAGCGAGACTGACTCATGCTTGTCCAGAGTGAGATTTAGGGAGAGCAGGGCAGGTGTTGGCTAGACCTCCATCAGCAGAGCTCTGGGTCCCACCAACACTGTGTCAGTGCTGAGGTGGCTCAAAGAGAAGAATGAAAGAGTCACTCATTGCTGATAACAGCCCAGGGAAGGTCCCACGGTGAGTTATTTGTCTCCCAGGTAGAGGAGAAGAGCTGTAAGGGATGTTCCTTTCAGGGCCTTAGCAGACTAACACATCATAGAAAAGGGGCTTTTCCTTTTTATGGAGAAAAATTAAGAGACACTCAAATTACAACTATTTTGTCAACACAGAAGAGGCAAAGCAGCTATAAAGAGGCCTGCGTGCTAACTTAGAGCAGTTTTGTAGGAAAACTTCTGTGTTGACTCAAACTACTAAGTGAAAGTTTAGGAAGAGATTGGCCTGGAGATTCCCAGAGGCAGCACAGGAGGAGACGAGGTGTCCTACAGCTACTGGCCCTAAATTTCCTTTTCCTAGAAAGAAGAGATCAGAGGAGGACAAAACAGGTTTGCTGCAACAAGAGATTATTAACATTAGCTCAAGGTGCACGTAGCTCTTCTGTCCATAAAGCTCTGACCCTGCCAGAAACTCACTGTTGTAAAAGTTCACCAACACCGGTTTTGCTGCCGATTCTCCCTATTCCACAAAGCAGCACAGGCAGGCAGAAGCCCAAGTCTGAAAGACTCAGAGTCCAGGTACATCACCAGCTGCAAAACTGCCCAAGAAAATGTCACTGGAGGCTGAGATCCTCTTGTATGGAAAAGCATGAGAAGGAGAGTGCTCAAAGTGCATTTAGAAGTTCTCTTGCTCTTCTAGGTCACTCCTTGAGTGTAGCGAGTCCGTCACCGTGACACGGCCGGGACGCCTTCGCTGGCGGTGCCTGGCATTCCCAGGGGATAACCATGCTTCCTCCTCAGCACGCCGTCCTGCCTGGGCGCTGCCTGTGTGCATTCGCTTCGGGTTGCACAGGAGTGAGCCAGATTCTCTGTCCCAGACAGCACAGGCTTCACTTGGTGCCGGTGACCTGCACCAGCTACCAGCCAGTACTTCCCACCTGCAGTCCCATGTTTGGCCAAGCAAATCCCATCTGGAAGACTGTAACTGTCTTGCTTCCTTCTTCCCCATTGGAGTCTGGTGCAGGCACGAGAAATTCCTATGAATTTCTTTGCATTAGGAGTACAACCTACAGAAAAAAAAAAAAAAAAAGAATGAAACCAGAGATTATTTTTTATGTTTGTATTCCCCATGCCAAACTGAAACATGGCGGGGACTTCCAGGAAACACGAAGGGCCTGGCACTGCAGCACGTGGAGGCAGCGAGTCTCGGCTAGGAGGAGGTGGGCAATGCCATCCAGATGAGCTGAGGCCGAGGGGTTTCGCAGTGCACAAGAAGGCAGTTTAGGAAGTTCAACACCCAGGCAGAGGCTGCAAGGCCGTCCTTGCCCCATGCCCCATGTCCCACCTCCTTACTGGATATCAAATGCTGCACTATTTTTTTTTCCTCCAGAGCCTTTCCTGCCAGCTCAGGGCCGGTGCTTTGGCATAGCACAGACTCCTAGCAAAGCATTAACACAAACTTGTGTACCAGGGAAACTGTGATTATCCCCTTTGGGAAACATTAACTCACTTGCAAGGCCCTAATAATACTCCATTGACCTTCAGTTGTAGCTGTTGTTCTCACAGTCATAAAAACAAAACACTTAACACAGATATTTGGTAAAGTCAGAAAAGATGTTGAACTGTATTTGCCACTCTTTCTTGTTCTTGCTGTGGACCATTTTTTTCTCATGCATATGTTCTTTCCTTCCCCTCCTTCTCCTCCCCCTTCTGCTCTTCCCCAAATTTCTGCCCCGTCCCGTCCCTTTTCTCTTCCCCTTCTCCCCTTCTTCTTTTCTCAGCTGTTACAAATAGCACTGTTGAATTGTTCAGGCTTTGGCTGTTGAACTCATGCAATTACGACTGTCCCATTTCCCCTAGTAAACCACACCTCAGCGAGTGCGGAAACCACCTGAACGCCCCCGGCCCCAGAAGCCCCACTGGCGGTTCCCTGGGCCCCCCACCCAGGCGCGACCCCCAGAGCCGCTGGGTTTCGGTCACGCCGGGCCCAGCGGCCGGGGTCCCGCTGCCCCCCTGCCCCAGCCGCTGCCCCCGGTCCCTCAGGGGCTGGCCGGGCCGCGGCCGTGTGCCGACATCTGTTCACTCCGTGTTGTTGCTGCGCCCGGACCGGAGCTAACATTCTCTCTCATTGCTCTCTTCCTGCTCTCACATCTGCATGTCCGCGCTGCTCTGTCTAGAACCGCCTCTGGCCTCAGGAGGGTGGGCGAGTTGTGTAAGTGAGCATGTTCTCATCTCATAGCAAACTCATGTCGTCCCCGCGCCGCCCGCCCGTCCCGCTCCCCGCTCCCCGCTCCCGCGCCCGGCCGGCCGAGGGCAGGGAGCGGCGCCCGCTCTGCCTCGTGCGTGTCCGCCCGCCCGTCCTCGTGTGCCCCGTAGCATGTCCGTGTCCCCGTGTCGTGCCGTTGTGTGCTGCTGCCTCCTGCGCGACAACTGAGGAAATTCCCTCGGGCTTTGATGGCGCCCATCCCGTGGCTGGATGAGACCACATGCCCCAGCCAGCCAGGGCCGGGCCTGGGGACGGATGGACACCAGCAAAGGGAGCAGGCTCCTTGCCGAGCCCCCCAGCAGCTCCCCGTGCTCAGAGGTGCCTCAGGCCTCACCCTCCCTGCCGGTCACCTCCTGGAGCCGTAGCCTGGTGAGACAGAGCAGGCAGCCTTTTGTGCTCTTTCTACATCCAAAATCGTGCAGAGCCCCCAGGCCTGAGCCCAGCTGAGGGCAGTGAAGGGTGGGCCTGGAAGGGGTCAGTGCTGCCTGCTGGCAGCTCCAGCCTGGTGGCCCACAGCCGGTGACATGCAGTGCCCCAGGGAAGCCGCTGCTGGCACAGACTTAAACCACAGATCGTGGTTTACCTGGGACTGCTGTGGGGAAATCACACGACAGAAAACTGCCTCCCTTCTCCCAGGCAGCTGGAGAAGTCCTTGCTGGCACAGCACTTGGCCCGTGTCCCCAGCAGGTCTCGGCTGTCCCTGGTGCTGCTGGCGGTCCTTGCAAGCCCCTGGCTGGCCAGCTTTGTGCACTCACCTGGCAGCAGGCGCCCTTTGCCTCCCTCCTCCCCAGGAATATGGCCCGTGGGCTGCAGGGCTCTGCAGGGCTCAAGCTGCGGCACGTGCTCCTGATCCAGGCTGCCCCCCAGGTGAATTTCCCCAGTGTGCATGGCCAGCTGTGTGGTCTTGGTTGTGCTTTTTCCGTGTTTGTCTGTCTGTCCTGTTTTTTTTACCCGTAGTGTGTATGAAACTAGCTACCTACACCTGTGTTGCTTCCATGTGTGAAAGCAAACCCAGAGCATACCCGGAGCTCTGGACAGTCTCATGTTTGATTTTACTTGTCATTTTCTGCCAATTGCTGAATTTCCGAGTCTGCATCCCCTTTCCGGTGTCCAGCTGGACAGGGCCAGTCCCTGGGAGAGCAGAGTGGCAGCACACTAGGACACTCCTCTTGCCAGATGCCATACACCACCGCTGGGCTGTTGGTTTCTCCTGTACCGCTTTCCAGACAGCCGCGTGGATGCCATCCGCAGGGACCAGGTCTGCTCCACTCCCGGGCTGTGTCACACAGCCGCTTTAAGCAGTGTGGGAAACTCAGGTGCCATCTGCCCCAGTCCTGGTGGGGAGAGGTGGTGGAGCCCGTAGGTACAGCTGGAGATGGGGCACTGTTCCGGCTAGAGCTGGGCAGAAAGTGGCGCCCCAGGTTTGGCACATAAATCTTGCTTTGTTTGCCTCTGGTCAGCGGTGGGAGGGTCCTGCTCATGTCATTGCATATGCCCATGTCTTCATGCATTCCGTCCTGTTGCTGGTGTCACAGAGCGTCTGAGTGTTGGGGGTGCTGCACCCAGGGGAGCCTGCCCTCCCTCGTCACTGCTGCGGGCACTTGGGCTCGTCCCTCAGCTCTGTGCTGCGTGCAGCAGGATGGGGCCAACTTAGAGGCTGCCCAGACCTGGGTTCGGCCCCCCACCCCGTGGGGACGCTGCCCAGCGGTCCCAGCACAGCACCAGCTCGTCAGACAGCATTAACATGATTATCACTGTTTGGAACAAGCAGGAGCCAATTCCACCCTCGTTCAGCTGAGCAGGCATTTCAGACAATGCTCCCAGCCCACACCCGTCCGTTCGGGCTCAGCCAGCGCTGCTCCCGTCCAGCCCCAGCTGGCTGAGTGTCCCCGTCAGCTCATGTTCCTGCTCTGCTGCACATCCCCATTGGCGTGACAGCTTCAGACACCACCTCGCCTGAGCCCAGCATCCCGCTGAGCCCCGAGCGCAGCCGGGACAGGGACCGGGCACTGCAGAGGGGCTGCGGCACAGCAGCAGGCAGCGGGGGGCCCGTGGCCAAACGGGGCTGTGTGAGCACGAGCAGGAGGGGGGGCAGTGGGCACCGACTGCACAGAGACTTTAGGGAGTGGTGTTATTCCCGATTATAGTGCAAAAAAGTCAGCTGGTGTCTTTGTCCAAAGTGACTGGTGATGAAACTGGATGTGCAATCCGCCCCGTTTTTCACAGGTGCCTGCTTAGCTGAGCACCTTTAATATTTTCCTAGCACAAGTTTTTGCATTTAATTTCCTGGAAAGGAGGGGTGGTGTAAAACCCGGATATTTTTAGGCTGCACTCAGGAGACTTATTTCTACACCACTTCTGAGACCTGATCAGCTCAGGTGCACAAGTGCTTGCTGCTGGCTGGAGGCATGTCGTTAGCTCTGTGTACGTAACGATGTCCTGCAACCCCGTGAGTTAACCTTCTGTGTCACCAAAATTCAAACACTCCTAGACCAGCTTTCCCACTTGTCAGTCCCATCGGGTCAGTCATTTTCTGCACACGAGTAGCCTTCCCATGGGACACAGCTCCTCACCTGAGCAGAAAGCAGTCCACGGGCTGGGACTGCAGCGCCTGGGGCAGCGCTGGCTGCCAGCAGACAGGGTGAGCGGGGAAGGTGGCAGTGCCTGCAGGGCTTGGTTTGGCCTGCAGGTGTCTGCAGCTGGTGCTGACGGAGAGGGGAAGGCTCTGCTGGCTCTCAGAGCTCAGCTCTGGGAATTAGGAAGAGAAAAACAACACAGATGTGCCCTTCCTCCTCTGATCTGAGACCAGCAGGAGCAATAAATAGGAAGAGCCCTGGGTCCTTCTTTTCCAGTCACTTTATCAACTAGGAACTCACTTCTGAGGCGTTAGGTGCTACACGGGGCCCGTTAAATGGCCGCTGTGCATCAAAAGCCCCAAATCTGCCAGCAGCCAGTGGCCTCCACCGTCCCATGATGTGCACAGAGCCTGCTGAGCGCAGGCACTGGCCAAGGTCAGACTCCTGCGACCGGGAGCCAGGAGCTCAGCAGAGGGTAGGACAGGCAGTTCTGGCTCAGGAGACCGCTCCCGATGAAGTTTGTAGGACACTGGTGAGCTGGGAAGAGCAGGTGAAGGAAGGACAGTTCGTGCTTTGGGGTCAGGTGAGAATGCTCTACCAGGGAACAGCCAGAAGGGTCCTGGCTGCAGGAGTGTGATCAGAGAAAAGAAGAGGGATATGCATGGAGAGAGAAAAAGTGGGTTTGAAACAAGGAGACGTTTACACTGAGAAGCCACAAAAGGGCAGATGGCTCAAGGGTTTTCATGGCTCTGTTTCATTGTGAAAATGTCTTATAAACAGTTTGGGAGAGCAAAAAATAAATAAATCAATAAACCTAGCAAAAGGGGAATTTGCTTTCATCTGACAATGACTGAGGCTGGTAAGGGACCTCTCTCTCCATGAGGAAGGCAGTGCATTTGTGGAGAGATCGGGGGCAGTGGACAGTTCGTCTTGACCCAGAGGTGAGCCTCATCCTTTGACATTTTGCCAGTTCAGGGCTCAGTCTTCAGCTGCACCTTGCACTTCATCAAAGCCCAAAGCCTCAGAGCAGCAGATCCATCCAGTTGTCCAGGCAGGTGTCCTGTCTTGTCCACATCATGCCCTTCATCAGCTCAAGGAAGCATCACAAGTCCTTAGCTCTTTTTCCATCAGAAGTACAGCTGCAGAGACATCCTATTCCCACATGAAGGGCCATGTATAGTGTGATGAAGAGCAAAAAATCGTTATGACATGGTAAATGAGGAGTAGCAGGCTCAGCTGCTTCATCAGTGATACCATTCCATTGCTCAGTTTTTGTTTTGTCCTCACATGGTGAGGTACTGGCCTAGAACAGTGACAAGGTAGCTTTCTGGAGAAGATTTTCGTACTCTGCTTAAAGTGATACACAAGAATCCAGAAAATCATTTGTTACCTCTAGCACAGCTTCCACCAGGCCAGTCTTAACATGCTCCTCGCGTGGAGAGCCTCAGGCCCCCAGTTTGTCTCTGGCTAGCACGAATTTCCCAGAAATGCACCCAGGTCTGAGTGCTTTGAAGGCATCCAGGGCTTCCCCTGCTGCTTCAGTCAGGTCTGCATCACCTACAAACCTGACACATGCACCTTATTTTCCATTCGTGTCTGCTTGCCTTTAACTTCCATGGATTTGTTCGTTTTCTGTCCCCACTGAGTGTGTCGTACTTGGTGCTTTCTGTACCTGACGGTGTTCCCTGACTGCAGCAAGTCTCTCCCTGCTTTTCCTCTTCAGTGCCAGGCCCGCAGCTGGCCGTGCGGAGCAGCCTCTGGGTTGAGGCACGCTGCCCAGGTCTGTCGTGATGGATGTTCTCCTGCTGCTGGCTGCAGTGCTCGCAGGCTGCTCCCAGCAAGTCTGCCTGGTGCTGCCCGTGCGGTGCCACCCCAGCAGCTCAGCCCAGCAGTGGTGTGGGGGTTATTGCCACGGCACAAGAAAAGCCATGGTTTAAGTGGCTTTCGCTCTGTGCTTCTCTGAGAGAGCAAACAACTTCCAAAAGCAGTTGTATACTTCGTTATGCTGCTTTCTTCTACTGGTCACTCCCATGCTTGTGGAGCACAGAGCTTCTGGCCACGTGCACTGCTGTCCTCTAGTTGTGTCATCTACGAGCTTTGCCAGTCCTTCATGATCTGGCATTAGGGTTTATGAACAGCTTCCATTGTTCAAGTGAGTTTGTCTTGCTGAACACCTGAACAGCAGCATAGAGCTGGCCCGTGTCTCTTGGTTGGTTGCTACATATTCACTACTTGCTGCTTAAGCTATAGAAATCAGTTTTCCATCTATTTTTTTATCCCCAGAGTCAAGGGAGATGCGGAATCCATGACAGTTCTAGGGCTTCTTCCATTTTCAGCTCTGGAAATAAGTGGAAGTCCAGTCCTGAGCAGACTGAGGAAGTCCAGAACTTGATGTCTTAGATTTAGAAACTCAAATCTCCCCCCTCCTTTCCTTGCAAGAAGTGAAGGTTTTCGTTGTATGGCGGTGTGACATGGATGGAGGAGACACTGGCTCTAAATAGAACCCCGTGCAGAGAGGTGTCAGTGGTGCAGGTGCCTTGGTGCGGGGAGGTTTGTCCTCTGCAGGCCACTTCATTGCCTCGCGTGTCTTCCACTTCTTCAGTGCTGGCAGTTCTGCTCTCATCTGGAAACTGAAGTCTTCGTGCACAGCCTGCACGACTGCTGAGGACCTCCAGCAGTGCAGTGAGAGACCCGCTGGGCTCCTCTGCATTTCCCTCTCCAGACAGAAAGCTGCACGTGGATTGTTTGCGTTGTCTTGTCAGTGGTGAGGTACCGTGATGGGACCTGAGCTAAATGCAGCGTGCTTCGACTCTGGACGCTTGGCTCAAGGGAGCTGTGTTTGTTCCACATCCACAGCCCCTGAGGAAGGCCACTCTCTTGGGCAGGCAAGTGCGTGTTCTCCTGCCAGCAGCTGCCTGCGTCTCAGGAGCAAAGCCAGCAGCCCCTGCTCCAGGCTGTGGTTCAGGAGCTGGGCATCGGGAACACAGGAGATGGATTATTAAAACAGAGGAATTATTTCAGAGTAAGAAGTAGGACTTACTTGTTACTGGTCTTACTTACTGGTCTTGTGTTTTACAGAGGAAAAAAATAGAAATGAAGAGCTGGAGTAGCTTGTCATTGTGGAAAAAGGTTAATTGCAGGGATTCAGTATTTTGTAGTACGGTCCCATTAAACATTAGTAACAGAGTTACTAATTATATGAAAACCACAGTAATTAATGAGAATTCATGATTTGCAGAAAACATGGAAGTGTGGGGAACATTGAACTTAGAGAGGATAATGAAGACCTAGAGGGAACCTGGCCAAGCCAGGTGAGTGAATTGTGTGAGAGCAAAGGAAGTTCAGTGTTAATACACGTAAAGGAATGGGCAGCCGAGTGCAAAAGCGAAATTCTGCAGGTCAAAGAGCGCAGTCCCCAGCCATGGATTTTGACCACCTGGTGCTGGCAATGTTCCTGATGCCTCCAGTGCTCTCTGTACCACAGGCAGTGAGAAGTGAAAGCTGACACTGAAATGCTGCAGGCTGGTAGGGGCAGAGAGGTATTGATGGTGGTGCAGGACTACCCTGCTGTTGGCTTGCTGCGTGTGCACCTGTGAAAGCTGAGGACAGTGTCTGGAAGATCTGTTGGAAGCTCAAGCTCTCTGCATAAAGCCTCACAGAGGCTTCTTGTAAAGCCTCACAGAGGGTTCTTCCACTGGGCAGCTGTGGCGAAAAGAAATCATCATCTGTAGCGGTGGGCTGATGTGATCAGTGCTTTCTCATCAGGACATCTGCTGCTGGCTGCCTGCAGGTCTGTGCTGGTCTCCCACCGTCTGAACTCACAGAATCCCGGAATGGTTGAGGTTGGAAGGGACCTCTGGAGATTGTCCCACCCCTGCTCGGGCAGGGCCACCTCGAGCAGCACACCCAGGACATTTTCAGGTTTTTACTGCCTCCAGGGATGGAGACTCCACACACCCTCTGGGCAACCTGTGCCAAAGTTTGAGAAGAGCCTGGCTCTGTCTTTTCTCCTCCCTTCCATCAGGTAGTTAGACAGTGATGAGATTCCCCCTGAACCTTCTGCAGGCTGAACAGTCCCAGCTCTCCCAGTCTGTTTCTGTGTCATACGCTCCAGTCCCTTAAACCATCTTCCTGGCCCTCTGCTGGAATCCCTCCAGTATACCCATGTCTCTCTTGTACTGGGGAGCCCAGCACTGGACACCGCTCCAGGTGTGCCGTCACCAATGCCAAGAAGAGGGACAGGATCTCCTCCCTCGACCTGCTGGCAGTGCAAGTCCAAGATACCATCGTTCTTACACAGGGACACATTGCTGGCTTGTATTCAACTTGGTGTCCAGAAGGACCCCCAATTCCTCCTCCACAAAGCTCTTTCCACCTGGTTGGCCACCGGCATCCCCTGGAGGATGGGGCTGTTCCCCCATCCCATTCCCGTTGTTGGACTTCAGGAGATCGCTCTTGGCCCATTATTCAGTCAGTCAGGGACACTGAGGGGCAGCATACCCGTTCGATTTATCAGACACCCCTCCTTGTTTTATAAACCCATCTGCAAACTTGCTGAGGGCATCCTACGCCCCATCATCCAGGCAATTAGTGACGAAGACATAAGTGGTTTTGGCCTCAGTACCAGAGCCAGAGTACACCACAGTTACCTGGCCTCCAGCTGGACTGGACGGCTGACCGCAGTCCTTCACATCGCCTGGCAGCTCGTCCAGTTCCCAGCCAACCTCATCTGCCACTTGTCCAGCGCATGCTTCACTGCTTTGCCAGGGAGGCTGTTATTGGAGATGGGTTTTTGGCCTTGCTGAAGTCAAGATAAAAAATATCCATTGGTCTCTCCTCTTCCACCAAGTTCATCATTTGGCTGCGGAAGGCTGCCAGGCTGATCAGGCACAACTTCCCCTTCACAAAGTCACAGTCATCTTCTCGTCCTCGGTGTGGCTGGAAATGGTTTTTGGGGTGATTCGCTCTGTCTCCTGCCCAGGGACCGGTGTGAGGCTGGCCAGCCTGGCGCTCCCTGCGTGCCCCTTCCTGAAGGCAGGAGCTCCCGAGGCGTTCCAGCACTGCTCTGCTGAGCAGCCGGACTGGCTGCAGCCGAGACGGGCACCGCGAGCACGCTGCCACTGCCAAACACTTGCTCCGTGGGCTGGGCACATTGGTTGCCACAGCACCTCGATCGGCTGTGGGGAAAGAAGGATTGCTTTCTGGAGGCTGCTCGTCCTCCTCTCTGAAGGCTGAGGGGAGGTGCAGCCCCTGCAGGTACCCCATCACCACCCTTCTGCCAGAGCTGCCGCACAATTTCCCCTTTTCCCCCACGCCGTGGGGTGTCTGGAAGGCTGTGCTGCCTGCCGGCTGCTTTGTCCTGTTCCACGTTAGCAGATTGCCCACGCAGCTCTCGTACCAGCCACTTCCCAGGAAGGAACAGACCTGCAGTCTGGTCCCAAGGAGTCACCATTCTCAGAAGAGAAGTGCCCTACTTCTGAGTTCTCCCAGAAATGTGTACCTTCCCACTGGAAACAGCATCGGGAATGAGTCTGATGATTTGGGAAGTTGGCCTGAGATTTCTGGGCAGTGGCACGCTCGTGTGACCTGCAGCAGGGCTGCTGCAGCAGGGCTGTTACATGCATGAAGTACTGTGTGTAGTAACGTCATTTGCACGAGCTGATTGTACTGCTCTTGTGCAGTGCATCAGCTGCTTTCAGAAGGCATCAACTTCATCTGTCACGCACAATGCAGTCGCTGTGCCCTGCAGAGTCAGCCCTGTGAAAGCTGTGCTGGCTCTCCAGCAAAGCGGCTGCACATCTCCTGTGCCAGGGCTTAGCTCCCGTGGCCATCGGTAAGGACACAGCATGTACAAGTCTGACCCTTTCTGGAAACATGAGACCGGTTGCACATGATCAGCACTGCTGAGCTGTCTCCTGTGCATTTTAAGTCTGACACGCCAAGGACACGAGAGCTCTGCCCGTGGTACCCCATCTTTGCAAACTGCTTCACAGGACCAAGCTGCCCTGCTCTTCAGGACTTCATGCGTACGTGCTGCCCACAGTTCTGCATTTATTTGTGCTCAGGAGGCTCCATGCAGAAGCATAGCAGCCCTTAGAGTTACAAGCTGTAGCAGTTTTATTCTTTTTTGCTCATTCTTGTGTAAGAGGGACTTGTCCAGTTCTTCTTCAGCATCATCAGGCCCTCCAGATGCTGGCAGAGTTAGTGCATTGCCTTCAGGAGAGACAGTACACTGTGTACAATTACCCCCACTTGTTTGTGTCACTTCTGTAGGTGTTCCCTCTCTGTATCCCTTTGTGTGTTTTTTTTTTTACTGTGAAAGAGAATAATTCAAGAGTGTCAGATTTAGCCTCCTTAATGTAAATGGTGGCTGCACGAGTAGAGTCCTAAGAAAAAATGACAGCAGGAAATTAGATTGCCTTCAGAGAAAATCCTTCCTCTCGGTAGTTCTTCAGATAAGCCTCACGCACTGTTGGGCACCCCTTCCCCTGCAGGACTTCTGTTACGGGGATAAGCTTATCCTCTCTTTGGATTCTTTTGCTGAAAGCCAGAAACAAATTTCTTGCTGAAATTCAGTAGTTAAGGATGAGCAGTGGGTTAGCAAATGGTCCCTGAGAAGAGTTCATAAATCTTCCATTAATGCAGCTCTGGTGCAGTGCACTGTGTGGAAGCAGGATGGCTGCGACGCTGCCTCTTTTCCTGTGGGCTGTCTGTCTAGATAGAGCTTACAGCTTGGGGCACAGAGCTCTTCCCTAGTTCTGACATGACGAGGTTTTGCCTGGTGCTCTGCTAGTGGGGACTCTCTCAAGGTTTTGCAAAGAAGTGTATTTATTTCTTTACAGCTTTTTGCCCATACTCCTCCACCAGCACCACCAAATAAAGCGTGTCCGAACTGACTGTCAGCAAGATCTGAACCGCAGGCAGGGATGGGAAGTCCCCCTTCCCCTGGTGCACCTTCGTCACATAGCAAGCAGCACGTGGGAGCAACCAGCTCTCACCAGTCTTTGTCCTCCTTCCCATGAAAATGTTGTTTTCATGGTGACAGGTACCACAAGTGCTTCTGATTTTTGGTTTAGAGGCTATCCAGAGCTGTTTTCTTTCAGTTCTGTACTCTTCCCTTTTGCCCTCCCTTTTCAGGGACAGTTCTCTTGAGAAAATTCTAGAAAACCAAATCCTTTTGAAACGAGAGCTGTAGAGGTGCGATATCATCTGTGTATGTACCTTCCTAGGCAGCAACAACCAAAGTTTCCAGCTGCAGTAAAGCAAAGAGAGAGAGAGGATTAGTCTCTAATCCTGACCTTAAAGCATGGCCTGGCCACGATCCCAAATTGCACCGAGCTCCATGTCAGAGCCTTTGGGTGCGCTGAGCACTGATGGAGGCTCACGAGAGCAGTCGTGTCTCGGTGATCTGGTAGTGAAGGTTGTTCATCACGTGCAGTGAATCCTTCATGCAGTCCTAATAAAAAGCAGTGGAGACTCCTTTGAACACCGGTAGGAAAACACCTGGAAGCCAAGAGCAGTGAGAACAGAGACTTGCTGAGCAAAAGCAATGGATTTCTCTTTGGAGTGATTGGCGGTGCATTACCTCTGTTGCTGAATCCTCCCTCGTCTTTGTTACTCTTGATGAAATCGGGACTGAGATACAGAGTTCAAAGAAAGAACGCTCATCCATTAGCGACTTATTCAAGAAATCTGTGGTTTAATACCTTCAGTAAAAGTATTCCCAGAAGGCTTAATTAGCTGTCCTGCAAATGCGTAATCCCTCTTCGTTTGGTTATAACTTCCTTTTTCAGCAAGCTGGCGTTTCTTTGCCTTGAGATTGCTTCCCATGAGACCTGTTCTCCCCCCCCCCTTACTGATTTCAGTCAGTTCCATGCATATGCTGTGGTGTGCAAATCAGGCCTTGCATTCTGCATCTCAAAGGCTGCTTTTTCTGCCTGCTCTGAAGAAGCAATCTGGGCAACCAATCTACTGCTACCGCTGTTGCCAGCAGACTGCCATCACTGAACTCTGCACGACAAGGGGTAGAGCTGCCAGAACCTGGACTTGTTCAGAAAATGAAAGCTTGAAGGCAGCCCTGTAACAGCTATCAGCGCTGCCACAGTGAAATCTGTGACAGCCAGCAACCCCACCACTTCTGCGCTGCTCATCTTCCAAGGCCCAGTTGGAGCATCGCTGGAAGTGGAAAGCGAAGAAAGTATTTTGTTTTTCTAGTCAAGCTTCCCAGTTACATTTCTGTGATGTTGCCCAAAGACGTGGGCAACACCTTAGTATTCATGAAACCTGACAAATGTAAAGGCTTTGATAGCATCGTCCTAAAACATAGCAGCACTTGGCCTCAGCTTGTTACAGCTGGTTGGTACGTCTGTATCAATGTGTAGTCCTCTGGTAAAACACTAATATGCCAACATGAACCTGTAACGAAGAGCAATGACCCAGAAAGAGCCCTCTAAGCAGATATGGTTGTTATGCATAATGTGCAAGTTGTCAGAAAGGATATTGTGCTGTTACCACTTGTGAAGGATCACATCCAGAAAAACTTACCTGGCTTCAGCACAGAATAAAGTGCCTCTGAGCAAACAATTGTCCTGATGGCCTTTAATGAAGTCATCTTCCAGAGCTGGACAGGGCATCAGAGACCAGAGACATAATGCATGGCTGGCAGAACAGTGCTCCTGAAGCAGTCGAGAGCCAGCAGTGTGTTGCCAGCAGTCCATTGTGCTGAGCCAGCCAGTACTCTGCAGAGAACAGACCTGCAAATTACATCTGCTGACCGGCCATGCCCAGAAAGGTCGGCTTCGGCTCCCCTGTGTCACTGCTGCAGGAACACGCTGGCCCTGGGAGCCTGGGCACACAGCCGATTTCTTGCATGGGGCTACAGCAAGCCCTTTCCCCAGGCTCTGCAGACCCTGAGAGAAGAAACTGAGCCACAGAGGCCTGCTATGGTCTCGTCTGGGACCTGCATGGCTGGTAGCAAGGCCCATGCCATGCTGTTGGACAGGCACCAGGTGCCCACCACTCCTAGGAGGAGGGCACGTGCCCAGGACTGCTGGAGGCTTGGTCCTGCTGCCTCTCAGCATCTCCTTGGGGGCACTGCCTGCTGCAGGAGGACTGCCTGCAATGCCAGCAGGGCCTCGCTGCCCCCAGCACTGCAGCATCTCACCACATGGTTGGCAAGCCCTTGTCACAAGCAGGTGAAAGCTAATAGAAGCAGCTCTTGAAAGAGGGGTGGCAGTAATACCAGAGCACGACTGGACAATAATGGCCCACTGTGCTGTTTGTGGAGTTTTCTAAATCCTCTGGAAGGATATGCCCCACTCTCACAAACCCTCTTTATTTGCAGCCTAAACTCAAAAACTCTCAAGGCAGGTTGCAACATTTTTGGGGCAGGTCTCCACTGTCTGATCTCACATCCTGAATGTCCTGGTTACGCCATGGCATAGAAGTTCTCTCACAACAGACCGTACAGAGCCTTGTGTGGAAGATCTCATTACTGTACAAGCAGAAGGTGAACGGCTGCCCAGGAAGATGCAGTGCAGACGATGTCTGGAGACAGGAGCACGCAGCGTGTTGCTGCCCTCAAACCCTCAGTGCAGCAGTTGTCATTCATCCTGTACCCAGGTTAATTCATGTGTGGATGCAGATTTGGGGTTGTTTTGCAAACTACATGGAAGGTGACTCTTCAGGCGGTAACCCTGTGCAGCTAACTGCAAGGCCCAGGGCTTTGTCTCGGTTCGTTACTCGCCGTGGGCCATAACCACGTCCTCACTCTGCAGACTGACCTGAGGCCTGGTGGGCCACCAGCGTCCCTGACCAGCGCTATCGGTCCGACAGCTAGGTGCCGTCTGCTAACCAGCCAGCATGTGTCTGAGTCCTGCCGTCCTCAGCACCCTCCAGGCTAGGCCTCTCTTCTCCTCTCACAGCCTCTCACAGCAATTTCCCCTCTGTCCTGCCTTTGCCAGGTTGAACAAGTTCCTGGCACACCAGCTGCCACTGTCTGCAGCCATTCCTGTTCAAATTTACCTTTCTTGAACATGCGGGACCAGAACTGTGCTCAGAATTTCGCAATAGATTGTGTGGGTGTCTTGTATGGTGACATTAGTGCACACTTCAGATCTTGCAGTATTCTTGCCAAACTGGTGCCTCCCGGCCACCTTAGGGTGTACCAGTAGACCCAGAACTTTCTCTTCCTTCATCATTTCCAATAAATGAGCTCCAGCTGAAAGCAGAGATCCTTGCCAGTAGGACACTGAATTTTGTACTGTCACTTTTTGTTCTGTTTTTCGTACTGCAGTCCTCAAGGTCATTCGGTTGTTCCTCTTTTATATTGATGGAGCTTCCTAAATGTGATTCATCGTCACGCTTCTTTACTGCTCTTGCTTTCTGTGCCAAGGTAGGAAGAAAATAAGAACACAAGGCAGTGTGGCTAAGCCCACAGACTCTGGACAGACCTTCATATTTGTGTTAAGCTCATCTTCTCGGAGCCATCTCTCTACGAAATCATTGACATGTATTAACTTCCCAGGCCATGTCTTGTGTGGTGTCTGCATAAATGGCAGCATGCTTAGTGTAGTCCATGGATTGTTGTAGTTGTCAAAGGCTCTCCAGTGGCCGTCTGTCCTGGGAGCGATCCTGAGGGGAAGGCAGAGCTCGGAGAGAGCAGGGGACCGCAGTGCATCAGGCTGCAGGTGGTGGTGCCAGGCCCTGGACACCCCAGGCGTGCAGCCCAAGCACAGCACCAGGACTGGGAGGTCCCGCGTGCTGCAGGCCCAGGGAGGAGTGCTCTGATACTTCCAAGCACCGAGCTTCAGGCTCTGACTTCCCGGGGCAGCAGGAGCCTGGGCAGCATCCTGCTCTGCGGGGCTGGACTGAGGGGCTCTGGGCACTGACGTGGTGGTGGCGTACCTGCAGCCTGCAGGCACGGGGAGCCACAGCCCCACTCAGAGGACAAGCACATTGACGTTGCCTGACTCTTAGCAGTGGGCAGATGCTGTTCAGCAGAGATGGCCAGTCCAGCCCCAGTAGTGCCGTGCCTCCCAGCTCAGGGGTGTGCAGACCCAGAGCAGCAGACCCTTGCTGCCATTAAGGAGTGCTCTCACCACCTCATGTCTGCAGCATTTCTGCTGCAGGACCAGCCAGGCCGCAATCAGCCAGGGCTCATGGGCTGCTGCCCAGGCCTTGGAGCCCCGAGGCCTCGGAGCTGCTGCAGGCGTTCAGGCCGCAGCACCCGGCTGCTCTCCAGAAGCCGTCTGTGCTCATTTGACCTGGCAGCAGTGGTGGGCTAGCTGGCCCACCGAGGCCAACTCATTCTGTTGGGTGCACGTTAGCAAAGTGAAGCCCAGTCAAAGAGCAGTAGTCAAGGTAACTGGAGATAGGATGGAGCTGTAGCCTCCCCATCCAAGGCCTGGGGAGGGTTCAGGGTGCTGCATTCAACTCCACTGCTAGACCAGAGAGACCACGCAGAGCCCCAGGGCCCGCTGGCTGGTCCTGGCCCCGACAGCCACCGGTGGTGGGTGCTTGTCCCCAGGCTTCCCAAGCTGAGGGGCTCGCTCAGGCAACTACGCTCAAAGGCCTTGCCCTCCAGGTTTTCTCCCTGTCTTTTTTTTTGGTCTGTTTCTTTTTATATACCGAAAATACTTGTTTATGCCAGGCGAGGTAGTAAAGGCAAATATGTGATGGCAGAAGGAAAGTGTTCCTGCAGCATGGAGAGCTAGTGGGGAGCAGACAGGCCAGTGCCCAGGCATACTGTGTCCTCTTCGACAAGTGAGACTTGCTGCCCCAGCAGTGTCAGCCTGCCCACAAACACGCAGACCAAGGCACAAAATGCCCAGGGAGGCAGACACGTGGCATAACACAAGACAAGACTGTTCAGACACCCCTTTGCCCGTTGCACAGCCCACGCTAGGGAGCTTGCCACCACTCCAGTGGCAGTCAGGCCCCGCTGTCACCATGCTTGAGGTGGCACGACGGCCCTCCCACCCACACGCCGCTGCCTGGGGAGGTGGCAGAGGGGTCCTCTTGTTGCAGGAAGGGGCTCTGCCCCTGTGGCAGATGGCTTGAGGTGTTATGCTTTGCTCTGGGTCCACGGCAGGACCCGACTGCAAACTGGAGCTAGTGGTGTGAGGTAGGGGAGATGGTCCCTGGTGGGAGGGGACCAGCATAGCTCCACAAGGCTCTGCCGCAGGCTCCTGACACATCAAGGCAGGCAGCAGTGTGGGGCTGCAGCTGCAGCCGTCTCGACACGACCGTAGGGGGCTGCAGGGCCAGGTTGCTCCCCAGGAGGTCTCCATGGGCTTCAGGGCCGTGGCAGCTAGGGCAGGTTTGGCCAGGAACCGGAGATACTTGCTGGAACCTCTTCTGCCTCCTCTGGAATAGACCTCGCAGGGCTTGCAGAAACTCTTGGCCAAAGTTCTCCGAGCCCGTGTCCCCGAGCGCTGCAGAGCCACCCCTGCTGCCTGAGGCTGGCCCAGCCCTGCAGCGGCCGCCCCGCGTGTTGTGTGTGTGCCGCTGTGTCTGGGGACCTGGCCTCACCCCGCCCTCTGCTCTCTCTCCTCTCTCTCTCGCTGTACCGTTCTTTCTGCAGACTTTTCAGTAGTTTAGGAGAACTCAGCACCATTTCCCAGCGGAGCTCCGGGACCACCTACACAGTTCGACCTGGCAGTCGCTACCCTGTAACCCGACGTACCCCCAGCCCCGTGAAGCCGGCTCTGGATCGGACAGAGCCCCTCAGCACCGTGCGGCCCTATGGTCTGACCCCTCCCACCATCCTCAAATCTTCCAGCCTCTCCATCCCACACGAGCCCAAGGAGGTGCGTTTTGTGGTGAGGAGCGTGAGCGCCCGGAGCCGCTCCCCGTCCCCGTCCCCCTCTCCAGGGCCGCCCCTGCACACCCTCCACCCGCCAAGGCCCTTCATGCAGAAACCCCTCCACCTGTGGAACAAGTACGACGTCGGGGACTGGCTGGAAAGCATCAACTTGGTGGAGCACCGAGACAAGTTTGAGGACCATGAAATAGAGGGCACACACCTGCCCGCCCTCACCAAGGAGGACTTTGTGGAGTTGGGGGTGACACGGGTCGGGCACCGTATGAACATTGAGCGGGCACTCAAGCAGCTGGTAGACAGCTGACCGTCCTAGGCAGCGCTGGCCTCTTCCAGAGCCACCACACGGGGAGGGGGGGGGCGTTTCTACTAGACTAATAAAACCCAGTTTGATTCTCTTTCTACTCTGAGCACTGCACTGAAGGGCGCGGAGCCGAGGGGCTCCCGCCCGCTCACACACAGCCCGCGTGCCACGCACACGCAGACCCCGCTCAGCCCCACCAGGCCCGCGACGCCTTCGGGAAAAGGAATGTTGCATGAAATACATCCTCTTTTCTGTTCCTCCCAGAGAGTCTGGCCTGTATATCGCTTGATGTGCTCTTCCCTGGGGCGTCGCTGGTGGCAGGAGGGGCCGAGGTGCCAGGTACCGCCGCGCCGGGCTCCCCGCACGGGACCTGTGGCACGGCGACACCTGGCTGGGGGGGACTGTGCAGGGCCACCGTGCAGTCGAGGAACCAAACCTGTGCAGGGCAAGGGCTCCTGAGCAGCAGGCTCTGCATGGGTTTTCCTGCGAGCCCAGCGCTGCTCGCAGGTCCCTTGTGCGGCAGGCAGGGAGGTGGCAGGCCAGACACGAGCTGCCCTGAGAGGGTGCGTGTGGGGGGCACGGCAAGGCAGGGCCCCGGCAGCGCGGGCTGCTGGGGGAGGCAGGCAGGGCGCTGCGGGGGCAGGAGCAGGACGGAGGCCCCGTGGGGCCGGGCGAGGAAGGGTGGCAGCGGGAGCAGGGCCCGTGGCAGGGCAGCCTCGCTGCGTGCCAGGAGAGCCGCGGTGACGGCCGCCCTGCTCCCGCCCGTGCCCTGCTCCGGCCCTGCCGAGGCTCCTCCGGCAGACCCGTCGCAGGCAGGAGCAAGCCTTGCCGTGCGGGTGAGAAGAGCGCCAAGCGTGAGACAGCCCGGCCCGTGGACTCTGCTCCCCTGCCTGGCTGCGCTTGGTTTGCCCTGGAGAGAGAGAGGGACCGAAACCGCATGGATAGAAGCATGTTTGGGGGGTGTCGGAGGGAGGCTGGTGGGGAATCCAGCAGAAAACGCTTTGCCAACGTTCAAAGGGGTGGGGGGTGGGGGGAGGTGTTTTATTTCCTCTTGGTTTGGGGTCTTGTTTCCAAGGGGGACACATTGATGGATAATATATAATCTCCGTGCATTTATATAGAGAGCAGCTGATGATCTACAAGAGACGATACTGAACTACAGGATTCCCACTCCGTCTTAGTCATCCTTATTTTGCATCTTTTTAATCAGCTATATATTTGAAAAGAGAGAACAAATATCTATATATCTATATCTATAGCTATAGCCACCTGATTTTGTTATAATTTTACTAAATCTATATATCTCTAGACTTGTTGAGATGCTGATGAGGTGGTGCCTGCACCCCTCCCCTGGGACGCCCATGACTCATGGGAGTTTTTAGTGACTGACTGAATGAATGTTAAAGTCTTTTTAAAAAAAGAAAAAAAAAAAACCAACAGCTCCTTTCAGACACTCTGGATTTTAAAGATTTAGAAACACAAAACTTGGTTTTTGGGACACACCAAGTCTTCCATCCCCGCAGGCAGAGATGCATGGAGAGCTTCCACTACCCTGCAGCAACCCCGCGCCTCCGGCAGGCGCAGGGCTCCCGTGGCTTCAGGTCCTCCTCCCACCTCCAGCGCTGGGGCGATCGCCCGCCCTCGGACCCCGTGCCCGCAGCGCACCGCGGCCGGCCGAGGGCTGCGCAGGCTGTGCCGTGCCCCGGAGCGAGCGCCGCGCTGGGAACCTCAGCCGGAGGCAAGCGAGGGGCAGCACTGGCATTACACCCAGTGGCTGAGGAGGCTGGGGTGCCATGGGGCGACCCCAGAGCCGGAGGAGGCAGCGTCCCCGTCCCCCAGCCCGGTCCCTGTCCCCCACCCCGTGCGCTCCCCTCCGCACTGCACCCTCGACAGCATCGCGCACCCAGGCTCAGGGGTGGCCAGGGGCTCGCCCCGGCCAGCTCGGGAGGGGATGGCTTGGTGACTGGTGTTCCCCAAAAGCTGAGTCCCCCATGAAGGCATTAACTCTTCTGGTGCTAGAGGGAAGGACAAGGAGGTTCCTTCTGACCCTCACACATCTCCGAACCTTCACAACCTTCAGCCAGTGGAAAGGCACAGGCCAAGGGTTGGGGCTGCGGCCCCCTCCTGCGTGTGAGCACCAGGCTGAGGCCCTCTTCGGGACAGATCCTGGCAGGCTGTGGTGCTGTCTCCTTTTCCCTGAGCTCTCTTGCTGGGCACGTGCCCAAAACGGCTCTATCTAGAGCTTTCCAGAAACCGCTGAATTCTGTGTATTCACAGCACTTCTTCCCTCCCCAGGCAACAGCCCAGTGCTTGCAGCTGGGACAGTCGCATGGGGAAGGCAAGAGGGGATTTCAACCTGTACCTTCTTATTCTGCAAGCAAAAATCCTTCTGTAGATACCCCAGGGTACTCCAGGCCTCCCATCCAATAACCTGGTGAGCCAAGAGGCATCCTAATTGTGATAGCAACCATTGTGTCTGCCCGAAGCCACCTCTTTGTTGACCAGGTTTGCCATCGTATTCATCAGTCTCCTCCCCGCCCCTCCTGTGTGTGCCAATGCTACCGCTGTATGCTGTGTGACCATGTCCTGCCCCTGCCGCCGCGCCTGCCCCGTGCCCATCGCTGCAGCCTGCCCCATCACGCCTCTGCCTCTGTGCACCCCTCCATGCCCTGCATTTGCCCCACTGCTCCCATTTGCCACCCGCCCTCCTCCATCCCCCACCCTGGCACCCGTAAGCCCTCCACGATGGCCTCTCCCGAGGCCAGCAGCACTTTCAGACGCACTGAATTATTCCCTGCTCCCCACGCTCCGCTGCCCACAGCCCACTCACTCTCCATCGCCCACATTTCCAGCTCCTCAGCCTGCCCTGGCATTAATTATCACCTGATCACAAGCACTTGCTGCCGTGCTCATGCAGAGATGGGGACAGTCCTGTACTAGGGATGTCCCAGGCTGCTGGCAGGGTGGCACTTGCTGGCTGTGCCAACAACCACTGCCACCGCCGCTGCCGCACCCCTGGCACGTAGCTCGCTGCCCGCAGCCCCACCGGCTCCGTGTGTCCCCTGCCTGCTCCCCCTCATCGCCTCCCACATGCTCTGCAGTGCCTGGACCCTCGATGCTGTCCATAGACATGTTGCCACAAGCCAAGCCCACCACGTGCCCTTGCAACCTGAATGTTGAGGCTGATGCTGCTTCTTCAGCCCCGTGCCTGGTGAAGTGGCACCGCCACGTCCTGGTGGCACCCATGGGTGCACAGAGCCTCTGCGCCGCTGCCGCGTGCCAGCTCCGCTGCTGCAGGGACCAGGCACGCCAGCAGGCTTGTCCCAGGCTCCGTGTCATGCAGGCTCTGCCACAAACTCTGTAAAACATTAGAATTTCTAAAAAAAAAAAAAAATTAGTTTGGCTGTCTGTTCCTCATGCTGCTTCTGTGAGGTTGCTCTGGAGCCTCTCACTGATGTAGAAACGCTCCTCTCCAGCCTGCACTGAGCCATGGGAAGCCCGTGCCCATTAGTCCCTAGGCTGGTCGTGTCCTTCTGCTGGCTTCTGCCTCTGCTCCCCCATGCTTGAGCGCTCCCTGGCCATCCCGTGGCTCAGCCTCCCGTGCTCTGTCCCATGGGTCCCCACCGGGGCTGCTCCTGGCTGTGTGGGCAGACGTGGCCCCGCAGAGCACGCTTTGTTCCTGCACACCGCAGCTCGGCGCCGCTCCAAACCTTTGCACCACTGATGGCTTGGCCCAGGCTGCCCGGCTTGGCTCTGCAGCCCCTGCCCTGCCCTCGCCCCTGGCCCTGCGCCCCCCCCAGCCCAGCACCTCCAGCTCCTGCCCCGCTGCCCTGACCACGCCGCGGCTCTCACCTCTTCCATTCCCACAGCATTTCCATCTCACTGCCAGCTTCTTTCCACCCCACCTGCAGGTAGCGCAGACCCCAGCAGCCCTCGCCCCGGCAGCCCCATGTCCCTCAGACGTGGAGCTGCCCCCCTCCTGCAGCCGGAGCACGCAGAGCTGCTGCCTGCTGCTCCCTGGCACCCCCCGGCACGGCCCCAAAAGCCTCTCCCCGGCCCTTGTGGCTGCGGGGTGGCCGGTGGGCACTGTGGGTTGAAGTGTAACCGTGTTGTCCTGAGTGCAGGCTGCCCCTCGGGCTCTGTCCCGTGGTCTGCGGGTCTCTGCCCCTTCTGCAGCTGCTTCTGGGGCGACGCACAGAGACCCTGCCTGCACCCGCCCCTCGCTGCGAGGGGCCTGAAGACTGCAGAGCGTAACTTTTCTGCAGGAAGTTCGGTCTGGGACCTGGAAAGCTGGACGCCTTCTTGCCATTTCCGAAGAGCCCTCCTCCACCCCTACTGCTGCCCCTTCCCCGTGGCGAGGGCTGGAGATGGTGGATGCACCGCTCTGCCGCTGGCGGAGCCGGCGGCCGCGCCGCCCCAACGTGCACCCCAGCTTCCAAGACACGAAGCAGCTGCAGCCGTACCTGTGTTGGCAAACACTGCGTGAACCCTCGGGGCCGCCAGCCCCAGGGCCACCACGGCTGGTCCCAGTCAGGCATAACACAAAAGAAGGCGACTTCCAACCACACTCGTGCCATCGCCCCTGTCCCTGCGGCTGCTTGGGTCTGCCACGAAGTCCTGCTCCCCTCTCCCTGTCCACACAGCAGCGACGGCTTCATCCTCCCCATCACCCTCCCGTCCCCTCCATGGACACACGTGCATGCGGAGCTGGACGAGCGTTGGCCTGGGGCTTTGGAGACAGCACCGTCCCAGGCAGTGCCAGGGCACCCGTGGGGTGAGCCTGCTCCGTTTCGGGGCGGCACCCGGGGCGCTTGCCCTGCCCGTGCTGCCCGAGACGCGAGCGGCCAGGGCCAGCTCCTCCCTGCCCCGGACAGCTCGGTCTCACCGGTGCCGCCTGCGGCTCAGGGCTCTGCCCCTGTGCCTGGCCAGCCGGCGGTGCCGGTCACTGCCCCGCTCGGTGGCCGTGCTGGCCCCGAGCAGCTTCATCCCCCGCTTCAAGCACCAGCCAAGCCGAGGTCTCGAGTGCCCCGCACTTGCTGGAGGACGTCCCCGCCCCGGCCTGCCCGGGGGCTGCGTTCCCTGCGGCAGCGCCACCAGGAGCAGTCGGTTGCGTACCGGCCTGACGGCCAGCAGTGGTCTTGCCCCATGATCATTTCTAGTCCCACCTAGACAGAAACGTAACTTTCCAGCTAACGCAGCTGCTGCTACTTAAATTTTTTTTTTTTTTTTTTTTTTTTTCTCAGCTGAAGCAAAGAGGATTTTTTTTCCCATGTGTAGATAGCTCTTTTCTGACTTTATATCTACTCTGATGGCATTGGCATCTCCATTCCAAACATCTGCAGACCCAGTGAGACATTTCATTTTGAAAAGCCATTCAGGAGAAGGCAGAGCGATAGGCGAGGAACCCAACCACCCGGCCTTGCGGCGAGGGTCCTGAGCGCAGCCGGGCCCCACCTGCCAGGACGTCCTGGTGCGCCAGGACCCGCCGCCGTTACTGTGATTCTCATGGCTTCTCAATGACTTGGGTTATCTTCTGTAAAAATGGAAACACCTTTTATTTCTTTGGAGGGATTTTTTTTAAAGTTGTTGGTATTTTTCCTTTGTCCAGACGGAACTCATCAATCCTTGTTCTCCATAAACTCCTGTCTGTAATCCTGACTTTAAGAGAAGAGAAAACAAAACCCAAAGCACTTTGTTCCTGGTGGGCGAGCTTTTGCAGCTCAAACCATTTCGAAGCAGCAACAAAGTGCGGCCTGGTTTTATTTTTTTCCAGCACACGTGCATACCCCCCATCGCCGGCATGCATGTATACATGTGCGTATATACCCACACGCACACGGCCCCCGGGCGCGTGCACACTCACTCAGACTCTGCATGTGCATAGACAGGCTCGCACCCTCGCACACACGTGCGTGAACGCGCGCACGCACACGTCTCACATCCACACTCTTGTTTCCTCCCCCAGACGAACTCACCTGTGGGTTTTTGTTCTGTTTTTAATTTTACAGGGTCAGTTTGACTTCACCCTTATTTTGTATGGATTTTCTGAGGAGATTTCTCCTTCTCCAGAGTCATGGAGGTGTGAGCATTCACCTCCCGCCCTTGACGTTGTGATACACATACCCCACAGAGATCTATGTTTCTTATATTATATTATTATTATTATTATGTAATAAATTTATAAGAAAGCTCTGCTTTGTTCTGTGGTGTTTCTGCTCCAGCAGCCCCCGGACCAGGGTTGCACCCGGGGCCCCTCTTCAACCCCTCTGCGGTCCCTGGGGACTGCCCCAGCCCTTGGGGCACCCCAGCACTGAGGCCCCATCACAGCCCGGCTGCTCTCCTGGGGGGTTTCTGTGCCCCCCAGCCTCATCCAGCAGCGGGGCTGGGGCTGGGCAGAGGCCACTTCCCGCTGCATGGGGACGGGGATGCTGGGGCCTCTGGGTGCCCCCCACAGCTCTGGGGCAGCGTGTGGCCGACCCACACCAGCACCCAGCACCCCGGGGTGCCCTGCACTGGGGAGCAGCTTCCCAGAGCCAGGGCCTCTCTGCAGGGAGCGGGGCTCCCCCAGGGCCACAGCACCCGACCCGGTGCCACAGGCTGGGCTGGGAAACTCCGTCAGGAACCAGCTTCGTCCTCATCCCTGCAGCTGCAGCCCTGGGGCGATGTCCCGGGGAAGGGCACGTGTGCCGGCATCCCCCGACAGACCTGGCAGGGAGCAGGGCAGTGAAAGCAGCCCCTGGCTCCCCAGGACACACATTGCTGGAGTTTCCCAGATCCTACACGAAAACGTGAGGTGATGTGCACAAAGTTGGGCTGAGGCACAACGCTTTGTTCAACGCCTGCAGCCGATGGCAAGCACCGACACCAAGATCACCTTGGGGTGGGGGGGACAGAAAGAGAGGAAGGGGGAACACCCGGGGAGATGTGCAGGGTCCCCGGGGGGGGCCCTGTGAGAAAGCCCCCAGCACAGGACAGAGCCACAGCCGCCTCGATGACCCCCCCACACCGTGACTCCCTTACTGGGGTTACTGGCCCTGATTGGAAGATGCTTAATTAGCTGCAAATGCTGCATGCGGAGCGGCTGCAGGGCCTTGTGCACGCCTGCTGCCAGCCAACAAACACTGGGGTACCGGCGTGGCCGTGATCTCCTGCTGGCTGCCTCATCCGAGCCATGGTGGGACCAGCTCTGCTGGGGAGGGGTCAGGGCATTGTGCCCCTCCGCCTGCACCCACTGCCCGCAGCCCCCTCCCAAGCCCTGGCACAGCCACCCGGGGGCTGGCCATGTCAGTGACCCCCAGTAGCAGCAGGGACGGGGTCCCCCCTCCAGCCCCACACAGCCCCAGGAGATTTCCAGGGCTCCTGCGCCCAGGATCGATGCAGGCAGCCCCCTCCCCACACCCCGACCCCCACAGAGCGCCCAGGGCTCGCGGTCACACCAAGCATATATTTTATTGAAAGACCAAGTGGATGACAAGGCAGTGAGGGGGGACCTTTAACCAGGGTTTTGTACAAGTTACAGTTGCTCAGGACTCCTCTTGTTGGTTCGAGTTACGAGATAAATATCGGTACATAGAGCGGAGTGGAGGTATAGTCACTAAACTAGCACTGGTCGGATATACGGGGCCGGCAAGCAAAATAAATCACCAGGCACAGCAGCGAGGAGCAGGGGGGGCTGCGTGCCCGGTGCCGGGAGCAGCGGCCGCCCCGGCCCTGGGTCCTCCTCTCCTGGGGCAAATACATTCAGGCCAGGGGGGTCCCAGGGGGCCGGGAGCATCGCCCCCCGTGGCCGAGCGCCGCGCACCCCAGCGCCAGTCCCAGTCCCCGTGGCCACGCAGGGTCCCCTGGGGGGGCTGGGGGGGGGCAGGAGGCTCGGGGGGGGTGAAGGGGCAGGAGGGGCAGGGCCACGCTCCTGAGGGCTTCAGTACTGGGGCTGGGGAGGCATTAGAGGGGGGGCACTGGGGTCTGGGGCTGCTCCTGAGGCCCTATAGCTGGGGGGGGAGCCCCTCCTGCAGCCCCCCCAGCTCTGTCTGCCTGGGGGTCCCGTGGGGGTGCAGGGGCAGCACAGAGCTGGGGACTGCGTGGCAGCAGATGCTGACCCCGGCACCTAAATCCTGCCCGTGCCCTCATCAGCCCCCCCCACAGCAAGCCCCCAGCCCCCTTCCCCTCCCCGTGCCTCCCCCCGTGCTGCCCTGACCCCTCGGCACACAGCAGCCCCCCCAGCTCTCCCCTGGTGCCCCCACCCCGCGTGGCAGCGGCTGACCCCGGTCACAGCTGAGAGCCCCGGTCCCGTGCCCCCACGCGGTTTGCTCATGCAGGGGGGCAGCTTCTGGCCCAGCCCGGGGCACGGCCGTGCCACCCCCAGGGCCAGGGCGATGCCGGGTGCACCCTAAGGCCCCCCCCCGTGACCCACGGCCGCGGCCTGGCCCCCGGCCCCCCGGGGAAGCAGTGAGGATGTGCAGTGAGTCCGTCGGGCATGGGCGGGAGCGTGTGCATTAGGGGCCAAGCCGGCTGGTTGTGGGGTCAGACAGAGTCTCTGGCCGTCTGTGGGGCTGGGGGGGTGCGGAAGCTGGAGACACAGCGCCCTGCCCCCTTACTCCAGGTAAATGTCCTCTGTGGGGCAGGCGTACTCCAGGTGCTCCTGGTAATATTCCTGAAACGCTCGGCTGCAAGGCAAGGGCAGGGCCAGGGGCAGCTCAGGGATGGGGCCAGGACCCGGCACCACCGCCCTCTGCACCCCCAGCCCCGGTCCCACCACCCCCAGCCCCCTCCCCATCCGTCCCCAGCCCCCTGCCCCCCCATCCCCATCTTACCCGACGCACTCGGCGACGTGCCGCATGGACTCCTGCGAGACGAAGACGTGGCAGGCGAAGCGGCTCAGCACCGGGTGCTTGGTGATGAACCCGAAGTAGCTGCAGGGAGAGGGCAGGGTGAGCGCGGGGGACCCCACTCTCACCCCATGGGGGGCTCCTGCAGCTCAGGGGGGCTCCACCGTGGGGATCCCAGGGCTGCCCCTGCTCATGTGGGGCTGGGAGCACCCGGCACAGCGCCGTGCACCCCGAGGTGCGGGAGCAGGGGGTCTCACCAGCTGTTCCGGGGGTGGCACCCGCAGAAGGAGATGTTCTTCATCTGGAAGAAGTGGCTGCAGCGCTCAAACTGCAAGAGAAAACCCCGGCAGGGTGTGGGCGCCCAGCGGGCTGGGGGACACGCACCGGGACCCCCTGCCCACGGTGCCCCCGCACCTCCTCGTCCCGGCCGTACTCGTTGACCGTCAGGATGAGCTTGATGCCCTGCAGCGTGATCTCCAGGTCGCAGCTGGCGGGCGGGCGCAAGTGCACGGTCAGCTTCCTGGTGGTGGCAATCTGGGGGCGTGGGGACGGGGCATCAGGGCGCGTGGTCCCGCTGGGACCCCGGCACAGAGCCACCCCCAACCCCTGCTGAAAGCACCAGGGGGCCGGTGCCCACGCAGCACCCGCAGCCTCTACCCAAGCTGGGGAGGCAGCAGGACGGCGCCTCCTGGGCACAGCAGGGTCCCTGCGTGGGGAGGGGGGGCTGCGTGGTGCTGCCAGCCCCCCCCGGCAGCCTCACCTTCTGCATGGCCGCGCAGAGGATGCCGTTCCCCTGGTGGTACGGCACCTCCACCGAGCCCAGGAACTGCACGTTGAACCGCTCCACCCAGCACGGGTTCCTCTTCAGGCCTGCACAGGACAGGAGTGGGGAGACGGTGCCCAGGACCCCCGCAGCCCCCCGCTGCCCCCCCCCCCAGCACCCTGTGCCGCCCTCCAGAGGCACCCGTGGGGCTGGGAGCGCTTCCTACCGATGACGTCCCTGGCTTGGCCGACGACCTCGTGGGCGTAGAAGGCGGGGAAGATGCCCCTCTCCCCCGTCCGCATGTTGTAGCCCCGGTACCAGTAGTCGTCCTCCTCCAGCTCCACCAGGATGGGGTCGTCCACGTCCAGCTCCAGCTCGTCCTCGTGGCGAGGGATGAACCTGAGAGGAGGGAGGGTGGGAAGGACGATGCACACCTGGGGGGGTGCGGGGGGCAGAGAGACCCCAAGAGGTGCCCCACGGCCGTGCCCCGCACCCACAGAGCTGCCCCGAGCCAGGAGAGGCCACGGGGAGCGGAGCCAGCAGCCGGGCTCACTGCTCACCTGAAGACAGCCCGGTGGGTCTGCTCCCGCTCCTCCCCGTTCACCATGCAGGAGAACAGCCCGAAGGACTCTGTGCCTGGGGCAGAAAGAGGCGGCATCACCCTGGGGCCCTCCTGAGCCCCCAGCCCCACACCCCATGCACACCCCGGGGCAGAGGACCACCACTGGCACCTCGCAGCCCTGCAGGGGGAAGCCCCCAGCCGCTGGGAGCAGCCCCAGCGCCCCGCAGCAGCGCGGTCCCTGCCCACCTCCAGGCCCCGTGCCGTGCCACGCCGTGCTGGTGCCGTGCCCAGATGGACGAGGCAGGATGGCACCGGGCAGCCAGCCTCACCCCGGCACAAGGCAGCCCACGGCCGGAACAGCGCGGCACGGCCACTTACTGGAGGAGCGGGAGGTGCTGTTGACAAAGACGTTGAGGAACTTCTTGGAGAACTGCAGGTCGGCCTCGGGGGACGAGTCCTCGGAGGAGCTGTGCGCGTCGGGGGCCGCCAGCCCGTCCTCGAAGGCCGCCTCGTCCTCCAGGTCGCAGCGGTCGCAGGCGCGCAGCAGGTCGCTGTCGTCGCTCAGCACCGAGGTGCAGCGCCGCAGGCTCACCAGCTCCAGCTGCGTGTGCTCGTCCACCACCAGCGTGTACTTCACCGAGTCGTAGGCCAGGGACTCGTCCAGCGCCCGCGGCTCCAGCGCCTCGGGGGCCGGCGGCAGCGGCAGCTCCCCGGGGAAGCCCCGCGGGTCCTCGGGGAAGGGGGAGCCCTTCAGGTAGGGCGCCTCGTCCTCGTCCGTGGAGTAGGCCATGGTGAAGCAGCGGTTGGTCTTGGCGGTGGAGACGTCCAGGGCAGGCGGGAAGGTGTCGGGGTCCTGCCCCAGGGGCTCTAACCGGACGTCGTCGATCATGTCGTTGTCCTCCAGGATGCCCGAGTCCAGGTCCTTGTCGACGGCCCAGTCCTTGGTGCCGGCAGCCGGCTCCACCGTGGCACGGGGCTCGCCGGAGGTGGCCTCGGTGCCGGGGGAGCCGCGCGGCGGGGTGCGGGGCGGCCCCGTGCAGCAGCCAAAGGTGGCCAGGACCTCGGAGCCACCCAGCCTGTCGAGGGAGACGGGGCGCCCCGGGAAGACGGGCGCGATGGTGTCGTTGGTGGGGTTGCTCAGGAAGAGGAACGGGCCCGGGTCGTCCGCAGGTGGCTCCGGCGCCGCCTCCGTCCCGACGCCCAGGGAGCGCTCGTCCTCGGCGCGCTGCAGGGAGCTGCGCAGCGTCTCCATGTCCACCAGCTCGATGCTGCGCGGGGCGCAGGGCAGGGCGGCCGGCTCCCCCTCGCTCACCGGGGAGTCCCGCAAGCCGGGCTCCTCGTCCAGCACCTCGCTCAGGATCTCGGGCTCCAGGTCGGAGGCTGGGGAGATGGTGTCACAGAGCGAGTGGGTCTGCTGGAAGCACTCGTCCGGGCACTTGATGGGGTAGGAGCCCTCCGAGATCATCTTGTTGACGAGGTTGCTGAGCAGCCACGGCGAGTCCGAGTCCTCGCTCAGGTCAGGCTCCGACTCCGAGTCGGAGTCGTACTCGCTGTTGTCCTCATCGTCCGCCTCGGGCATGAGCTTGGGCCCCACGGGCAGGTAGAAGGAGCGCCGGATGCTCTCCAGGCTGTGGTCTGGGTCGATCTTCAGGTCCAGGGGGCTGGAGGTGGACACATCCGTCTGGTCCACGGGCGCAGAGGAGTCCTCGGGGTTCAGGCTGTCGTAGTAGCCCTCCATCTTCAGCTCCGCCAGGCTCTCCCGCCTCACCATGCCGCTCTCCGGGAGCTCCCTGTCCAGGGTCTCCTCCTCCTCTTCCTTGCCCTTGTCCAGCAGCAGGGAGTCCTTGATGCCCATGACGCCGGGCGCCTCCAGCTCTGTCTCCAGCTCGGCCTCCGAGGCGGGGGAGCTGGCCTCCTCGATGGAGTTGGTGAGGTGGGAGGACCTGCCGCTGCTGCTGTCGCTGCTCAGGTCCAGCTCCGTCTCCGAGATGGAGGAGATCATGTTGCTGACCAGGCGCCCCGCAGCGAAGGCCGCCTCGATCTCCCCCTCCACGTCCGAGTCGGAGCCGGGCGAGCTGAGGTCCTCGCTGTGCCGGCTGCAGGGCAGGAAGGGCTTGGAGGTCCTGCTGGTGAGGTCGGCCTCGATGCCGGGGTCCGAGGAGGGCGAGGTGGTCTCCGAGGAGCCCGAGGGGCGCCCGCGCACGCTGGCCGCCCGGCTGGGCAGGGGGCCCTCCCCGTCCGAGCTGAGCTGCTCCGCCGGCCCCTTGGGGCACGCATGGGGGCCCGGCAGCCGGGACCCCGGCCCCGCGCTGCGCTGGGCACAGGCCCTGGCCGCCAGCTCCTCCGGGGGCGGCGGGGCACCACGCTGCTCACGGGGGGCCACGGGGGACCCCGGGCTCCCGGCCCCCTCGCTGGGCGCCTGACTCTCCCGGCCGCCGGCCGCCTGCTGCTTTGGCGGGGCGCAGCGGCCGTCCGGAGCCGCGGGCTGCCGGGCCCCGGGGGTCTGGGGCTGTGAGCCCGTGTCGGAGCCGGCGGGCATGCGAGCAGGAGCGGCCAGCCCTGTTGGAGAGAGAGACGGTTCAGGGGGCAGCTGGCAGAGGTGAGGCGGGGAATGTGGTGGTCCGAGCGCAGAGGAGATGATATTCATATTATAATCTTCCCCGGCTCGCTCGGGCGATGGGTTACCATGTGCCAGAGACTCGTGGCTGTTGCCTTGCGAGTCAAAGAGGGAAGGCTGCGGCGGGGTGGGGGCCTGCCCTGTCCCCCCGGGGCTCGGCCCCAGCCCCTTCTGGCTTTCCAGGCAGGGTCCGTCTTGAATGCAGGCGTGGGGAGACGAGTGTCCTGCGGGGCAAGAGCAGAGCGCCCAGGTCAGCTCCGCGCCACGCAGCCGGTCCCTCCCACACCTCGGGATGGGGAGGGGGTGCCGAGGTGTGCCCGTACCCGTACCCGCCTGTGCCTGGCTCCCCAGCCCCATGGGGTGAGGACCCTTCTGCCCAGGACCCCCAGAGCCCCCAGCTCCGCACACGGTGCTGGATGACTGGATTGGACACGCCTGAGAGGATTTCAGCACAAAGGCCCAAACACCCTCTTGGCTTTGGCAGAAGGGGAACGGGGTCTGGGGCAGCCCCACTGTGGCACCAGGTCCCGGGACACCCCTGCAGGACCCTGCCCCACAGTCCTGTGCTCACCGGTGTGCGAGGAAGAGGAGGAGGAGGAGGAGTGGAGAAGGGCGTCCTGCCACGTGGTGCGGTGCGCGGGAGGCGGGTAGCTGCCGTTGTTGTTCAGGGAGTCCTGCGGGGAGAGCAGAGCCGGGCACGTCTGGGGACGGGGCGGTCGGCAGGGTTTGGGAGGGAGAGGGGACACAGGGGGGGCTGCACCGGGGCCAGGCTGCGGATGTGTGCTGGCACCAAACATGACCGGGCCGGCTGGGGGCATCCCACCACGGTGCTGCCTTGTGCAGGTCCGGCCACTGCCAGCACCGCGGGCACCCCATGCTCAGATCCCACCCGTGGCACCCCACAGCACAGCCTGGCAGCGCCTGGGACACGTGCCCGGGACTGATCCGGATTAGAGCCGTGACATCCCCAGAACGGGGACCCAGGGGACCGGCACCTTCCCAGGAGGGCGCCCAGCAGGGGACGCGGTGGCACGGGCGCTGTCCCCAGGGAAAACCCATCGCACGGCCCCACGAGCCCCGTCCCCCCGTGAGCTGCACGACCCATGGCGAGAGGGTCCCTCGAAGGGACACCGGCCCCAGGGGAGGGGATGGGAGCCAGCAGGGCCGGGGCTGCCCGCCCGGCGCGGCGGCAGCTGCGGATTAGTGCCGGCGGGCAGCGATAATCCAGCCGAGCCCAGAGATTAGCGAGCGGGGCTGGCGCAACGTGCGGCGGGGCACGCAGTGCCAGGGCCAGGGGGTGCGGGGCTGGGGGGCTGCAGGGACGGGGGGGGGATACAGGGCTGGGACCAGCACCGCGTGGGCTGTGCCGTGCACCCCAAGGACACGGTGCTGGGTGGCTGCACAGCACCAGGCTCTGCATGGCCCCGGCAGACACAACACGACGGAGCCGGGATTAGCTGGGATTTGCCCCCCGGGCACGCCGACGGGGCCGGATCCTGCCCCCCTCACGCCCCGAGGGACAACGGATCAGGGTCATCCGGCACAACCGGGCGTTGGGCATCCCCCTGCGGCACGGAGGGGTGGCAGGGCTCTGCCCTGACCCAACACCGGCCCCCGGCCCCCCGCCCAGGATCGGAGCCACCGCGCGGGGCCGGGAGCCCCCAGTGCCATGGCAACGCTGCCGGATGCAGGCAGCACCGCGCCCGCTGCCCACGCACTGCGGCGGCGCGGCAGCTCCGGCAGCGCGGTGGCGGCACCGCAGGCGCGTGCGCACGGGGACACAGGGACACGGGGACACCCCCGCAGCACCACGCACGGGGCCCTCCCCAGTCTCCCACCACACGGAGAGCCCCGGGGGATGCAGTGCACGCGCACACCCGTGCACACCTGCACACGCGCACCCCCAGCCTTGTGGTGCCGTGGTAGCACCTCACACCGCTGCCCCATGGAGATGTCCCGGACCCCAAGCTCACCCCAGAGCCCTGCTCCAGGGGCTGGCAGGGGGCGTGCAGGGACCCCACGGTGCCAGCAGCCACCGCACAGACCCAGCCCTGGTGCCCTCGGCTCGGCCCCACCACTGCAGAGCTGGAGCCCGCCTTGCGCTTCTCTGTCCTCCCTGTGCTCACCAAGCCCCATAGACCCCAGCTGGGCACGCAGCCCTCGCCCCATCCTCGCCACCTCTGTGGCACCCCCAGAGACCCCCCCCATGCACAGGCCCCAGGAGCAGAGACCCCCGGGCAGGGGCTGACCCCGCTCCCGACCCCGACCCTCACCTGGGTGCCCGGTGCCGTCAGGTTGAGCGTGGTGGGCCGGTGCTTCTGCGTCTCCTCCAGGGCGGGCGAGGGGATGGGCGAGGCTGAAGGGGACGGTGGAGCTTCCAGCTCGTTGCCCTCCTCCTCCTCCTCTTCTTCCTCCTCTTCCTCATTGTCGTCGATCATCTCGAACTCCTGGAAGTCATCCTGGAAGGTGCAGACGGGGTGCGGCTGCTCGCTGCGCTCCAGCACCAGGCAGTCCTGGGGGGAGCAGCACGGGGTCAGCAGCCAGCCCGGCGGTGCCGGCCCCACCACGGCCCCACTGCCAGCCCCACAGCTCACCCTGCAGCTCGGGGCCAGCATCGCCTCCTGCCCCTGCCCCAGAGGACCTCCAGGCAGAGGGACCTGCTCTGTGCCGGGGACCAGTGCGCCCTCAGCTCTGCAGCAGCCTGCCCGCCCCCCCGCCCGTGTCCCTGTCCCGTGTCCATCCCGTGTCCCCCAGCCTGGCCCTCCTGGTGCCTGGGGCGGTGCTGGGGAAGAGCTGAGTAAGCTGGAGCCACGTGAGAGCGGCCACGGGCTCAACACCGGGCTGGCTGCTGAGCCATCACTGTTCCTGCGGCTGCCCCGCGAGGCCTGGCTGGAGGTGGTGGGGGCCCGGAGCTCGGCCCCACCAGGACGTCCAGGCTCCAAATCCACCTCCCCGACAGCCCCTGCTCGGGACAAGCCTTGTTGTGCTCCCCCTCCCCGCGTCCCCCCACAGCCCTGCCGCAGCCGCCTTGGCACACGTGGCTCGTGCACCTTCTCGTAGTGGTCCGAGTCGTAGTTCAGCCCGATCCCGCAGTCATCCGTGATCTCCGACAGGTCCTCGTCATCGAATTCCTCCAGGCTGATGTCCTGGGGGGGCCTGGGAGAGGAGCAGGGACATCAGGGCCGCGGACATCGCTCGGCTGCACGTGGGGAAACGCCGCCTGCTTCCCCCTGGCACCACGGGGTCCCGGCGAGCCGCGCGGCACCACAGGGACATGGGCGCACGGTGCCGGCATCACCCCGGGTCCCCGGCACAGCAGCAGTAGCTGGGCTGCCACAGGATATTTTGGGAGCAGAGACACCGGTGCCACGGAGCAGGGCAGGCACAGACAGGGGCAGACACAGCCACAGCACAGCCCCTCTGCCCGTGCAGCAGAGGGACCCATGGGGGCTGCACAGCCCCCGAGGTGGCCGCGATCCCCCGGGGTGGGCTCATGCCCCGAGGCAGCCGGAGCAGCTCCGCTCAGGACCCCACACAGCATCCTGCAGGCCTGACCCACGGGCGAGGCTGGAAACAAAGGGGAGGGCGGCAGCCACAGCAGGGCCTGGCACGGGCTCAGCTCCGGGACCTTCCCTGCCGAGCTCAGCACCGAGCATCCCCAGGTTACCGCCAGCCTTTAGCCAAGGTGATGGGAGCCCCACGTGGCACGAGGCCCCGTGGTTTGGGGGTGCCCCAGGAGAGGCAACGTGGTGCCTCCACGCACTGTCTGCTCCCAGCCCCAGGAGCGGCAGCACCCCCAGCTCCTCCACTGTGACACCAGCACCCAAGGGGTCCCCGCGCCCCCCTGGGCAAGCATCCACGGGAGCCTCCCTGGATCCATCCCTGTGGGACACCCCGAGGGCACCCGCAGGAGGCTCCACAAGCCCATGGCATCGACTGGTCCCACACAACCCCAGGGGGTCTCAGCGCTGCGCCCACCACGCAGCAGGCAGCGAGCCCCCAGCCTCCCACCCCACCAAGTCCAAAAATTGCGCCCGTGGCGGCGGCCAGGTCACTGGCGGCACCGGGTTTCGGGTGACCTGAGATGCGTCGCTGCTTTCACCTTTGGGGGTCTGCATTTAACCCGAGATAGGATTTGTGCAGCTCCTGCCCAGCTCCGAGGATGAGGATGGGGCTGGCACACAGCGGGCTGCAGCCCCCAGCCCAGCGCTCCCCGCTCGCCCACCCCTCAGCGCGGTGCTCGCGGCACAGGGGCAAGCCGAGGGCTGCCCTGCTGCCTACCGAGACACTGAGGTAAGGCTGGTCAAAAAAAATTAAAGCAAGCCATTTCCCTGTCGGGAACAGGGTGTCATGGAAACCAAAATTTTCTGCAGGGAGAAAAAAAAATAAAAAAAAGAGAAAAAGATTACTCTTGGCAGGATTTTCTGCCGGGAAAACGTAAACCAATCGCCGCAGGTCAGCGCTGAACCAGGGAGGGGCTGCAGGGCCCGGGGCTGTGGCCGGGATCCCCCCTCCTGCACCCCGGGGTCTCAGGGAACACCGTGGGCACCCACAGCCCGGCCAGGCAGGGGCACGGCAGCGTCCCCAGCTGGAGCTGCGCACCCCGGGGTGCCCCACAGCAGGGACAGCAGCCGGTGCCCTGCTCCAGCTCGGCACCGGACCCTGTCCCAGCCAGCCCCTGACATCTTTTCTCACCCCCCATCACAGCCTGGCCATAAACAACTGAAGCCAAACGTTGTTCCAGGGTTGCTCTCCCTGCCTTTGACTTCTGTGTTTGCCCTTAACTCCCATTTCCAAGCTCCCCTCTCCACCATCGGGAGCTTACTCCGATTTTACTGAGAAAAAGATTTTCCCCTAATCACATAATTCCCAGAAGTAGGCCATTAAGACAACGTTAAATATCCTCCGATCTGCGGTGAAATCATCAGTCGGTGGTGGAAGCTGCAGCACCAGCCCACGGGGTGTGGGGCTGGGACCGGCCCCAGCCCCCAGACCCCAGCCCCAAGAGCCCCCCAGGGGCTACGGGGGCAGATCCCAGCCACCAGCCCTGGGGATGGCCACAGCCATGACTCCTGGCACGGAGATGTGCCAGCATCCCATGGGTCCCCTGCTGGGGGAACCAACTCTGCCATCAGACCCCATCCCCAGCCAAGAGGACGCACACCCTGGCCATGGGTGGCAAGGAACACCACGGCACAGCACGGCACCCCGGTGCTCTGCCCTACAGGCAGCTCTGGTCACAAGTTGCAGCCACAACAAACCACAGCCAGAGCTCTGGGGTTGCTGCAGGAGGCCACAGCGGGTCCGGAGCTGCAGCACTGCCCCAGGGACACCCCAACTCCAGCCCCTCGGCCAACGGGGAGCGTCACCAGCACGGGCACGGGGCCGCAGCAGCGGGTGCCTCGGATGCGCTGGTGATGAGCAGAAGGCGGCCAGGGAGGTGGTGCCGGGTGGGCAGCACCCAAAGGGGGGTCCGGAGCTGGTGGCTCAGGGGGAACAGAGCTCACCCCAGCCCCATGCATGGAGAGAGGGCTCCAGGAGGTGGTGGAAGGCAGCAGGACACCAAACCTCGCAGTGGGACACCACCAGACCTCACAGCAGGACACCACCGGCACCGCGACCGCGCACCCTTGGCTGTGCTGCCAGCCAGGCTGGGCTGACCTCGCTGGGCTGTGCTGGGCCAGGCGGCAGCGGGGAGCAGGGGGGATGCAGCAGGGGAGGGCTCGGCCCCAAAAAGGGCCCCGACATCAGCCCCTGGGGTGCGCAGGGCAGGGGCACACATCAGCAGGCAGCCGGGAGCCGGCGTGTCTGCGCTGGGAGCTGCCGGGGGCCGGGCTTTGTGCGGAGGGAGTGACCAACAACCAGGCCAAGGGAAGATTGAATTTCCTCGTTATTTTCAGCTCAGCTCCCTGGACAGTTCTCCTTGGACCTGGATGCGATGCAATGGCTCCTGCGGGGAAGGGCTGGGGACCGTGACCCGCGGCCCAGCGCTGCGCCTGCCAGTCCCTGTGCCAGGGGGGCACAGCAAGGTGGGGGCTGGCCCCCGGGAGCCCAGCACCAGCCCCACAGCCCCCACCCCAATGCAGGAGCCATCACAGGACACAAGAGCCACCTCGCAGCCTGCCCAGGACCTGCCCCGTGCCCACCCCTCACCTTCACCTGCCTCTCCTTCCCCAACCACAAGCTCAGCACCCCGCTGCGAAACCCTCTGCTGGCAACGGGCACGACCCAGACCAACCCCCCCAGACCCCCCAAGCCAGCCACCAGCTCCATCACGGCACCCGCACACCGGGGCTGCCCCCGTGGGCCTCGTCCCCCCCCCAAAGGACGGGCAGCACCAGGGCCTTGAGGCCGCAGGAGCCAGCGGTGGATGGGCCATGGGGGGGGCTCGGTGGCTGTGGCCCAGGTGGGAGCCAGGCTGCTGCTCCTGGGGGGCACGGGGGGGAGGCAGAAAGCAGCATTTCCATGTTTCCGTGTCTCCGTGTCTCCGTCTGGCACAAGGAGAGGTTTTGGCCCCGGGGGCGGCTCGTGCGGCACCACCAGGGATGAGCCGCAGGGGAGGGACGGGAGGGTGGTGGCAGGGGGACGCCGCCGTCTGGGGGGGGCTCACAGCCCTGGGGGGGGCTGGGCTGGGGGCTGCGGCCTCCCCCTGCCCCTCCTGGACTCCTGGCCCAGGCCTCGGCTGCAGGGAGGAGGCCGCGGAGCTGTGGGGGCCAGACCCGAGCCCCACGCAGCAGGGGCCGGGGGGACACGGGGAGCGCCAGGAGGGGCGGTGGGCACGCAGGAGGCACGGCCAAGCCCCCGGCCGGGCCCCCCCGGGCATCACCAGGGCCCCGGTGCCAGGCGGGAGGCAGGGGAGCGGGACGGGCGCTGTGGGGAGAGGCCAGGGCCGGGCCCTCCCCACCCTGCAGCACCGCAGCCGCGGCCTCTGCCGGGGTCCCTGCGCTGCGAGGCCTGGGGGGGGGACGGGGGGGGCGGCTGTGGGGTCTGCCCCGTGTGGGACAGGACCTGGGGGGGGGGACAGGGGACAGGGAGCTGTCCTGCATCCCCTCTGAGCCCCCACCCGCGAAGCTCTGAGCCCCCAGGGCCTCCCCCGTGCCCCCCCCCACCTCTCCGACCCATCCCCACCCCAGGTCCCGCACCCAGACCCCGCACCCCCCCGCATCCCCCCGGGGACCCCATCCCGGACTGCGCCCCGCAGCGGGTCCCAAGGTCAGCCGAGGTGCTGGGGGGGGGGAGCGGCCCTGCGCCCCCCCACGCTGCCAGGACCCAGCCGTCGGCACAGCCCCGGACCCCCCCCCCGACCCCCCCCGGACCCCCCCCAGACCCCCGCGGGTGCCCCTCGGGGGGCGCCCCCCAGCGCAGCCCCTCCCTGGCGGCGCCCGCCTCTGACCCCGGGGGTGCGGAGCCGCCTGGAGGGGGGGGCTCGGGGGATTTGGGGGGGGGCCGAGCCCCAGCCCAGGACCCCGCCGGGCCCCCCCCCGCCGGCTGCAGACAAAGGCAGGGGCCGGGAGCGGGGCTCTGCCCCTGCGGGACCGGGGGTCGGGGGAGGGGGGGAGACAGGATGGGGGGGTCGGGATCGGGGGGTGGGGGGGAGCCGGGGGGGCTCTGCTCAGCCCAGCCCAAGGTGAAGGGCGGCTCCGGCCCCCCCGCAGCCCCCGGGCTCGGCCCCGCACCGGCGATGCGCGGGGAAGGGCAGGGCTGGGGGGGGGGGGGGGAGGGCAGGGAAGGGAAGGGCAGGGTGGGGAAGGGCAGAGAAGGGAAGGGAAGGGCAGGGCGGGGGAGGGCAGCCCCCCCCCACATACACCCGAGACCCCCATCCCGGCGCCGCTCACCTGCAGCCCGGCGGGGACAGCGAGTGGAAGGTGGAGAGCGAGAACATCTCGGCGCGATCCGCCATCTTCACACGGGGGCTGCGCCGGACTGCGGACAGCGGGGGGGGGGCGGGGGGGGCGGGCGGGGCGGGGGGGGGGCGGGGGGGGGGGGGGGGGCGCGCGCGGGGGGGGGAGGGGGAGGGGATGGGGAGGGGGTGGGAGAGGGAGGGGTTGGGGGGGGGGCAGGAGGGGAGTGGTGGGGAGGGGCGGGGGGGGGAGGATAAAGGGGGTGGGGAGGGGCAGGGGGGCTCCGCACGGGGGGTGGAGGGGGAGGGAGGGCGGGGGGGGGGGCGCGGAGGAGGGGGGGGGGCTGGGGAGCCGCTAGGGGTGGGGGTGGGCGAGGGGGGGGAGCACGGGGCTTGGGGGGGCTCACGGCGAGGGGAGGGGAGGGGTCGGGGCGGGGGGGGGAGGACCCGGGGGGAGGCCGGGACCGGGGGCCGGGAGCTGTCCAGGGCCCGGTGCTGGGGGCCGGGAGCTGTCCGCGAGCCGGTGCTGAACCGGGGCCAGGACAGAGCCGGGGACGGAGGCCGGGAACGTCCCGGTACCGGAGGCTGGGACGGCCCCGGGGCCAGTGCTGGGGGCCAGGAATTGTCCCAGGCTGGAGGCCGGGAATGTCCCGGTGCTGGGGGCCGGGGGCTGTCCAGGACCCACAGTCACAGAATATCCCAAACTGGAAGGGACCAAAAGGATCACGGAGCCCACCTCCCGGCACTGCACAGATCGACCAAAAATCTTAGACCCTGTTCCTAAGAGCACAGCCCAATCGCTTCCAAAATCCCGATGGTCTCGGTGCGGTGACCGCGTCCCTGGGGACCCTGTCCCGGTGTGCGACCACCCTCCCGGTGCAGAGCCTCGTCCTGATGGCCTAAAC